>NC_136063.1:1526158884-1526281384 GCF_964261635.1 Lissotriton helveticus | reverse complement strand
GTATTTTACCGATTCGGTAAATTTACCGATTCGGTAAATATACCGAATCGGTAAAATTGGCCCCCTACATACCGAAAACCCATTTACCGGTCGGTAACGGCCGAAATCGGCCGTTACCGGTCGGTAAATGGCCACCTACATCTGGCCCTTAGAGAGACAGAGAGAGAGAGAGCGAGACAGACAGAGAGAGAGAGAGAGCGAGAGAGAGAGAGACAGAGAGAGAGGGCGAGAGAGACAGAGAGAGAGGGCGAGAGAGAGAGAGACAGAGAGAGAGAGCGAGAGAGAGAGAGACAGAGAGAGAGAAGAGATGGAGAGAGAGAGAGACAGAGAGAGAGAGGGACAGAGAGAGGGCGAGAGGGACAGAGACGGAGAGAGAGAGAGAGAGAGCGAGAGACAGAGAGAGAAGACAGAGAGAGAGAGAGCGAGAGACAGAGAGAGAGAGAGGGGTGGGTGGGAGGAACGGAGAGAGAGAGAGAGGGGGGGTGAGCGCGAGGAAGCTTGGACCAGGAGTTTGAGTGTGGCAGAGAAATGGCGCAGAGGCAACTGCGGGCGCGCGAGGACTGGAGGGATGTTTACTCATCATTCACTCATGTTTCTGTATTCGACAAAATGGAGAGCCTGCGAGGGGTTGGTCGCCCAAGCTTCCTGTGAAGAGACTTTCGTACTGATCTCTGCACCGAGCAGCAAACGTGCTTGACGATGATTCAAACTAAATTAGCAGATTAATGTTTCCCAGGAACAAATGTTCCAGCGGCCTGTCCGTCCTTTCTCCAGGACACTGTGTAACGCCCTCAGTTAACAACCTGGTTCTATAATATGTTTAGTGCCTGTCGCTGTAAATAGCTGGCGACGTCCTTAGATCATTCCATTATCCAGCTAGAAATAAATCTTAATAATTATTAACCTGGGTTTGCTTCTCACCTCACCAGGCACTCGCCTCACTCTCACGTGGAGGGCGTGACGTCACACACCTTGGAGTCACCTTTCTCCTCCCAAAGAGCCAAATGAATCTCAGACCTTCCTCACCCTTCTAAACAAGCTTTGGCAACGGTAATAAGTCTTTCGTTGGCTGCCAAGCACATGTCAGTGTCGATGCATATTTTGTCATGGTTTTTGCAAAATGTTACTGTTGCACAAGATTGCCTAAAAGCAAAATCAACCGCACATTGACATACTAGTCTCTGGCACTCGGCCACGGTGTAAGTTGACTCATCAGGCGGGCAGGCAGCAGAGGGGCTGGCCTGCCCTTGGATCACCTGTAAAATAACCCACCATGCTGGCATATTTTTGTTATGCAAAATAAACCTGCAGCAATATTCTCCACTAACAAAGTGTCTTGTGGTTTATTTATGTATGTTGCGTTATTAGAACTGATGAGTGTTGCCGATATTGGCACTATGCGCACTTCGAAGTTGGCCAATAACTGACCCGCTGTTTCGCGCTGTATGCTGTAGTTGGTGGAAGAAACTGTGAATGACACAACAGGCCAATGAACAAAGAGGGATGGGTGAAAGACCTTGTAAGTAAGCATAATATACATACCGTTTTAATAACAACAAAAGGTCTTGGCTAACACCAGACCTAAAAAGGTCCACCTCTGTTCGTGCTGTGCTTTGAACTGCCGGCAGCCTGGCAGAACATTGTATACCAGTAATTTGCTCGATCTGCATTTTAGTAAACGTGGGACACAACAATACATCAGCTCAGGTTTCCAAATATATTGACTAAACAGAATTTTTTTAGTGTGCACTTACATAATTGGGTGCGCCACTAACTGTTGTTTTCAGAGTTGGTGAGCCTGAGGATTCCTTAGCTTGACCAGCTCTGAAACACTGGGGGCTTTTCTTGTGTCCCTTTTGGTCAGCCAGATCCTGACGTCCATTGATGTTAATGGGATCACCTTCCAGAAACTCTATTATCTATGCAGATTGAGACTAATGGCTTCGTGTTGTACTTCGTGGTTTACTTGACAGATTTCTGGCATGAGCCACTTTTGTGGCCACTTTAAAACAAAGAAGAGCAATAATACCTGTGGCTGAAACAATCAGTAGCGTTATTTCCCTCTCTCGCCTTGTTTTCCCCTTTCTGTCTTTCTTTCTGTCTCTCTCATATTTTTTTTACAAGATCATTTTTATTGGCCTTTTCCTAGATTAAGTACATCACATCAGTATCGGTGACATTAATAAAAAAAAAAAGAAATATTACATACATTTTACAGCTGAATATAATATTGGATAGCATCGGGTCGTATGGCCCTCTGCACAGTCCCAGCAATTGGTGATGTCGCTGTGGGACGAGTGGTGAGGCGGTATCGGCATTCATGCAAGGTAGTCCTTGTTTTGTACTGGGATGTGATGTTCACTCTCATTATTAACCCTATGTATTAGGGGCTGTTATGAGCCAGTAATGACAGAAACTGGAACGAACGGGGGAGGTAGACCTGGGATACACTGTGTCGTACTTTATATCTCTCTCTCTCTCATATATATATACAAACCTGACATGTTGGCATCATCAGGCTTTACAAAGGGAACGTGCGGTGAAATGTTACTTACTGAGGGTGTCTTCTATTTCTATCCATTTAGGGGTGAAAAAAGGAGACCGAGTGGCAATCTATTTGCCAATGATCCCTGAGCTGGTGTATGCCATGCTGGCGTGCGCACGAATAGGCGCGGTCCATTCCATCGTGGTAAGTAGTGGCACTGGGCTACCAGCCCTTCCTCAAGCAGACCTTCCCTAGCTTATGATGCCTTGGAGGAGAAATTACTATGTACATTCTGTGCTCATCAGGTCATGGAAGAAATCACAATTAGAAGATCTGTGTAAAGTAACGTTTTGGGTTTTGAGCCACAGTGCATTTTTCAACTTGGTACATGACAATAATGATTCTCTTGTAGTAATTTTTGTCAATTTAAACTTTCTCTAAGTTCACCCAGTACCACTTTCCAGTAGTCCTTCTTGAATGGTTAGAATGCTATCCAGTTTGGTTTTGGTTCTCATTTCATTATTCCATGCCATTATTTTTCTTACATTTCCTGTGGCACATTATAGAGCCACCTTTTCCACAGAAACATGTAGGGGCTGAAAGGTGAACAGGGATGAAAGGTGAACTGGAATAAAATGTGAACTGGAATGAAAGGTGGACTGGAATGAAAGACCCTCATTTTATATTACATGTTCCAGATAGCAACCCCCTCATTTTTGGCAGCCTTTCCCTTAAAGGAGAGTGTAAGCACACAGGTACATGCGCTGTGCAGTCACCTGTGCTCCTCTTCTTTTTTTGCATCTTTAGGTCACACTGTGTGTTTTTCCTTAGTGGCCTTACATGACTGGATAGCGGCCTGCACCCTTTCTGCTCTTAAACAAGACTAGAGTCTGCAGGACCAGGGATACATTGTACCTCGTCTTGCAGTTAAGGTACCTTGTTCACACTAGGCTTTGCCGAAGTCTGATGGTTGGTGTCAGTTCAAGGCCTTTGTAGTTACACCTCTAGACAAGAGGGCTCAATAGGCACCTGAACACCTAGCTTGCACTTGCCTGTGGCCTTCAGTTCCTATACCTCTCTTCTGGAATTCCGAATGGCCCTCAAGACCTGGCTGTCGGAATAAGCCTCTGGGGCCTGTAAGGTCCTGGATACCCTAATGGGTGATTAGCAGTGCTTTATAAATCCTGATTGATCGATTGAGTAGTTTGACTTATACCTGTTTAGTTGATTGTGGCTGGGATCCTTCACTGCTTGCAAACGTGCATGTATTTACTATGTTCTGGTGCCCTGCGTGAGTGCCTGATGGTGTATTTGAATTATTAATCATGCAACACACAGTGCAGCGTTTTCAATACAAATATGTCTTAAGAAATTGCAATTTGAGGCCTGGAATACTTAAACAGTGCATGCATAAATTGCAGCAAGAAAAAAAATATTAATTAAAAACATCATTTGCAGACAGTGTTTCATACTATACTTCTGGCATTGCTCACTGCTGTAAATAGCAGATATTTCTAGCTCCCAATTTAAATGTCACTAGTCTGAACCGATGTTCTGTTCAATTTTACTTTAATATCGATATGTTCAAACCACTACAAGTGATAGGTAATTCTTCTCTCTAGGCCATACTGCCTTCACCACTTAGGGGCAGTCAGCCTCCATTGTCCCTAGATTTCCCATCCTGAACTTCTATACCCTACCACCCTGCCATAGCATGGCTCCATCTCTTTAGCACTTACTTCCCCAGTCCTCACACTTCCTGTGATTCTCCGCTCTGTCGAGCATGCTATGTGAAAACATTTCCCAACCCTTTTTTATGTGATTAAAACACAGAGGTGTTGTTTTGATGGCTAAAAATAAATTTTGTAAGAAATGAGTGTGAACACTATTGATGGGTGGGTATTGTCTTTTGAAATATGTGAAGCCCTCATTGAACAGAGTCTATGCACAATTCAAATGAAAAATTCACATACGCTGCCACCAGCTCCAAACCCATACGGGCTTTGAAGCTGGCCGAAACATGTTGGCTAACTGAACTGTAATTGCTCTAGTTTTACCCCCAGACTTCTGTTTTTAATGATATCGAAGGTTCCCAAGCCAATAAAGAAAGAATCCTTTGGGTATAACCTTGAGATATTTTTATCTGTATCCACTGCACTTCTCCAGTAAAATTCTTATGTAAGAACTCCCTCTACAGGCCATGTTCACCAGAGTGCTATTGACCTACTTGGGTGTGGTTAGGTGCATTTGATGAAGAATGCCACTATAAGTTGCAGGTGAGGTGACCGTTTCAAGATTTTCTAGATCCTGCTGGCTATTTTCTTTCTTTTGCCACTCCTAAATTAGGTAAACTTTTCCTACCAGGGTACTTGTTGTGTGTATACTCTAATAAGGCTGCCATACGCTACCTACAGCCTCGCACCATGGTGCAGGGGTGAGTTTGTGCTGTCTACAATAGGATTTGTACTGGGAGTATACTCTTTCAGTATCGATTCCTCAGACTAGAAACCTTACAAGGATCCCTGCACTGGATGTGTGCTGTGCACTTCAACACACATCTAATGTGTGAATTTAAAAAAAATAATAAATCACATTCTCCTTTGTTAATTTCTGCTTCAAAGAGGTGTATTTTTTTACGTGAAGGCCCGTCAAGCTGTCTTGGTAGATCGGGCTTTGCATCAGAACCTATGGATGTTTACCCTAATCCACCGAAGTGACGCCACAGTAACGTCCCCATGATGCAAAGTGAAACCAATCAGTGCAAAGTGCCTTTTGCGGTCAGAAAATGTCACCTTTCCATTGCAATGCACCTTTTGCTCTGGAAAGTAATTGCCAACGTGTCACTTTGTGTTGCTTTGCGTCTCTTTGGGACAAAGCCATAGCAAATTTGAGGAAACTGCCTTAATTAGAGTTTGGTGAATTGAGATAGCCACCAGAATGTGGTGGATGTCGTGTTTGCTGTGTTGAATGCATTGATGTCAGTAACACTCTAAATACAGTGCACTGGACAGCTGCCAGTGTTGGCAGATGTTTTGCTCCAGCAGACTTTAAACACTGAAAAGCAGTTCTTCCCCAGCAGGGTCTACAGGTTCTGGAGCTTTATCCCTCCAGGCATCCAGATATTATCTTCCTTGTGCACTTTTAAATAAGAATTAATATGCCTGTTTTTTCAGTGCCTCCTCGCACCGTGAGAGCACCAATCAGCGCCAGGAACCGTTGGTTCTGGAAAGACTTTATTCTGTAATTGTGTCTAATGTATACTTATATAATTGTAAACCATTTGATTGTTTAGAGTTGCTAGCATATTTTCTGAATAGCTGATGTACTTTATTGTGTGCCTTCTTAATGTGTAACGCCACCTTTGTGACCTATAAATAACTGTCTTTAACTGTGCAATATTTTATTTTACCTATTTTTGCTTTATAGGTTTTCTTTTTATTTATGCCATTCTGTAACTCATAATTCATAAGTTGGCATTATGCATAGCCCAGTCTCACTATATGGATCTAGATCACACTATAAAAATGGCTATTAAAGAGATCAACACCATAAGACTAAACTTAGGCTTCCAATATCTCTTTGGTTCAACCCATCAATGCTGATGTGTGATATTCTCACCTCACGTTCATTCCAGCTACTCACCCTTGTTGATCTTGTCAGCGCCTATAATTTCTCAAAATCACCACACATGAGGACATAATCCCTTCCTCCTGCCTCAAATCTGTAATTCCCAAATCAGTCTTTCCTGTACTTGACATCACAGCTTCTCCTCTAAAAGGCACCTTCCCTGATAGCGCACGACTCCACAGTTATAGGGGCAGAGTTTTGGGCATTTTATACAAACCTATATGCAAACGATAACTAGGCCCCCTCTGATCCACTTCCCTACCTCCAGGAGGCTGCAATCACCCTATTGCCTTTGCAGGAATCAGACGTGCTCGACCAACCCATTAGGATCGAGGAGGCGATTGCCGCAATTGCGCGACTAAAGCCTACGAAAGCCCCAGGCCCGGACGGTTTCAGCACAATCTTTTACAAGACTTTCTGCGCGGAACTTGCTCCCTTTTTGACCCGCGTTTTCAACTCTTTTGCCGAGACCGGATCACTAACCGATACCAACTGCATTTTGCAGTTCCTACCACCCGATTTCTCTGCTCAATGTCAATGCGAAACTGTTCAGCAGCATTCTGGTACATCGCCTTAACCCACTGATGCCGGGCTTGATCGACCCCGATCAAGCAGGGGTTATCCCCTCACGTCAATGCAGGGACAACACCAAGCGTTTGTGCCACCTCATTGACAAAGTTAATTGGTCTCGGGAAGAGGCCCCGTTTGATGGCGGTGGGCGCGGAGAAGGCGTTTGACAGGGTGCACTGGCCCTATCCGTTCACAACCCTTAAGCACGTTGGGCTGGGAGACCCATTCTTGAATTGGATTCCTAGCATATATAACACGCCCAGGGCATTGGTTCGGGTAAACAGGATGAGCTCGGAGGGGTTGCAAGTGGAGCGGGGCACCGGGCAGGGCTGTCCGCTCTCCCTGCTTCTGTTTGCCATATACATGGACCCCTTTGCCCAGAGGTTACGTGATTACCCCAAGGCTGTGGCACTAAGTTTGGGCGGACCAACACCTCATCAGCCTTTATGCGGATGACATTATATTTTTCATCGCTCAGCCTCTTCCCTTACTTGCAACAATCATCTCTGAACTAGAGGCTTTTGCGGCTGTTTCAGGTTTCAAGATGAACCTGTCCACATCTCAAATACCGAATCTCATCGCCCAGCCGGAAACGGAACAAGCTATCCATGCACAGTATGAGAACCAATGGATTCAGCGCTCCAATATCTCGGCATCATGCTAGACAGGAGCCTTCCTAAAATGGCCCGGACTAATTTCTCCAACCTCAGAGCCGTGATCCGTAAAGACTTAGATCAATTGCGGCAGCTGCCGTTGTCTTGGCTGGGCAGAATTGCCATAGTTAAAATGAGTGTACTCCCGAGGGTCCTATACATCTTCTAAGCGCTTCCTCTCTCCCCCTGCCTCGAGAACTGTGGCAGCTCCAGCACTACATTGATCGCTTCATCTGGGGCGGGGTGAAACCCAGACTGCATAAACAACTACTGCAACGCACAAAACTGGAGGGTGTTCTAGCGGTCCCGATGTCCTGCAGTATTTCCATGCCGCCCAACTTAGATTCCTGGTGGAATGGAACCGTCCCATGACCAAAAAGCACTGGGTGTTCATGGACCAAACCGTTGTGGGCTCACACATTTGGAAGGAAGCCAGGCTTCCATGAGCCCACAGATTCTGGGGTTTATACTCATCCACGGTAACGAGCACTACTTTCAAGGTAAGGGATAAGGTGGTGTATTCAGCAGGCCTTTCGTCATTCCCCTCACTGTTGACCCCATTGTTCGCCAATCCATATTTCCCACTAGGCCTGTCACCCCAGGTAGCTAAGCGGTGGTTGGCAGGCGGGTGTAAGAGGGTGGTCTGCCTCTTCGATAACAATGGTTTCATTCCCTTTGAGGAGCTCAATTCCCAAAACTCATTGTCGGAACAAGATAGGTTCACGCACACTCAACTCGCCCATTGGGTACTTGGCCCCAACGTAAACCCCAACACAGGTAGGCCCATGACTCCTTTTGAGAACTTTACCACTTTTTAACTAAAACACCACATACACAAAGGACGCAGATTCAAAAACGGTGGAAAGCTGAATTGGGACGCGACCTCTCCGATAAAGAGTGGGGGGGGGGATATTCTACAGATTCACCACACAACGTTCAACGTAGGCCACACTGAAACAGCTTACAAAATCTTATTGGCATTATACTCCAACACGCATACAAAAGTGGAATGCACTCTGTGATGACCAACCCAGGGTGACTAATACATCTACTGTGGAACTGCCCCAAGCTCATGAGGTTCTGGGAGCAGGTGCTGAACGACATGGCTGATGACAGCGATCCCACGCCTCCCAGCGTACACACTCTTGGGTCTCTCCAACGCCCTCACCTACCCACTACGGTCCATCAGGGACCGTCAGATGGCCATGGCCCTTTACGCTGCCCACAGGATCCTCTTGGCACATTGGGGATCGAATAATTCTCAGACCACCGGAAATGGCTCCAACAATTATGGACACTATTGGGAATAGAGTGATTGTCTATGCCAGCCAGCGCTGACCCCTCAACCTACGTAAAAATATGGCCCCCTTTCATTATTATCCTGTGTAAGGAATTCAGAGAACTGATATGCCCAGCATTGTTGCGTATCCTCAAATTAGTGCCAACTGCTTAGGGAGTAGCCAGGTCACCTTGGGGTGGTACCCTGCTACATTTTGGCTTCCCTATCCCATGCTCACTTCGATATGGGCTTCTTCGGATGGAGAGAGGGCGCGTGTGGGTAAGGGAGGTATGCTTGTTATTTCTGTAAGTTACCTTATGTTAATTTGTTTTTACTTTTGAGAGCAAGGCTATGTTTTTACTGCACTCAGCCCAGTGAAGATACTAGAGCTGTTGTCCACACTGAGTACAGTGAATTTCTGTAAATTGTCAATTCCCTTGGAGTGCCCCCAGACGCGGCCGACCCTTGCTGGGTTGTTTGGCGAACCGCTGTGTATTTCACCCTCACTCACAGTGCTCCTAGCTAACACTCCAAAGTCAGACCGTTACTATGCTCCTGTTTTCAGACCGTTACTATGCTCCTGTTTTCGCAACTGGTCCAGATGGGTTTGTAAGCAAATTGCTGTTTGAACTGCTTGCTCTACTCTATAATAATAAAAAAGATGTAATCCATAAAAGGCACCTTCCGTTCATGGAAATTCCCAGCCCCATATAACAGAACCACATCAAGACCTAGATGAACTTTTCAACTACTCTTCTTTTACTCATCTGCCCCTCATTTCAAACTTCTAGGCAAGAACATGTGCTGTTCACCTGCAAGAAGACATAGATCATTACTGATTTCTTAAAGCATTCTGGGCAATGCACTTGTTGCTAAATAGAAAATGCGTAAACTCAGAAGGATGAAAGCAATCCTTAGAATTACTCATAATGAAGATTATGTTTACTAGTTTCTTATGACCTACAAGCAATACTCAACACTGCAGTCTATTAAGCCATCCTTTCCACCCTATACTTTGATATGGGTATGCCGCCAAGAGATCCTCCCACAAAACAAAAATGATACGCAGCAATAGATGACAAATACACTATCAACAATATGATGAAGGCATCAATAGTAAAAATATACAAATAATCATACCACCTTGTAGCAGTCTTAAGTTCGACCAGCGTAATACTCACCCAAGTGTATTTATTAGTAACATCTAGACTGTCCTATAGAATAGTGTGGAAAATTCTGATTCTGTGGCAAGAAAGAAGGGCTATATTATGCCAGTTCTGAGCATTTATACCACCCTGGCAGCAACCTCATATATCGATTTAAAATACAGTTTAACCTAGAATTGTTGACCTATCAACCTCACTCATGATATCCTCCAATTTGGCACTCCTAAAAAATGTCCTGCTTGCAGTGACACCCCTGGTAAACAGTGCTCTGGTCAAAAAGGCTCTTCCAATTGTCTTATTCTGCACACTTGTTCAAGCATTGGATAAAGACATCTTTAGATTTCTGAGAAATAATAAAGTCTATAACTCATTCAACTCCATTGAAATACTCTCAGGGCGGGCTCACTAGAAAGTGAGGGGTACACTGACGCCTGGGAATTGGTCTTTGTTTTCATAATGACAAATAACATCTCTCTTTTAGAATGAAACATCCTATTCCTGTCTTCATAATGTTAAGAACCCTCACATCCAACTCTCACTCACATGGATCAAAGTACAAAAACATGGTCACTTACCCTTTCAGGCCTTGATAGATAAGCACTCAGTCTGAGGCTGGTTGAAGCACCACCTTAATATACCATAATAAAGAGCACATGGGAGAGAGAGGTTTACCGTCTAACACTGTGAGGATTCTGCACCCCTTGGAGAAAGACAATTCCCTAAGCTTTATGTCCAATTTTGAGTGGTAGACCTGTTGAGATCACAGAGAGTGTTTCCTAATGGGCACACTGTCCTCTGAGTTCACCTGCGCAGGATGTCAGGGTGAACTCCTTCACCAGAAATCTTGAAATCCTCTGCTAGTGCTAGCATCATTGCCAGTTTGTAGTCCGGTACAACAGTTTATTATGCCTAACCCTGTATGAACTGCACGCTTCTAGTGGTTCCCGGTGTACCTTGAAATTGGGTTGAACGTTTGGTGGTTCCTGTGAAGGATCTTTGCTATTTGTTCATCAATCCCTGGTTTGGGGCATTTTTTCTCAAGGTTGACCCCTAACTGCCTTGTTCAGAAGCTTACAAATGCTTTGCCTCATTAGTACTCCACCCGTGCAGGGTCCAATCAGAATATTGGCATAATTATAGGCAAAATTCCATACATCGTAATAACCATTGACTTCATTTATTCAAACATATAAAGAAATGTGAAAAGTGTACGTAGTAGGCAAACAAACTGTGTTCATAAGTGAGGGTGACCATCATGCTGACTTTTCATCCTGCATCATTGATTGCTGATGCTCGCTGCAGTAGCATCTGATGATCATCCATGGGCCATCCCTGCGCTTATCATAAAAAACAGCTGTGTTGACGACTTGGACAATAGCCACATCTACAAACTGGAGACATATGAGATCACGTCGCCAATGCTTGACAGCAGAGCTGGGCTCATTGGGCCAACAACATTAGCAAAATCCAGTCAGGTATTCAGGAAATTCTTAAAGGGATTGGAGATCAGTCTACATAGGATGAATTTCCCTAGACCTTTTGATCGTTCTGAAAACCCAACTAGGTTCTCCTATTAGATCCCAGCCCTACACAACAGTTCTCTTCCTTTGCTCTCACGTGGTCGCGTGCCACTGGCATGTGGTGGTCACTCTGAGTAACTGATTGAATTTCCACATTAGATGGAACATGGGCAAACGCTGCTAGAAACAGCGGAGCATCCTGTGTGACTTCACAGCCTCTCGCGCAGCTATCCGCGTGCATGACATTTATTCATTTTCTTCGATTTAATGAAGGAGGATGACGGAGCATCTAGATGAGGGTTGGCGCGTGCACCTGTTTCCATTCCTTCACGAGAACCTAGCTTGACAAGCGGCTTTGGAGGCACCCGTCGCTGTCACTCCTTTTAAAAAGGTCACGTGCTATCCACAATAGTGTATGCCAACTGGTAGAACTCAGCTGAACTGACCTTGCCATGGAAGCACATATTTTTCAGAGCCATGCACAGCTTGTTAATTCTAAGTGTGAAATACTGGAGCATTTTTAAAGGACAGGGCTCTGCCTTAGAGGCAGTAAATGCTGGCGAATCACTGCCACCGATTAAACAGGGCTTTAAGTGGGCCGGGTCTCACCGGGTCTGAGCACCGGCAGTTTTTTAAAGGAGGCTTGAAACGGGTCTCTATCGGGCTCTGTTTTGTGCCCTGGCGGCCCCTATTTTCACGGGGCAACAGTAATAGCAGGCACATCGATGTGCACATGCTCACACTGCTCACTTCTCACTAGTGGAGAAGTTACGGCATGATGTCATGCCAGGTGAGCGTTGTAGGGGAAGGGAAATCCTTTAGAGAGTCATTTTCTCTCTGGATTTCCCTTCTCTTTTTGAAACGAAGGAGAAGCAACATTGTCGTGGTGTCACCAGGGCTTTAAGTGGAAGCTTTTTCAATATTATGTACAAGCCATAGTTGCTGCTTATTTATCTTATGCAACTAACAACCATTGACAAAGCCAATAGTCCTGACTTGTAGGTATGATGTGACTTGTTGTATCATATATCTGGACGCAATGACAGGAACAGCAAAATACAAGTTGGGCGGCACACTAGGCTAAGCACAGATTTTTAGCGTAGGTGTTTATGCCACGCCCCTAATTTCGATGACCACACCCCTTTAAGAGACCCCCAGTTTTTTCATCCCACGCCCTGCGTACAGGTCTCGAGTTGGGGGTACACGCAGGTACAAGGCGTCCCCCCACTCTTTTCACAGGGTGGACGACTCCCCCCCCTGCCAAGAAGCTGGGCTCTACAGAAATACGCTGAAGGTGTCCCGGTGTAATTTTCAGACACCGGGACACGTTCAGCAGGTGACGTCATGAGGTCATTTGCTTATTGTCAGTCCCCCTCTTCTTTTTATAGGACTTGTGCCCTGCCTGCGTATAAATATATTCAAATGTATTCATCCACCTTCTTTATTCATCTCTAAACTTCCTTATTTAATCCCTCTTAAAACGTAGTATTCAGATAGACTTATTCACTAAGGTAAACTTACACTTTTGTGTAAGGTTACGATTTGTTAGGTTTTCGCAAGCTACGAGTGTAGTTTTACGTGTAGTATCTTTATCTACACTCCACATTCATAAAGATGCTACACGTAAAACTACATTTGTGGTTTGTGAATCCCATAAAAAATCGTAACCTTACACAAAAGTGTAAGTTTACCATGGCGAATAAGCCTCTGAATGTTTTTCTTACATGGGTCCGAAATCTGGCTAGACCCACCAAAAATTAAGTGCGTAGTAAACACGACCGAAGAACATCAGCCATATTCTACGTCGGGGCTCGAGTCGGGGTACCACGCGGGTGGACGGCGTCCCCCCCACTTAGTTTACCGGGTGTAAACGCCGTCCCCCCTGCCAAACAGCTGGACTTCACTCTTTGGCCTCTCTGGGACGAGATCCACCTCTCTGGGACGAGATCCGGGCCAATCGCTTTAAAAGTGATTTCGGAGTAAGCTAACGCAACAGAGAGCAGGCAGTGGAATCTGACCCTGTGACCCTGCTCGACAACGGAGAAACAGCGGCCCTCATCCTCCTGGACCTCTCCGCGGCCTTCGACACTGTCTGCCACCGTACCCTAGTACAGCGCCTCAGCAACGTCGGAATCCAGGAGAAGGCACTGGAGTGGATCATCTCCTTCCTCGCCGGAAGGACACAGAGAGTCCGCCTCCCCCCGTTCAGATCGGATGCCACCAAAGTAATCTGCGGCGTTCCTCAAGGCTCCTCGCTCAGCCCAACACTCTTCAACGTCTACATGAGCCCCCTCGCGGCCATCGCACGCCAGCACAACCTCAACATCATCTCCTACGCCGACGACACCCAGCTGATCCTCTCCCTCACCAACGACCCCGCCACCGCCAGAGCCAACCTACACGAAGGGATGACAGACGTTGCCAAGTGGATGATGAACAGTCGCCTGAAACTGAACTCGGACAAGACGGAAGTCCTCATCCTGGGTTCTGCACCCTCCGCCTGGGACGACTCCTGGTGGCCCCCCGCCCTGGGCAGCGCACCCAAACCCACAGACCACGCACGCAACCTAGGCTTCATCCTGGACTCATCCCTCTCCATGACCAGACAAGTCAACGTCGTCTCCTCGTCGTGCTTCAACATCCTGCGCATGCTACATAAGATCTTCCGATGGATCCCCACCGAGACCAGGAAGACGGTCACCCAGGCCCTCGTCACCAGCCGTCTGGACTACGGCAACTCCCTCTACGCCGGAACCACCGCCAAACTCCAGAAGAGACTCCAGCGGATCCAGAACACCTCAGCACGACTCATCCTGGACATCCCCCGCCGCAGCCACATCTCCGGACACCTGAGAGACCTACACTGGCTCCCGGTCAACAAGAGAATCACCTTCCGGCTCCTCACCCACGCACACAAAGCCCTACACAACCAAGGCCCAGGATACCTCAACAGCCGCCTCAACTTCTACGCTCCCAAACGCCAGCTCCGATCGACCAGCCACGCCCTCGCCGCCGTCCCCCCGCATCCGAAGAGCCACCACAGGAGGAAGGTCCTTCTCCTACCTGGCCGCCAAGACTTGGAACTCCCTTCCCACCCCCCTCCGCCTGACCCAAGACCACCTCGCCTTCAGGAAGCAGCTCAAAACCTGGCTGTTCGAGCAGTAGCGGACCCCCCCCCCAGCGCCTTGAGACCCTCCGGGTGAGTAGTGCGCTATATAAATGCTTTGATTGATTGATTGATTGATTGACCCTGAGGCTGAGAGGCAGCATGAGCCACCGAGCGTGGAACAATCGCATCTAAGGGGTGAGCGAGGGGAGGCAATGAGCCCGCTGGTGCAAGCCACCGTTCGTGATGTCACTTCCTGTTGTGACGTCACGAAAGGTGACAGCGTCCCCCCCACTTATTTTTTTAGGACTTGTGCCCTGTTCTACGTTACCCATTGGAATACATCAACCCGCACAAGCTGACCAAAGCTAACTTTATCTTCAGCGCTATGGAGTAACTAAAAGGAGACACAAAGCGCTTTATAAAACTCCTGATTTAATAAATAAATACATATTGTGGAATGCCTAGTTCTTCTCCCTCTGATACTGCGGATCAGCATTAAGAATACAATTCAGCATAGCTCAGTTAAGAGTGACTGTGCGGTAATTGCTCATGATGCAACACTACCAATTAAAGAAGTACCTTTTCACACTGCAACGCATGCTGGTTAAAGTACAATGTAATCAATGCAATAAACAAATCATCTTAGATGTTCCTTGCAACTCCCTTGCTACTTTCTGAGTGGTTGCATAATACACTGCAGTCAAACCGGATCCGCAGTATCTCTTTAAGGCTCACTTTATTACCAGGACAGCTGGGAGTCGAGGGATGCTGACCTTGGTACCACTCCCAGTGATCATATAATTGACTGCACAGCAGGTTTTTAAGTAGCCTCTGCAGTGCAGCTGTACCACTTGTTTGCCTACAGTCTCACATTAATTGTTAGCATGCCTAAGCAGTATCGTCTAGTGAGCAGTGCTGTTTGGTAGTAAGATGTCCACCATCAGAGCCTAAAGGCACATGTAGGACCACGCATCACCTGCCTTGGAGGAGAGGCTTAGCTCAGAAATATACTGACTTCACTTCCCATTCCTGTAGACTTGCCACCTGTTACCAGGAGCTTGGGCCTTAAAGGACCAGTCTATACCCAAAGCAGAAAAAAAGTGTTCATATTCTAGCCATACCGACAGGAGGGGAGAATGGACGAACTCTGTTTTTTCCTGAATAATCAAATTTGTGTCTTCCCCAAAAATGAAAAAATGGCTCAGAGTGGTTTCATGATCATAACATTTTAATCCAATCTCCAGGCTGACGTTGTTTTTATTTCCTAGCATCTAAAGATATACAGTTGTTAATACAGTGTTTACAAAATAGCCTTTGACACTTGCCACTGCTTTTAAAGTATTATAATGCCTCGTGTATTTAGTAATCAAGGGCCATATGTAGGTAATGTTTGTTTTGCGATTCTCAAATTGCGATTTTTGGGGAATCGCAATTAGAGAATCGCAAAACGAAATGTAGGTAGGATTAGCAATTTGTTTAGCGAATCCCACTTATTCCTTATTTGCGAATCGCAAATTGTGATTCGCAAATAAGGAATACCTTCTCATTCATTCCTATGGGCTAGAAGGCCCATAGGAATGAGTTGGAAGACATTCTCAATTAGCGAATCTCTATTAGAGAATCGCAAATTGAGAATGCAACTTCAGGGTTGTAAGGGTGTCAATAGGACACCCTTTTGCACCCCTGAAATTGACATGTGTGCACATGTGGCCCACATACATGCCCTAAGGGCATGTATGTACCTTGAAAAATGCCAAAAAGTGCATTTTTCAAAGAAATCGCAAAATACCACCAACCTGAAGTTGGTGGTATTTTGCGATTCCTTAAGCCAAAAGTCGCACAACTTGGGTGCTCCCTACATTGCATTTAAGGAATCGCAATTTGCGATTCCTTAAATGCAATAGCAATATAAGGAATCACAAAATTTGCGATTCCTTATTTTACATGTGGGTTTTTGTGTGCTACATAGCACACTGCTCTAATTGCGATTGCAAATGCTGAAATTCTGCGAATTTCATCATTTGCAAGCGCAATTAGGCTTCCTACATATGGCCCCAAATCTCATATTAAGTTGCATATAACTTACTCCTCTCCTTGTGGATTCTTTGGCCTTATTTAGGGTTTTGTGTCTACCTGTTTGAGTGCATTATACCTCTATACAGTTGAAGAAGCGGCCTCCACCAATCTCTATGCAAAGCCCTTTGTCAGCTGTGCAATGTGTGGTGCAAGCTGAAGTCATTTGAGGTGTCGAAACCCAGCCTGCGATTGATGAAGACAGTAACCTCGCAAATCCCATTCATTTGGCATTGTCTTTCAGTTTGCAGGATTTTCCTCGGAATCCCTGTGTGAGCGCATCTTGGACTCTCAATGTGCTGTCCTGATTACAGCAGGTACTTACTGTCTATCTGTGGGGTTTTTAAAACGCAGCATTCTTTGTCCCATACAAAGGTGTATTTCTACTTATTCTCTCTTGTTCTCTTGCCTAGATGGGGCGTTCAGAGGAGAGAAGGTTATCAATTTGAAAGAAATTGCAGATGAAGCAATGGCAAAGGCAAAAGAGAAGTATGCTCTTCTTATTTACGGTCTGCGTTTATGGATATTTGTACACATTGCAAACTTGCAGGGTTGCTTTCTGACTTATAGGTGTATGTCTCTGTGAATCCTATTTGAGGGTTGTGTCTGATGCTCAGCAGTACAAGCAATATTTGTTTGTCTGTTCTTTTTTGTGTGGTGCAGCATAAACTGAAATTGGAGAGGGAATGACTGTACAGCCAATACACAGGTTGACAGTAGGCCTGACTGGGTGTGAAATTCCGCTCCGCTCACAGGGTTTTCCCCACTCCACGCTCTGCGTAGAACACAGAGTTCCAAAAAACTCCGCTCCTCATAGCAGAGCGTAGTTTTTTCCTCAGTCGCGCTCGCCGACATTAAGTTGGCGAGCAAGGAAAATCTTACTCCAGACCACCTCTCGGCGAGATTTCTCTATGTGGGTAGTCGCGGATGGCCACTACCGTTTGCGTTGAGAAACCTTCCGTTTGCTCTGAGGAAGTTGCTGCTCGAGTAAAACATCTACTCGAGTGGCGGAAAGAAGCAGTGGCCTCTTGCGCTGCACATGGTGCCTCCAGCACTGATTTTCCAGCGTGGAACAAACATCCGGCGTGAAAAATCAGTGCGAACGCACAACCTAACACACTCCGGTGCTTGCGTAAATCCGCATAGCGCTGCAGAGTTTTGTGGTCACTTCGCGGAGTCCTGCGTAGCAGAACTCAGCGAACTCTGCCCAGGCCTAGTTGACAGGCACACATACCTTCCCTACAATTAGTTAGGACAGCATTTGTTTGTCAGTTGATGAGCTGTCGGGATATGCATAGTGTTGGGAAGGTCTCTCTGAAGAGGACCCAGTTACTAGCCCACAGACTGACTTTCTAATTTAAAGACTCTCTAGTGTGTACGGTTCTTACTCCTAGATTTGTAGTTTGTTAATGATTGCTTGGAGCAGGCTCAGCCACCTCAAACCTTGGATATAGAACCGTGTTGATAAAACGCTTGACTGATGAAGAAAACTGAGTTTTGAAGGCTGATCTTTAACTGAATACCAGTGACCAATGTTTAGGTTTTCACTGCTTACTCAGTGCTTGTAGTCACCATTTTAGTGACTGAATTGGTTTATGGCCTTTGGAGTATTTTACAGTCCTTCTTTAGAGGATGGTTGCAGTGCAGGGCGTACAGTATTGGGTCCAAAGCTTTTTAAGACATTATAAACTGAACCTTTAGGAGATTATTCACATAGGTGAATTTGGTCGTAAATGTATGTTTATAAACAAATGTCACCTTTTTACACCCATCAGGGATTCATAGAGGGGGTTCCTCGGCAGTTGTATAACCGCTCACAGGGTGGGAAATTGGCATTCTAAGGCTTAGCGTGCCATGGAAGCTTGGGAATGCTCCCAAAATCCAATCAATCCTCTTTCCACTTTAGAAAGGGTAATAAATTTACTCTAGCCAAGGGCTAACGTAAGTGTCATACCAGTGTGAGAAGGGGAATGGATCACCCACAAAGTTGCCGAAGAAGGGGTTAGGGGGCACGTTGGGTCTTTCTCCATGGGGAAAAATATTTGCCATAATTTCTCCCCGTGGAGAAATAAATGTGCATGTGCAAAGGAGATCTTGTTCCCCCTCAGTGGAGTTCCACACTGCGGGGATCTCCATGCAATACAAAGAAAAGCCTGAATGGAAAGCAGGGTTGTATTGGGATTAAGAATCGGCACGGGCACGCAAAAAAAAAATCGGCCCACATTTGCATAATCACTCCTCAAATCACTGCTATGGCGTAATCATATAAAAAAAACTTTAGGAGGGGGGTAAAAAAGAAAATGCACGCGTTAGTTTACGGTGGTGAAACAAGTTAGGCCACTTCTACTCAGGCCCCCTGCCCCCACTCAGTATGTGCACACATTAATGGGCCGGCCAGCGAGACAAAGGGAGTGACACCTCTTGCTAAACGGAGGTAATGAGCGCCCATCTGCCGCTAGAAAGGCCAATCAGACACCTACTTGGCCGCTGGCTGTATTCGAACAATGGAAACAGCGCCCAAATGGCCACCCCAGACTGCTAAAAAAAGAGGCCCACAGCAGCACTCAGACACTGGCCCCTCGGGCATTGCCCGAATGCCCGCGTTACCAATCCGACGCTGATGGAAAGTCCTCGAACTTCCAGGGAGAACTCATGGAAAGCTGATGCAGCTGGTGGAACCATGGGCCCCGTGGACACCGCCTGTCTCTGCCGCTTGCAGAGTCGGCACTTGCGACAGAGGGAGCGGGACTCCTGGGGGGAACTTACCATTGCTTCTCTATCTTTACCCCTCTGCTTGTCTGCGGGAGCCGCCGCAGGTGTCTCCTCTCCCGCTTCCTGGCTCTCTGGCGGCAAGAGGCTGGCCGGTGAATGTGAGATGCACGAGACAGTAGCAGTGTGGTTTTGAGTGCGCAGGCATTAGGCCGCGGCTCCCCCGAAGATGGTGTGGAAGCGGCTGTCAAAAGGCTGTTGCGACAAGCACCACGTCGAGGAGGGCGGCGCACAACCACGCACACATTGCTCCCGGACTCCCTGCCAAGCAGGTGCCCTAGTCAAATTTAACAAATGTAATACATTTATCAACTTAATTCATTTATAATTTCATTTATAATCTTTATTTCGGCACAATAGAGCCATAAAAGAGCAGAATAAACTTAATTCAACTAGCGCAACAAGACTCGCACACTCTGGGATTGTGCTGTCCTATCTTTCTGCTTCAGCTGGCTGCTCAGCATAAATAAACTCCTTCGCAACTACCTTTCACCACTTTCCTGGCACGCACTGCTGAAGGCTAAAGGTGGTTCAAGGCCACAATCAAGCAGACAAGCCACGCCAGACGACCGTAAAATTGGGAACTAGGTAGCACATTAGAACACAGAGCCTTGGATAGAAGCGCCCAACAAGCCCAGATTGTACTCAGCGAGCCATGCAGCTAGTGAGCTAGTCAAGACTCCCGTATTGAACATTTCCTGGGAGTATTCCCAAGCGCTACATGTCTGTTGAGTGTGCACTAATCTCCATGGCAAAGCAAGGTGCCCAAAAAGCATATACAAAGTGACTGAAAAGCAGTCGCTGCCAGCACGGATCGGGGGTGGTGGGGTGGAGGTGGGGTGCAGGGGGGGAGGTAAGGGGTTGTAAAAGAAAAAGAAAGAAAAAAAAGCCTGCCTTATCGCTGCGTCTCTCCTCTGCGTCCGGCCGGAACAGGAAGCACCCAGCCTACCCTAAGGCAATCACAACACTGCAATGCAGCGTTGTGATTGATCTGAGCACCGTGGTTCGGCATTCAGACAGGCAGTGGGAGCCTGGGCATGTTCTCCACCCAGGCTGTATTACAGCCTGGGTGGAGAACGTGCAAAGTGCACATGATTGTTTGACTGGCCCGAGACGGTCGGCCAAACAGTCATGCGCACTTACAGTGTGCCACCACTCCTCCCCCTGCTCCTCTGTCATCAGGGCAGCCCTGCCTCACCTGCAAAGCTTCCACAGTAGGAAAAAATAAAATGATAATAACTTTGAGTTATTATCATTTTATTTTATTATCATTTTATTTTTCCTTTATTTTACAGCTGCAAAGCTGTGGGATGACGCTCCTCCACCTTAGCGGAGGAGCCGCCACTGCTATAAAGACTCACAAAGCATAGCAAACAACTATAAGGCAAGCAAAAGCATGATGAAGCTAGACAGCGCAAGACAAAGAACGCAAGCATGCAAATCAAACAACCTGTATAGGGGTTCATGCCATATCAAACCACACAAACAACTGCACAAACAAGCTTCCCCGACTGCACAAACAAGACCTCTTACCCAGACACAAAAGATACAACACCAGTCCACTGTCTTTTGCGACGACTGGAAATTCTCACAGACTTTTTGAAGGTCATAGACGCTCCGCAGAGTTAAGAAGGATGCAGAGAAAAGTTGACCTGAGCTCAGCAGCAAGAGCCACAGCAAGCCCAGCTGCATTAGAAATCATGGCAGTCAGAGGAGACGGAGCAAGGCATCAAGGGGTACAGAGAGGCATGCCAGGGGGTCGCAAGCCAGGACCTCCTTAAGAGTATATCGGCCCAGCCACAACAAATAACCACATACAGAAGTATTTCACAAGGACGAGGGCCATCATGGCTGACATGGCAGACACATGCTGTCCCATGCTGATCACTTTTCGAAAACAACTAAAGACCTGGCCCTTTAATCAATAGCCTCCGTGTCAGCCTTCCTCTGACCTGTCCGCAGCGCCGAGACACCCAAGGGTATTTGCGTGCTTTATGAGTTGCATAAATAAAATGGGGCAATCAACACGGCAGTAATGCCAGAAGGCCCGGAGGAGCTTGAGCCACCCCCTCAAATCACAGAGAGCGAAACCAGTCCAGGCCCAGCCTGGAATAATCAATGATGGTGAAGTTTGCAGAGACCACGTTGGCAGAGACCGCGGTGGCAGAGAGTGCAGTTAGAAAAAAAGTGAGCACACAAAAAACTCATGCAATCAAATCATGACCGAGAGAGTGATAGAGGTCATAGAGCTCTCATCAACTGTGAACACCGGAGACCCAAGCGGAAAAACTACAAAACAAGAGAAGGTATGGGTCTTTCAGGAACAGTGTCCAAAGGAACCTATTGGTGGGCCAAACTCACAATGCTAAGGTCCGAACACAGTCCGTCCGGCATTAACACTAGAATGGCAGGACATCTTAATAGAGGCATTGGTCCATTTGCCAAGTAGCCATGAACTTGGTGCACCTTCTGACCCAGACAATGCAAGGCCCAACCAGAACTGCCCTACCCCCCGGACAAACCGAGGAAGGCGATATGGAAACAAACCAGCGCACCATCCTTAATTGACATGGTACTAAATTCTACCCCGGCTGAGTCAGAACCTCGGGAGGCATCAAGATTGAAGCAACCAGGTGACCATTCCCTGAGCGTTACCTTCAGCAGTGGCAAGGGTCTTGATCTTATGATAAACACCATTAACTAATTCCTACTTGCAGTGGTTAAGGCACGCACTGGACAATACGACAAACTAGAAATCCAAGTGGCGCTAACGCACATGTTGGCACAAAGTGTGCTGACCATTGACAAAAAGCTGGACATACTTAATTCTAAGGTAGACCTTTGGGTAAATAAACATGACGGTACGGACCTGCAGCAAACAATGCAAGCAACATAATTGAAAGGGTGCTCTAGGTTGCCGGAACTACTTACAACACCAAAAACTATTGCAAAGACACTCAGATAAGCAACACACAAAGAGGGAAAACTCCAACCCAAAACAAACCTGGGACAACAGAGAACAGTGCATCTCCCGACTCTGGTGGAACATCAGGTCCCGTGGCACAAATGAGCATGATAACCCAGGGGCCTCCCACCGCCGATAGGCAAAGCATCATCGCGGAAATGATACAAGTCCTGTTGTGTGCATAGAAGATGTGCCTTCAACGAGCAAACAGACAAGAGAGTCCATAGCAGTGATCACAAATGATCTGGCATAGCTTACTTGACACCAAAAGAAAAAACTACGGAAATCATTAAAAACCAATAAAGGAAAAACAAGCTGATTCACACTGCACAAAAAACATCACTGAGTCAGCCACCAGGACCAAGCACCATAGCGAATGAGCGAGTGAACGGAAACGATAATAGACCGGAGGGCTTGGTGAATTACCCAATTTTTGAATTAAACAAAAGAACACCCAAACACTCTTCACCAGCCAAAAAACACCCAAATGAATGGGAGAAAGTGAATCAACTTCGGCTTGCTCCAGCCCAACTTTGCACCTGGATGTAAGATGCAGAAAATAAATTTCGACCCAGACAACGCCACCCATCGCAAATAATTCACAGGAAAAAAACCTATTCACAGGCTGTGACTTTTAGAATCAAAGACATTCTCATTGCGTAACCTACCCTGCACATTGCTGAACTAACATGCAACACATGACTCCTGAGCAAAGAGTAGCCCAGCCAGGCCTAAGAAGAATAGTGGAAAACCAGTCTGCCACACCGTGGGGCAACCCATCCAGGGTGGTGAAGCAGCATCAGGGTTCTAGAAGCCAACAAACGGAATCCTTTGAACAACACCATGAGAGCTACACTACAGGCACCCAACAAACAGCATTAGAGAGGGATGTCGGGTCAGGAGACCAATCAGTCACGCAACGGATAAGCACCACTAGGCCGGCCAAAACCACACTGACTGCCCAACGTCCAAGTCAGCTCCACCAACAGTCCTATGAAAGCCTAAGCTTGAACGGCTACCCTCTGATATCATAAAGATCAAGGAGTAAGAAAGGACCCTCAAATGGCCTCCATATCTGTAGCATTGATTTTCACTCCTGAATTCATAATGAGAGGGCCATGTGACATCCTTAACCAGTCCAACATTTTACATGTTCTAAACAGTATACCCTCACTTTCCTACAGCACATCCGCACATCTGATGCCAGTTAAAATTAAGCACTACCACTGGATCAGTCAAAGAGAATCCACACTGACCGAATGGTCAGATATGGTCGATGCCCGGAATATCGTGGCAGAAAAGGAACAATTTAAGAAATAGGGCATATATATAAATGGTTTTGATACAGAAATATAACCCCCACATCCTACTACAGAGATCACATTGCCCGAAGCAACAAATAGAATCATGTAATGTTCTGAGAGGCACAACGTAAACCATACCCCATTTTGAGGAAAATAAGATCATAGTCCAGCTGACAAGGAGCACAGGTGAGAGAATGTGCACTACAGAGCCGGCATCCCGCACATGCTCGGCGTGGCCTGATTGGATCTGGGTATCATCAGATCATCAAACAAAGAGGCTGCTAAACTCCTAGCCCAATTGGGAAAAAGGAGAAGAACCTTGGAGCCAAGATTAGGATTACAAACTGGAATGTGGCAAGCCTGAGCTCTCTAGTAACTAACAAAAATACTATCAAATTTCTTCACTCTGGTGACATCCTATGCCTGCAGAAAACGTGGTCAACGTTGCCCATCTCCATTCCGGAATTCCAGGCAATCCACCCCGCAGCTTACAAGATAAACCTGTTCAGAAGACCAATGGGTGACCAACTCCAGTTACAGCGGTAAACCTGTACGTCAGTCCACACAGCGATGTGAAAACATTGAATGCCTTGAAGATCACCAACCTGATAAAGCCTTTTTCTACGAGCACCCGGGGGACGAGTGCATCGTGGCCAGAGACTGCAATACTTGTGACATGTCCCGACCCGGGTCAAGGCGAGAGGACCACAGTTGAAACATTATGGAAGCCTGCATCATGGAATTTGAGCTGGACTTAGCCGAACAAAAAGGCTCTGTGGAGGACAAGTCAAAGCCCACCTATAAAAACATCTTAGCATTGGATTATATTTTCTGAAGTAAGAAGCTTCAAATAGGTGCGTAAGCTTGCAAATCCAACACAGAACTGAAAGCGACCCCCATCCAATACCTATTACGGTCAACATGAGAGTGACGATCCATGGGGAATACAATCAGGCAGGCCAATAACTCCCCATAGGCCCACTCATAAAAATAGTTAAATGGGCCCTGCATGCTTGTCCAGATACGTTGATTTATTTATTTTATTTTAATGTATTTATTTATTTGAGTTTTATATAGCGCTGGCTAGACCCGGAGGTATCAGAGCGCTTTACATAAGGAAACAGCATGTTACAAGTTACAAATCTTTCACATTAGGTACAACATGATTACGTAGTCAAGACAGTAATTACTAGCGAGAAAGAAAATCAAGACCCAACAAAAGACCAAGGAGAGTTTTGTGACCACAGGAAGGAGACAGCACCGGAGAAACTAACGAGACATATGTCTGAAGTCCGGCTGGGTAGGCGACGGCCATAGCAGTGTGCCAGAGCCAATCTCCCCTATAGCTGTCGGGGCAGCTCCACCGGGAATCGGCCATGTGATTCGTGCTCAGCCGGCTTAGTGTGAAGATCAGGAAGTGACCGAAGGTCATTGAGTCCAGAGACGGGCGAGTGTAGAAGATGAGGGTGGCAGGATGGGAATGAGGATAGGCTGCCATGTCATAGTCAGGCAGTTGAGTCAGATTGATCTCATGGGGGCTAACATGTGGTCAGGCAAGAGTTTCCGCCCCTGGTGTTCCATTCGGCCGGTCCCCAGTCTCAGGTGGGCATCTGCATCTTTCTGTGGTTCTCAAAGCTGGAATGTTTTCCGTAGTGTGAAAGGGCTATGGGCTGCTGAAGTCTCAAATGGAGCACCCATCGGGGAATAGGGGACGCCTCCCACCGCTACTGTAGAGGGACTGGCTGGTGAGAGGGTCCGGAGTTATCTCGAGGCATTATGTCAGTCACAGGAGCCATTTTGAAGTCAGGCAGCGCCGATTCCAGTTTGAATCCGAGATCGGTGGAATATATACATTGCCCTGGCAATTTACGCCCGTATTTTTGCCTGCCGCAGCACCCAGATAGCCATTGCAATGCCTTCCTGGGTGGCCTGCACCTCTCCCCACGGTGTGCAGCATCGAGGGGAAAATGGCGGCCGCGTCTTCGCCTTATTCTCGCCGATATCACTCACCGGGCCATTGGGCACCACAGTCTTCCCCGTTCCCCTGGGAGTAGTTTGCATCAAGTCAGGTGCTTTCCCGATTGGATTCATCCGCAGCAACTCCCGCTAGAGGATATTTGTGGTGAAATAGGTCACCAGTCACAAACGCTCCCGCACTGAGCCAGCCAGCTGAGAGTGCCTCGAGGCGGAAGGTTACATCCAGCTGCAATGCTTTCTCCGGCGCGGTGAATCACCGACCGCCTAGAGTTTAATCTTGTAAAAATAGATATTGAGTGCAAAAAAGATCTAATCAAGTATCATCATCGTGTGTCGAGTGCGGATCAAAATTCAATGAGAGGTGCAGTGAATGTGATGTTTCAGGACAAAAAGCTGGTCAATGTGTTTGGGCAGTGCCAGAGCCCTATTGAACCTCTCCCTAGAGGTCATAACAGACCCTCTCGTAGCAATGGGTCTAGTAAAAAGGACTACAAATGTGCAAGGCAAGCACGCATCCAGGGAGCAGGATATAGAACAAATCAGAAACATCCTGGGCGCAAATGGTCTCGCCATATCGCTTGTAGCCACATCCTGCCAACTATATCTCAAAGTGGACCTGGGCAGATAAGCCCTAAAGAACATACTAACTAGGCTCCTAACCCTGCAGATATGGGTATACAGATCTCACTGGGAGAATATTTCCACCAAGTCATGGGCATTGCTGGCTGTGCCAACTTCACTCTGAATCGGCTGCACATTTTGGGGCATATTTACAAGCCCCTATAGCCACTTTTAGTGACGTTGTGATGGCAATAGGAACTTATCCTTAGTTACAAGGCAGCGTTAAGTCACTTAACTTGGCTTAGCGCTGCCTTGTAAATAAGGCACCCTTTCACGCTACACTTAGTGCGAAAGGAGAGGGCAATGGGTGCTGTGGCGGGCGTTCCACCGCAACACTGATTGATTTTGACGCTGCCTCCTATTTACAAGAGCAGCGTAAATAGGAGGCAGCTCCAAAATTAAGACCAAGGAAAACCTGGTCTTAAACAGGTGAAACGAGGAGAAATACTTTGTTTCTCCTCGTTTGTGCTTTATGCTTTTTGTCATGGGCAGCACACATGGAAACAGCAAAACGCCAATGCTTGTTTATGTGCAGGAAGGACCACTTCCTGCGCATAAACAATCATTTTTAAAAAAAGACTCTGCAACTTCTATGTGTGCTGCATTAAGCAGCACACATAGAAGTTACAAAACGGTATTTAGACATTGTTATTCTATTAAATATGGTGTCCGCCCTGCGTTTCTAAAGTGACGAAACGTGTTGTTAGCAATCTTGACTTAACGACGCACTTCGCCACTTTCTTGTAAATATGCCCCTTTGTCTGCTGCTGTCCCGCAGTGCTCCATCAGAGGGGACTCCACCTAAGTACTATCTTGTTGTAAAATGGGATAAGAACGTGGCAAGAGGCGCTGGCATACATCTACGCAACAGCCATCCCAGTGGATCTAGCTCGGACCGGGAAGTTCTTTGCTCAAGCTGGAAGGAGCCTGCGCTGTGTCTGCCCACGAATGGGGGGGGGGCAGACAATTCAAATTTCTCAGCACCTCCTTAGAATGCGCTGATAAACTGTTGCAGCACTTGGAAAGAGCTCCCACATCAGGGCAATGTGCACTTTATTGCTGTGCATGCTCACTAAGCGCTTGGCCATCTGGCCTTAGCTTGCGGGAGGAGTTCCTTACCAGGGTGCCATACTCCTTATCACATCGCAGGTTTACACACTAATTAGCATCTGGCTCCCTAGCAAACAGATCGAACAACCAAGCTATATAAAACTTTATTAAATAAATAAATAAATAAAATAAGTAGGTACATGATCTATAAGGCTGCATAACCTGGTTTTGTAACTGCAAGAAATGATGGACAGAATGCTGAATGATTCAAATATTCTCCCCAGTCAAGAGATCTGGGTTACATCCATCGTTCTTTTGCCCACTCTGCCACCCCAGTTTGGGCCCAGCCATATGCAAATCAGTCTTGACCCTGTGCCTCATGGGAACAGTCTAGCCCGTACTGCCAAGCCAGGTCCTCCCTGGACTGGAAACAAGCATCCTGAGACCGGTTTCGGGGTATATCACCCTTCACCAGCCAGGCCAGCTTGAATCCAGTGGCACAGTGAGCAAGGGATCCACGTCTTAGCATACCCATCCCACCTAGGGCGAAAAGTGTAACTGGTTTTAGTACGTGGAAGAGCACATATGTACTGCACATTGCACTTTATTGTACTTTAAACGAGCCCTGCACAATGGCGCAGCACTTTACCAAACAGTTTGTTAGAATTTGTCTATGTTAGCATGCAGATCATAGTTCCCAGCTATTCGTACCCCGTTTATGTAGAGATGCTCTTAAAAGCACCCGGATTGGGCAACTGGCATGCACAACGAGATGGCCGGCCTGTGCATGTCCCACTCTAGCAAGCACTTTAACCGTCAGTTTTATTTGTTGTCTTAACTCCTTGTGAGGTCAATTTTTTATATTTGCATTGCAGGCCTTGCTTTTAGCCCCTGGGCTTCTAGTCTTCTCCATTATTACATGGGGGGGTTATTTTATGGGCACCTTTTTATTCTCAATGGCTTCTGCATGGATTTCGTGTATTTTTACCCTCAGTCGTATTTGCAGTGGTTTTAAGTGACCACACAATAAAGATGATGGAGATGAAGAAAAAAAGAATATGTATTTAAATAGTGACTGGTATATTATTTGTTAGTCACATATATAATGGCACATCACAAGGGGCAAAGTGTTGTTCACTGTCACATTGGTGTATGCATAACAGTAGCTGTAGGTCTCCTGCTTTCCCTTTGCTTGACCGGACGAGAGACCTTCAACTTGGGCACGGGGTTCTGTTCTCATACCGACGAGGCATGTTGGCACATAAATAGTCCTCATCTGCAGCTAACTGCTTGCACAATATAACTCTTGGTATCTCAGTTCTATAAATAAGTTTGCATTTCAGTTCTGTGCCATGGGCGATTTCCAAGCTCTCTGGATGTGCCGGTAGGCAAGCCGGATGGCATTTTCTTTATAAGCCAGTATTACCATGCATACGTAATGGTGCCAACCCACGCAGTCTATGGGCACCTAATGAAGCAAAATGAACTTCTAAAACTGTTTATAAGTTGACATTGTCTCTTCTGTTAAAGAATTGAGTTTCTTGTAAATGGCTTTGCAGTGTTTGAAAGTCTTGGTTCATATAGGCCCAAACAATGGCATGCATATACAGCATAGACTAAAACACCTGATCATATCAGATCTAACCATTCTCATCTAGAGTTACCAATGCTATATTTCTTTTGGGAGCAATGCTATTTTTCCCATGTGTTCTGAAATATAATCTTTTTGTGGCAAAACATGCAATGCACCTTTTTTTTCGTTTTCTTCCATTTAGGGCACAGTTTGATGTGAAAGACTGCATTGTGGTAAGGCATGTTGATGCCAAAGTAAACAACCAAGTGAAAGCTAAACTCCAGGTATGGTCTTAGTGTATTCTTGTATCTTTAAGTAAGATTTTTTTTAACTCTGCTGACAAAAACCTTTTCTTCGGTCTGTCAGTCGGGGACATTGTTACCTTTGGGGCTAAATATTCACTTCTTTAGCGCTCCCTAAAACCTGTAACAGCGATCAGTAGACAAGTTAATTTTTGTAAAATATCTGCCACTCTGTTTCACCCCGTGTACTGTGTTTTTTGTAACTTTTGATCCACAAAACTCATAATATTGTGCTAGATGCTGTGGTCGCAGAATTGCATAATTCCAGTGGCCTTCTCTATAATGTGACTTAAACTGAAGTTGTTTTGGGGGAATAGGTTTATACAAATACATATACCAAACAAAAGTTTGTTATGATTAAGCCACTTACAGGGTCTTTTAGACTCTATTGGGTAGCCCGCTATCCCGAGGGGTAAACAGAATTAGATATTTGTCAAAAGTTCATCTGCCGTTGTGACAAATGCACTTTTCAGCAAAGATGAATGCTGAACAAGGTGGCGCTTTTTTTTGGTCCAGTCAGCATTCTTTTTCCTTTTTTTCAGAGACAACCCCCCAAAAAGGGGTTGGCCTTTGAAAACAAAATCAATGATCCTTATGTTCAAGGATATTTCTGCAAATGTGGGGGGTGCCATTGTATACAGCTGGTGGTCCACTGAAAGTAGAGTGGACATATTGATATAGGAAAGATGGCAGTCATGCGGAAGATGGGCTGCCAACTTTTATTGACTTCTGCTCCAATGACAATCAGCAGGTCCCTCAATTCCAAATGAGATGAGAGAACCGCAAATTTGATGAAATGGGCGAACCGCTAATCCATAGTAGCGGTTCCATTCTGCCTCCCATGTGGTTGTTAATAGTCCTCTTAATCAACGGGAGAAATGTTTTTGACATGCTAATATGTTTGTTGCTGTTCAACAAATCTCTGTGTATTCCTAAAAAAGTATAACTCATTTTGTTTGACCCATAACTGGTTTGTGCTAATCAGTCAAGAGGAGGCAAAGTTAAAGCGAGGATCAAAACAGAATTTCTTCATTTTCGTTCCCATAGGTAGACCCTTCCAATATGCTTTAGCAAATTTAAAGTGTATGTGTTAGGTAGTTTTTGAGATATGTGCCGAAATGGTGCCTAATAAAACAGGTAGGAAGGAGTTAATTATTACATGTTTGAGCTTTTGGTTTGTAGACCAATAATAAATGTTAGGCCATGAACTTGTAATTAAAATTTCGAATAATTCTGAATTGGTGAGAGAGATGTTTTATCCCTTTGTTTTGCAAGGTTCACTAACCATTTGGGCCAATTCATGAATGGTTCACAAACCCTGGCAATCTAATTGCTGACTATGATTAAAATATGTTTGTGGTGACCATCTTTTTGTGACTGTTGGACTTGGCTCTTTTTACAGGGTCATCCCAGAACCTTTTACCTTCCTACGGTATTTTTTTCTGACCTGTCGTTGGTGGTTTTATGACTCTGGGCACTTTACCACTGCGGATCAGTGCTAAAATGTATGTGATTTTTCTTGTAAGCTTGGTAAGATTTGTCTACACCTGTTTGGCATATTTAATTTGCCTGTAAGTGCCTTGTACAGTGGTATCCCATATGCCCTGGGCCTGTAAATTGAATGCTCCTGGTGGGCTTGCAGCGCTGATTGCGCCACCCATCGAAGTAGCCTTTCTAACCTGTCTCAGACCTCTGCCCATGCAGGGCCTGCGTGCACAGTTTACTGAAGCAGTGACTTGGCATGTAAAGTGGTTATCACGCCTGAAACTCCCCTATTTCTACATATAAGTCACCCCTAATGGGCAGGATGCTGTGCAGTTAAAAGGTAACACATGCGCCTTAAGTGTGTGGCAAGTCCTGGTAGTGAGAAACCTCCTATTTGGTTTTTCACTGCTGTGAGGCTGCCCTCACATAGGTTCAGGGCCGGACTGGCTACCAGGCAGTTGTGTGTGCTGCCGAGCTGGGGGCAGTTTTCGTTGATAGGGACCTGCGTGTGAAAAACAAAATTCGTTTTACTTTTTTTATTTCAATGCGCACGCAGGTCCCCATCAATGAAATAGGCCCCCACCACAGAGAAATTAGCCCCCAGCTCGGCAGCACTCACAACTGCCCGGTAGCCAGTCCGGCCCTGCATAGGTTTGCATTGGGGATTCCCTGATATGTGCTTCAGTGAAAATTTCTGATCTGAGAGGGGTAGCGTGACCATGTTTAGTATGTTTGGAAAGTAGTGATAAATCCTGATTGTTGGTGGAAGCAGATTAATTATTAGTATTTTAGATATGCCATTTTTAAAAGTGGGCTTTTCGGTGTGCTTATAAGTCTTTGTGCCCTGCCTGGATGTGTATTGACCGTCTGGTTCTGACTGACAGGGGACAGGAGATGTGTATTCACTCCAGGCAGTCACAAGGGGGGTTGAGGTGTGTCCTGCCTTTCCTGGTGACTCAGCGCTAGGCTGAAAAGACCTTGGCTGAATTTAGAGTAGCAGGAGGAGGTTTGCCCTGCACCTGAATTGGCCTGGTCTGCATTTGGAGTGGTGGTAGGAGTTGCAATTGCACCTGAATAGGGCTGTGCCTGCCTTCCACAATGTTGGCTTTATTAAAATGCTGCCTTTGGTTCAGCAGCTGCGCTGCACCATCGCGGGCAGCTGCCTTTTGGGACATACCTGGGGAATACTTGTCGGGAATACGGCGGGGGTGGAATCTCAACGTAGGCCCTCTGATTCCTGGATGCAGTGGAGTGCCCAGGAATTACGGCATTCCCTGGTGTAGGACGGCAGGTGGCCCAGGAACATACGGTGGAGAGACAAAGTGACTGTATAACCTATAGTATTGGCGGAGATGCGCTCTGGGTATGGTATAGAGTTTATGCCCAATGGTAATAACCTCATCTACTTGCCCTGACGTGATTATGAATCTTGTGTGACATTGTCAGGGTTGCACGATACGTACCAAATTGGATGATTAGGTGTGTTCCCTCATCCCACATTTCATGTGTAAATGGCCATACTAGGAGATGAGGTTGTCGTGTATTCCTATAGGTTCTGAATCGATCCCCCTATTCCTGACCCTATTCTGGTTAAACTAACTATCAAGTTAACTAACAGTCAGCCCATGAGGCAAGACAAGCCCCCATGATGCAGATACCGTTATCTGACGCAGTCACACTACGGCACAGGAACGTGTTATCTGATTAGGTCATAACGCTTGAGATCTAATTAGACAAGCGACATTCCTCCAGCCCCTGATAAGGCATACAACGTTCTCATAACAAATCAAACCTATGACAACCTGGAAAATCCGTGCGGCCATTGTTTTGATTTCACAGAGAACTTTAGTAAAGAATGTGCTAACGAGCAAGTCGTATGACATCTTTATTGACGTATCTATGTCCATCCTTACGTCAATCTCGGCACCTTTAAGGTATAAATATTGCCGATCTTGCCCTATGCAAACACACGCGTGGTGACAAGACGGAGCAGCCACACTTGCCGAAGCCGAGAGCAGAAGCAGACCCCGCTGGCAGCAGCCCCGCCTTCCTGACGCGCTGAGAGACGCGCTGCTATCTCAAGCCGAGAGACCCAGCACCGGCGCTTCCGGGTAGCCCTCGCAGGCAGCCTGGAATATCGAGACCAGAGAAAGAGATACCATTCCTCATTCATCCTAAATTCCAGGTACAGAACTGAATAACCCCTCACAGGGAATTCTTTAGTTATTCACTTGGCAAAAACAAACTTAACTTAAAACTGTAACTTTCTATTCCCGCCCACGCATTAGACTTAGGTCAGGTACACGGGGTAGGCGTATTTAGAAACACCAGTTGAGTACGTTTAGTCAAATGTATATGTGTATGTAAATATATTTTAATCATTTCAAACATCATATGGCTCAGAAACCATATCAATGTTTTTACAGTATTATTTTATACTATTGCTTTTAATGTATGCACTTTACTTAACTATAAGTATTGCAATAATATCGATCCATTTCTCATGTATGAGAAAAGAGACTGATCAATAAATAACACCTTTTTATTGAACACGCCCGTCTCTTCCTTTTCTCTACATTCTGATGAGACTAAGAATGCACGTACTGACTGAGTAAAATAATTGCCTTGTGCTCACACGACTCTCGAGATTGACTCTTGATTAGGGGAGAGCAAAGTTGTCATGTTCTATGGTTGTCAGAAACTAAATCCCTTCTTGTCTAATCAGGGAAGTTAATTCCTCCTTGAACATTCGAGAAAGTTTCTAGCGAACTCTGAGCTACGCTGGCAAACCCAAAAATTAAGTCTAGTATCGACAGTAGTAGACCTAGTTAACGTCTGGTCTAGGCCTTTACTGCTGTAGGTATTATTCCAATGCGCAGAGCCTATTGGGAAAATAGGAGCTACACTACATGGCGCCCAACGCGTTTGGAAAGGGCGATAAAACTAACGTAAGACATTTAGAGTAACTCAGTCGTGCTTTCTCACTCAGACCCCTTTTCCCATTGTACTCCAAAGACGTCTGGAGTGGGTGAAAGGTTATATCCTCCAAAACCTCGCAGGAGCGAACTCCTATGTATGGTTCTTGGTATAGTCAACGTTGAAGGATACACTGTTCCAAAATATTGTGCATCTAATCTCTGTTTCCATAAAGAAACCTGATCTGCAAACAGCTATAATACCATCCGGTCAGTAAAATGACTGAAAGTGATGATGAAAGAGAAACAGTTAGATTAGCAACTGAACTCGCAGATGCTGATGCTACCATGCAAGCAGCAGACCCGAATATAACACTCATTCCGGTCATTAAAAGGAGATCTATAACCCTAAAACTTATAGAAAATGGACTGACACCTAGAGGTGGCACAGTCATATTCGTAATCGAGGCACACGAATATCGGCAGACAGAGGTATATTATTCATGGATACATTTTCCAGCAGCTAATGCTGTAACAAAGTACTTCCACTATTACAAAGTAGAGGAACCTCCTAATGAGTACACTCCTCCAAGAGCATTTGCTCTTATTTGATGGCGCCCTAATACATAACAATCACATTACAAGGCTCGGTCCTTTAGGAAGACCAGGAGCAACGTGGCCGGTCTTAGCCGGATACACACCACATCCAGACATCGAAAGAATGCCTGCAGCAGAGCTGTTAATACAGCTAAAACAACTACTAAAAATTCATAGACAATTAGTTCAGTATGTAATGCGGACTTCAACAATTCAGCCAGCGATTAAACTTCTACAGCTGACCCCTCACCAGGGGAACACAAATAAAATTACACCACAGAACATCCAATCCTGCCTAGGTAAAGTTCCAGCTAAACGGGAACAAATACCATTCTGGTTGGCACAGAAAATTACCCAAATAGAGGCGGTGTTTCCTGACACCACCCCGCTAGAAAAACACAGGATTCTGACTATATGTCTCCCAATGGGAATCGCACCACACATTGAGGACTGTGACACTTGGGGTACAGTCTTTGCTTCCATCTACACAAAAACGCACGGTGTTCCATCCATTTCGGTAATACCAGATGTGCTAAAACAAATTCAAGATGAATACGGTCCAGAACCTGCTTTAACTCTTGGTATGAAATTACTGAAAGACTTCAAGCAGGTCTCGGCTATATTATTAGCCAATATAAAAGGTGAAGCAGCAAACGTGGCGATCCGCCAGAGGTTAAAAGAGACAGATATAGCAGACCAACCAGCTGAAATTTCCAGAATCATAGAAAAATCCTATGAAGAACTAGGCAGAGATAGTCTAGGTGGAATACCAGTAAAACCGCAACTGACTACAAGTCCAGAAAAAATATTTTTTAATAATAATTCACCAAAAAAGAACTGGGATGGAAACAAACAATCCAATCCTAAAGAAAAGAAATTCCAGTCCCGAGGGAGGTCTCCCAGGCGAAGAGAGAAATCTCCAAACCAAAGACAGAGGTCACCGCAGAGTGACCCCTCTGGGAATAGATATAACCTTAGAAATAGGGATAATATTAAAAAACCTGATAGATATCAAGACATTGATACACGTCCCTCTCAATCTTTTCAGACTTCCTCGCAGAAATCGGAAAGAAGAGGACGATCAGAAGAGCACGCCAAGTCCAAAGACAAGGAACCTGCTCAGCTAAAAAAGAAATTACAATTTCCAAAAAAGAAGGTAGCCAGTATCAAGGTAGTTAACAATGCCGAGAATACGGAGGACACAACTGAAAAACGGAGAGTGGGCGCAGACAATGCTAGACAGCGCAGCAGAGGTGAGCATAGCTCGCAAAGTCCTTATGAATCATCTGGAGACAGTGGACACGAATGAATATCTTCAAGTGGAAACTGCAGACACCAGAGTTAGCAAACCCCACAAGATATACGAGATAACATTACGTATAGAGGGAGATAAGACTAGGAAAATAAGGGGACTATTTTGGGATAATCTCTCCAAGGGCTATGATATCCTTCTAGCTGAAAAAGACTGGCCACCAGAATTTGTCAGGGAGTGCCCTCATGGCGAAGAAGTAATTATGCCTGCCTTCTCGAATCAAATCCCGATTCATAAAAAATACACACTTGCTAGAAAGTGGGCAGTGGCCTTAGCACCTGCTTTATATAACAATCATGTAGGATGGGATGAGGATTCTCCTCACAAAATCCAGTTAAAATCACAACCTACTGCACAAAGGCAGTACCCAATTAAGCAAGAAGCTAAAAAACAGGTAAATGAAATACTAGATCAGCTAGAATACCAGGGGGTGATTGAAACTTGCACCTCACAAATGAACAATCCTTTGTTTCCGGTCTCCAAACCAGACAATTCATATCGTCTAGTTTTGGATTACCGACACCTTAACACATGTTGCAAAACCTTTGCAGTGCAAAACTCACACAGTGCTGCACTAATGAATAACATAGTGCGCAAAAAATACAAAACAACCTTGGACATCTCCAATGGATTCTTTTGTCAAAACATAGCACCAGAGAGCAGATATTTAACTGCATTCTCAGTAAATGGCACTCAAAAACAATTCTGTCGGTTAGCCCAGGGGTACAAGAACAGCCCGGGGGTATTCTCAGCGAGAGTAACAGAATTACTACAACTATATGATGATGAAGCATTATCCTATGTCGATGACATTTACTTAACAGATGATGACTTGGAGACTCACTTGAAAAGGGTGAACACCATAATACTTGGGTTCGCTGCAGAGGGTTACAAATTCAACTTCAAAAAATCCAGAATTGCCCATCTGACGGTCCTATTCTTAGGATATGAGTTATCAAGTGAAGGCAAAAGCCTGGCAGACAATTTCCTAGAGAAATGTGCCGTAATCCAAGCACCTAGAACACTAAAAAACTTACAGTCGATTCTAGGTTTCCTAAATTTCGGAAGAACATACATTGCAAATTACGCAGAAAGGGTCAAACCCCTTTATGATCTAATTAAACCAGACTTTAAAAGATCCAGTTGGACTCAAACACACACAGAAATTTTGAGATCCTTACAAACAGACATGCTAATTAAAACAAAATTAGAAACACGTGATAACACACGCAATCTTGTGATTCGAGTCATCCCAGGGAGATGCGGATTCACATACCTGACCTCTAATGAGGGAGAAAAGGTACCAATTGCATTCAAATCACACTTGTACACTAAGGCTGAAATGAAATTTAGCCCAACGGAAAAAATTCTTACAGCAACACAGACAGCTATAGCAAAAGAACGAGCCCTGGCACAAGGTAAACGAATAGTAATCGTGACACCAATACCAGCCTTAGAGGCGGTAACAAAAGCAAGCATTCCAAATGCTAAAGCACTCCATCCGAGATGGATACAATGGGCTAACTCTCTTGCTGCAACAGACGTGGTGTACGAATTTGACCCTTACTTAAAAACACAAGAATTTCTCCAATATGAATTTGAATGTCCTACGCCAACCGAAATTCTGCCTCTAGATCACTACGGCTGTATAATATATACAGACGGATCAGCACAACCCGCAGTAGGGGGTAAACAAGCTTACAGTGCTGCGTGCGCGATTGTTAAAGGTCGTTGGCACGAAGGGAAATTTAAACCAACCCTCACTAAAACACAATCCCTAGGAGATTGTACAGCTCAGCGAGCTGAACTACTAGCATTCAAGATGGCGCTTGAAAATACCGATCGAGAATTCCCCACACTCATAGTGTGCGATTCGTATTATTGCGTTCAGTCTTATAATGAATACTTGCAGATCTGGCTTCAGAACGGTTTCAAGGATGCGAAAGGTGGCACAATCAAGCATAAAATGCTCTGGGAACAAGTAGCTCTTTTACAAAAAGAACTACCAAAGACTCACGTGATACATACACTGAGTCATCAACGTGATGGCGTTCACGTTGCAGGGAATTCATTGGCTGACGAGGCCGCGAAGGCAGCTGTGCAAACGGCTTCCGTAGCTGCCGTCACCCGGTCAAAAACAAAAATAGACAGCGAAATATTACAAGCTGTCAGCGCTTCAGAAAAGGATTCGATAGAACCACTCCCTAAAGGCTTTCCAGTAAAATACTCATACATAACTGATGCAAACAATGTTCCTTTTGCTCAAATCCCTGGAGTGGGGGAGAGGGCAATTCCAAACATGGAACATAGGTTAGAACTAATAATAGCGGCACACGAAGGGCTTGCTTCTATCCATGCTGGCGTCTCAGCCACAGTATCATTATTAAAACAGAGATACTGGTGGCCACAAATGAGAAGACAAACAAGGAACTATGTTCTAGAATGTGAAATATGTCAAAAAATGAAAGTATCAACGGTGAGACGTCCAGCTCAGACGCCCCTTCTAATCTCGGATAAACCATTAGCCTGTGTTTATCTAGACCACTGCGGTCCCTTACAAAGGGATGGTAACTATAAATATATCTTGGTTGCAGTGGACTCATGCACGAGATTCATATGGATGTGGCCCCAGCGAACGGCTGACGCCAGAACTGTTATAAAAGATTTGCGAGTCTTTATCGGCACATACGCAATTGGCATGCTGCATTCGGACAATGGTCCTGCTTTTAGCTCTCGGGCTTATAAGGAGGCCATGGTCAGCATGGGCGTGCAATTGCGGTACTCTTGTCCATTTCACCCTGAGGGGAACGGAATTGTTGAAAGAAAAAACCGTGACATAAAGCAATCTATAACGGCAAAGGTATTAGGTTCGGGAGCTGGGTGGGTCAAACATCTAAATAAGTGTCCAACGTAGTCTAAATAACTTGCCAAGAAATTCTCTGAAGGGATTCAGTCCGTACGAATTATTATTTGGAACTAGGATGATGATCTCTGACCTTGATAGTCAGACTTCAGTGGTGAAAGAAAAAACCTTTGATGTCAAAGACCGTTTGGCTATTTTGCAGGACTTAAACAAAACAAGAAAAGACCTGAGCAACATACAGTTGAAACAACAACCAACAACCACTGAAGAATCACCACCTGTCCCAGCAAGACCTGTCTGGATTCCAAAAGTCGGGGATCTAGTCAGGGAGAAGATCGCGGTAAAGAAGGAATTTGGGCCTTCCTACAGAAAAGCAGTTCCTGTCTTGTCTGTCAACGGGACAAGATCAGTTGTACTACCGCCACTTGCTGGAAAAAAGGAGAACCGAGTTGTATCCATCGACCTGGTAAAACCACAACATGTGGCCGATAACAAACGGTAGGCCAAGTGGACTCCCAATAAGTAGCAGAACACCAAGGTTTGCTACCAGCACAGAGGTCCTATCAAAAAGGCTCATCACATTCGAAACGCCTGCAGAAGAACAAGAAGGACTATGCAACAATGCAATAGAACTCAGACCTCTGAAAACCCAAATAAAGACATTTAGCAGAGACACACCAATCTATACTGAAGTACCAAGTGAAAATGCAAAAAACAAAAATCCTGAACCAATTGGAACAATTGACAGAACTGCATCCGGTTACTTCATCAACTTCGATGATTCCTCTGACGGCTTCAGTGAATCAAAGACACAGCCATCATCAAAATCCTTTAAAGACAAAGCGAAGGAACTTTTGAAACAACTGAAAGAAACATATCTGATTTCTCCATGGATTGAATTTTGGGTGGGTTTTGGTGCATTTATCCTCATACTTTGGCTCATCATGGTATTTACTTTGGGACGCTTCATTGAGGGAAAATATGCTAAAATGGACACAGCAAGTCAGAACATCAACTTGATCCTCAAACCACACACATCTTCACACGTCGAGAAAAGAGAACTTTCTTCAGAACTTTCTTCAGCCAACTTCACAGCCAATCCGATACCTGGTGGGGTAGCCTGGGACAACACTGACTATGAAATTTATGGTCCGGTCGAGATCCTGAAATATCCACACCAAATCAAGATCTCCTTGAGTGATTTTGCAAAACCAAACTCATTTGCTGATGATTGGGACTTCGAAAGCATTAACAACATGATGTCTGACTTAGTAATGTCTGCTAAATTTACAAAACATGATTATTTGCAAGGTTCTACAAATTATGATAGTATGTATTGCTATAACCATTATGGTAACCATTTTTTACATAAATCTGCACAACCTAGAAATGTTTTAAATTATAATCAATGGGAACATTGTGCTACACCTCCAAAAGGGAGCTCTAGAACCGTGTATGACAAATATTCATATTTTTCAGGTTTTAACACAAGTAATGCTGAAACATTTTATTTTAAATTGTCAAACAAGACAGGGATGAAAACCATGATAACCAACACAAAATTGATTTATTCAGACTCATTCTTTGAACAAATGAATACTTTTGGATTTGATTATTGGGACAAAAATGTTGATTTGAAAAGTGTTTGGGGTACAAAAGAATGGCAAGTACAGGGTATAGAAGCTTTGTTTAGAGCCTGCATGATCCCAGAACAAATGATATTTTTAAATGACACTGTTCAACAAACCACCTGTCTTGGCTTAGCCAAAATCAAAGATTTAAATAAACCGTCTATTCCAAAGCCAACAATGTTTAGCAATAGCTCTGATACAGATGAAGAGATAGACGTAAACCAGATATTAAACCAAAACAGAACACATCCTGATTGGAAACAATGGTTGATCTGGCCCACAGATACAAATAACTGTCAAGACAGATTCCTGAATAAAACACAAGGTTTCAAAATGACCAGGCCAGACCCTAGATATCCTCAAAGACATCACCCAGGGATAATAACAACCTACAGTGTGGGCAAATTATGCCTTCAGTGGCTACAAACTTCCACACTGCCTGAAATTAAGCAACACCTAACTTTACTTACTGATGGTGCTGACTTGCGTGATTTCATTCTGGGACCACGCAAACAGCGTCAAAAGCGTTTCATAGCAGCCTCTGTATATGCAGCATACAATGAGGCCTGGAAGGTTACTCAAATTGAAACAGCAGAAAGAATACGGGAAATTGACCGTATTAATTTGGAAAAATCACTTTCTGTAGTGGACAATGGGTTAATGACTCTGTCCTCCAGAATTTTTTCATTGGACAGCATTGTGTCTTCAGCAATCGATATATTATCGCAAGACTTACTGTTATTACAACATGGTCAGTCACAATTGCGTTCTATTGTACAGCTTGGCTGGACGTTACAAAATCTGCGTTCAGGCTATGTGCCTTGGCGTTTAATCAACACAACGTCACTATTCCAAATCTTTAACCTTACTGATAGACAAATCGGTATGGCACAAAAGGGTGCTGATTATACAATCTTGAGCATTGAAAAACTAGAAAGATTACCAATGACAATGTCAGAACGACCTGTCAGTGAATGGATAATACACGGAATCATAAATATTCCAATCTCAACCTTCAGGTTTCAATACTGCCAAAAATATATACAGGCTGGCATGTACGAGAAATTGGGAAAGGGGTACCTTAAAACAACTTGGAACCTGCCCTATTCACATGCATGTGTCAGTAATAAAGGACAGAAAGTGTTTCTTAGTGGCAACAATTGTGCTATGTCACTAAGCGGCACGCTTCTGTGTAACGGTATTAGTTTGCACGGAGCCTGTGAAGGGAATTCATACAACCTTTCATGTCACCAGCAAGGCGCACCTGCAACTGAAATAGAACCATTCTTTCAAAGACTCTATAATGGGAGTTACATTCTTATTGTAGACCGCAGATGTTGTAGTCTTAGGCCCGGGACTCCTTATCTAGTCACTACGACGGCGAAGGTCAAGTGCTGTGGACGTTCTTTGTTCCCCAGCTCCTTTCCAGACAGGGAGGCAAGGGCATGGCCCAATTTGAAAATTACTTCTATTCGAATAGATACTTTAAGCAGAATGAAAACAGTGCTTCTACAGACGCCTACAAGGCTCACGTCATCAAAAGAAACGTATGATCTACAAGTCGCAAGGACGACTGCAGAGATACATACATTATTATCAACTAATTCCCCCGTACATTTCGCGGAAATCCTGAGCGAAATCTTAAATATTTCTGATACCAATGGGATCTCAGGGGTATTTAAGACAGTATTTTCGATGGCATTAACACCATTCAAAGCCATACTGGGTATTTTTCCAGATTTCGTCCATTCGATTTTTGGCGGACTTCCCCTGATCCTGGGACTAATTTCAGGAATCCTATTCTTAGTCCTTATTTTTCGTTATGGCAACCCATGTCACAGATCAAACTCTCGCGACAATGGAAGAGACGATCCTAGCCATTGGATACCGGGACCGGATATCAAAAATCCTGGGACTCTCCCGGCTTAGAGACCTGAACATGACTTGGTTTCTATCATTTCGACCAATGTGGCAAAGGTGTGTTTTACCTGTACTAAGGTGTCTGCTATGCGGAGAAGAATGCGTGTTAGACACCTGTCTGACGCTACAATCGGATGCGCCAGTGGATGCAGATACACTGTTGGTTCCTACCAAGGTTCACGCTTTGTGCTGCCCTCAAAGGCTGCCAATCCTGATGACGGCATTCCTGGAATCTTCACCACTACGATTGAAGAGTAGTGAAGTTCAAGATGAAAGCAGCATCGAACACGTACGACCTTCTGTCAGCAATGCGAATCAGAATGCCAATGGAGGCAATCATGCGCATGAATGCATGGTTACACCTATTTCCGACTTAGTGGAACTTTCCCATGAAGCTGTTGACAGTTTTTTCGAAAGCCTGAATGATATGATGTTCTCTCCAGAACAGAAATAGAGACTTTTGAGTAAGCTCGCACACGGCGTTCCCTGAATTCGGCCTTCAACTTTAAAAATAAAGTCACATGAACAATTTTTCCCACCAGTTCACGGACAGCAATTTTTTAGCAGCCCCAAATTATTTTTTACAAAATTTTCGGGACACTTATCTTCTGCTTAAAGTAAGAAACTATTCCTAGAGAACTAAGATTTCTATTTTTAGATACTTTATAGACTTTAGTTGCCCGCTGGGATGTTCACAAATATTTTATCATGTGATGAAATGGTCTCGAACTTTCTTTCTGTATAGCTATATTAAGAGCCATTTCATGTGTATTTCTCAAATACCAAATTAAGCAATAATGCATACAAATGCGTGTTTACTTTTGCATTTCATTCATAGCTTAAGTGCATACAAAATATATGACTGCAATTTTTCAGTATATTTGAAAATTTCAAAATGCATTTATGTATTTTGGGGTGGTAAGGTATACACTATTCTCTATAGTATGTTGTACTATGTTATACTATGCATAGATTAGTAAATATGACCATAGTTAGCGTGGAGTGGGTGTCGTGTATTCCTATAGGTTCTGAATCGATCCCCCTATTCCTGACCCTATTCTGGTTAAACTAACTATCAAGTTAACTAACAGTCAGCCCATGAGGCAAGACAAGCCCCCATGATGCAGATACCGTTATCTGACGCAGTCACACTACGGCACAGGAACGTGTTATCTGATTAGGTCATAACGCTTGAGATCTAATTAGACAAGCGACATTCCTCCAGCCCCTGATAAGGCATACGACGTTCTCATAACAAATCAAACCTATGACAACCTGGAAAATCCGTGCGGCCATTGTTTTGATTTCACAGAGAACTTTAGTAAAGAATGTGCTAACGAGCAAGTCGTATGACATCTTTATTGACGTATCTATGTCCATCCTTACGTCAATCTCGGCACCTTTAAGGTATAAATATTGCCGATCTTGCCCTATGCAAACACACGCGTGGTGACAAGACGGAGCAGCCACACTTGCCGAAGCCGAGAGCAGAAGCAGACCCCGCTGGCAGCAGCCCCGCCTTCCTGACGCGCTGAGAGACGCGCTGCTATCTCAAGCCGAGAGACCCAGCACCGGTGCTTCCGGGTAGCCCTCGCAGGCAGCCTGGAATATCGAGACCAGAGAAAGAGATACCATTCCTCATTCATCCTAAATTCCAGGTACAGAACTGAATAACCCCTCACAGAGAATTCTTTAGTTATTCACTTGGCAAAAACAAACTTAACTTAAAACTGTAACTTTCTATTCCCGCCCACGCATTAGACTTAGGTCAGGTACATGGGGTAGGCGTATTTAGAAACACCAGTTGAGTACGTTTAGTCAAATGTATATGTGTATGTAAATATATTTTAATCATTTCAAACATCATATGGCTCAGAAACCATATCAATGTTTTTACAGTATTATTTTATACTATTGCTTTTAATGTATGCACTTTACTTAACTATAAGTATTGCAATAATATCGATCCATTTCTCATGTATGAGAAAAGAGACTGATCAATAAATAACACCTTTTTATTGAACACGCCCGTCTCTTCCTTTTCTCTACATTCTGATGAGACTAAGAATGCACGTACTGACTGAGTAAAATAATTGACTTGTGCTCACACGACTCTCGAGATTGACTCTTGATTAGGGGAGAGCAAAGTTGTCATGTTCTATGGTTGTCAGAAACTAAATCCCTTCTTGTCTAATCAGGGAAGGTAATTCCTCCTTGAACATTCGAGAAAGTTTCTAGCGAACTCTGAGCTACGCTGGCAAACCCAAAAATTAAGTCTAGTATCGACAGTAGTAGACCTAGTTAACGTCTGGTCTAGGCCTTTACTGCTGTAGGTATTATTCCAATGCGCAGAGCCTATTGGGAAAATAGGAGCTACACTACAAGGTGTTCTAACGTGTGCAATCCTACTAGTAGTTACTGTTTACAGGAACTGTGTTGTTACGTTGCCAGTAAGGATATCTTCATAATGTGTGCAACTTACAAGTATTTACTGTAGTGTACTGCTGATGATAGTAGGACAATTGCCCGATTGACAAAGTAGTTCCTTATGCCTGTATTGTAATGACAATTGCCCTATGGCAAAGTGATTATGTGATTCTGTGTAAAGTCATGACTAGTGCCTAGTGGAACAGTAATTTATGTGATTGTGATCTAATGTGTGTTTTTATGAAAAATACAAAGGATACTTTAATATATAACCTTGTGTGGAGTGTTCTTTGTGGTGTGCCTAATGTGTCACTGTTGTGTGAGTGTGTTGAGCAAACACTTTACACATTGCCTCTGGGATAAGCCTGACTGCTCTGATAAACTACCAAGGGGGTGAGCAGGGGTTATCTTCAGTGTGTAACTCCCTTGCCCAGACTAGAGTGGTGGGTTCTGCCTGGCTTAGGTGCATACCCTAGCCTACCAGAAACCCCATTTCTAATAGTAACGCAAGGCAGTTTAACCCCTTAAATGCTGAGGCTTCTCCCCCCAGGACTGAGCCATATTTTGATGTTTGGTCTTTTTGGCTTTAAGCCTTCATATTTTGTTTTTCACAAGAGGTATCCAAGCAAAATATGTTTCATATCCATTCTTAAATATTAGGGTACCCATGGTGTGTGGATCTCCCTGGAAGCAACAGAGAATATAGACAAATTGTAGCAAGAAGTGTCTTTTTTGTAAAAACGGGAAGCGTGCTGTACAGGAAAGTATGTGTTTTTTCTAAGAAGGTCATCAACAAAAGGTTTACTGTTCTAAGATCGTCCTCTTCACAGCTTTTATGAGCAGAGTTGTAAAAAAATAATTTCTACCAGTTTTTGCAGTTTTCTAAGATAAGTCATTTGTTTCTATTTTTTGTGCTTTCTACTTACTTCCGGTTTGTAGTGATAAAAGGTATGAAACCCATAGAGTAACCAAGAAAACTATAGCGTTCTGAAAAGTAGACACAATTCGGCAGGGGGTCGTTTGTGTTGCTCGCTCCACTCATGTTTTTACCCAAAAGAAACTAATTAGGACTTGTGACTCACTATTAGAAAGGGGCATTCACTTCCTAATAGTGACCACAAATGCCATGTATGATTTTTTTGACAGTTTACCACCCTTTAGAGAAGGGTGGCAAACTACTCGCAACCTGGAAGGGGTCCCTAGGGGACCTCTTCCCTTTTGTGTCTAGCTCTAATATTATTTTTTGAGGGCAGGCAGTGGTCCGAGGGACCACTACCTGCCCTTCATTTTTCTTTTTTTAAATGCATCCCATCCCAAAAAAACGCTTTATTTAAAAGCAGTCCCAGACATGGAGGTCTGCTGAGCCCAGCAGGCCACCATAACTGGGAGGGCCAGCCATTCCCAGTGGGAACGCAAATTACGAGTGCCTCATGAATATGCATGAGGCATCCAATTTGTGACCCCATTGGGAAAAGCAATCAGTGTCGCAGACACTGTTGTACATACCAATTTGCGAGTCGCTATTGCAGCGCAATTTGCGAGTCGCAAATTCCTTGGTCGTACATCTGGCCCAATGAGTTTAGCAGTAGTAGTTATTTGTACAACTCTGAATTTGGTGTCACCCATGCTTTCATGTGATTCATAAGGCATTTTGCAAAATGAGTTTTTTCTCATACATTGGCTGTCATTTGGAAACGAAAAATTCAAATGTTCTGTATTCCCACATTTATTACAATAAAAATGATACAACACTTGTGTGGTTGGGCAACATGAAAGACCTAAAAATGCTACAAAGAAATATCAAGAATTTTCTTTTGAAATTCACTCAGTCAGGTGTTGTTTTGCTGCGATATTTGGGCCCCACACTTGGCAGGTAACCACAGAGACCTACTAAACCAAGTCACGGATCACCAAAATTCCTGCCACCCACCATTCCCACAGTTCTCCTGTTAACAACGATAGCCAGTTTGTGGCTAGACCTTTCACCTGTGGCAGAAAAAGCCCCAAAATGGGAGGTAGAGTTTCTGTTGGGAGAAGTGTGGGAATGAAGAGTGATTAGTCTTTGACCATTGGCTGGAAGTGCCCAAGTTTTCTGTCACATAAATATAGGAAACATTGTCTTTTCTGACCCATACGCTGACGTTTGCTGTGCAGTCTGTGTAAGAACGCATGCTGGAATCCATGCAAGCCACACAGCCCTAGATTCCTCTGGGTCTGTAGGTTTCTGAAATGCCCCCGGTTGGTAGGGTTCTCTCAATGCCAGCTGACCCACAGAATGAATACTGCAGGAAATCACCACACAAGTAAAAGGAAACTGGGATTTCTTTGTATGTGTGTTTGACATATGGGCTGACATGGAGAGGGTAAACCCCCAGTTCTACCTCACCCTGCAGGCAGATATACAGTCTTCTATCCAGTGGAGGGGCTTGATACCAAATGGCCACATATCCCACCTCATTCCTTTTCTCACTTCTTTTCTCTGATACTCTGGTAGTGGTGTTTTTCAGCAGCCTTCGTTGGGCAGATTGGGGTCTTTACCACCTATTGGTTTGTCCCAAAGGTGGAGAGTCAGAAAGCATACCAGACCATCCGAGAAACGCAATGGGCTGTGTGGTTTGATTGTCCTGCCACGTCACTGCAGACCCAACACCTGCCAACCAGATACTCTTTCTGCAACACAGGGGAGGTGGATTGGGAGGGGGTCATTCCCTCTCTGCTGTCCCAGATGTCAAGAGTACACCCAACAGAATCCAAATGTCTTCTTGCTAGCACAGATTGCACTGCCTTGGACTGTAAGACCTTTGGGGGCAGAAACACTGGGTTTTGTGGGTGTGGGGGTATGGCCTAGTGGCAGGAAGGGCAGCTCCCACCCCATGTCTATTTCACAAATGTAAAATACCCTGGTGTCTAGTGGTTTTCCCACCCTGCCATGAGAGGGCAAATTTAGGCATACCCCCTATCTGCCTTTGGTGGGGGTGGGGGGTGCTTTTGGTAGGGGTACGGCAAAATGCCAGGATGGGCAAGCTATAACCCCATTATTTTCTGTTTTTCACAAAAATCTCTGGTATCTTGTGGGCGTTCTGCTGCCCTGGGGTGTAAAATTGAGAGTAAACCTCCAATAGCTCGGCGCTGATGTTTAGAAGGACTGAAGATGCCCTTTTTATGACGGACCGTGGTTGATGCCTAGGGTGTCCCCACATTCGAAGCTTACATGTGTCCAGTAAGTGCTTCTCGTGCTGCGAAGTAAGCTCATTCCTTGCTGCTTGACATTTATTACAACCAGGCAATCCTTCTGGTGCAAGCACCAGAAGGATTTTCTTGTATCCGTGGAAGGATGAGTTGTTCACATCCTCCACACTGACATGGTACTTCTGAGAACACGAGCACCTTGTCCTTCACACTGATAAGGTTAAAACCCTAGGTCACAAAAATTCTTTCTATAGTGGAGCCATATGGGTGCACGGAGAGCACACCACAACTCTAGGGGTGATCCTGGGAACCCAAACGTGGCGCAAAGAGAGTAATAATGCAAACATCTGCATGGGTATGATACATGGAAAATGGTCAGTTTGTGGACCTATAGTTGTCAAGCAGTTCAAAATAGTGGCAATTTGAATACAACCGAACAGTCATTTAGAAAAGATTGGCCCACGATTCTGGCAATTGGATTAACACAACCGATAATCTGTCCATGCAAGACCAGCTGTAAAATTGTTTCATGTTGATATTGATAAAGCCATGCATCAGGAATAGAGGGAAACATCGATTTAAAGGCGATCACATATTGGTGCAAGCTTTACCAATAGACCCAGGGTCTACCGCAAGACCCAAATGCAATTTACAAATCTAAACCAAGAGGATTTATAACCTGACTCAGGGGCGGCTCTAGGCTCATGGCGGCCCTGGGCAGGTGGAAGAGGGGGTCCGGGCGGGGCGGAGCGAGGAGGCCAGTGAAGAAGAGGGGGGGGGTTCAGGGTGTTTGGAAGTGGAAAAGAGCCGTAGGCCGCCAAATCCCTGCCAGGGGCCGCCACGCAAATATGTATCCATACTCAGAGTATTATTATATTAAGGATATATATTGGCGTGGTGGCCCCTGGGGTTTGGTGGCCCTGTGCAGGTGCACAGCTTGCACATGCCTAAGGCCGCCCCTGCCTTACTGCATGCAAGACTACTTATTGTGCGGTACAAGACAATACAGAGTCTAGCACACACCTTTTAACGGTAGCAAGAACAAATACATACAAAATGTTAATAATATGTATTCCCACCCTTTGACCATGTTTTTGTGTTCCCTGCTTTGATTGCAGGTTGATATGTTCGTAAAAGGAAGCAGGCACAAACAGAAATGCTTCATTACATATACCGATTCACCATTTTTTATTTACAAACTCCAGACCTGTCGGCCCTGCCAGGCCTTGTTTTACACCTCATAACTCATGTGATATCTGAAGATTGGCCGTCACCCTGAGGATTGATTGGCTGACGCCAAGGCTGCCTGCAGCTGCTGTAATGGTGCCAACCTAATTGTTTTACGTCATATGGCTAGTCATAAATTGCCATGCCCCATTGTCGAGACAGCTTGCGTACGTGATAAACAATTAAGATATATGCAGTTACTCAGTCACAAAACTGACAAACAGTGCTTTGACGCAAGTTAATATTTGCTCCAGAGTAACATTCTTTCATCAAAACAAGCTCAACCGTTTATTTCCAAAATGGAGTCCTTTATATCTTTCATTTTCAAGTCAGATAAAATCCTGCCTGGGCCTTTTCTTAGTTACTGCTAATCGCAGGTGTACCTGGCGCTAAAAAGGACCTTTGACACTTCTCTCTGCCAAAGTCTCTGATTCACCAACCGGAAATTATGATAAAGTTCAAGTTTATAAATTAACATACTCTGGTGCATGGATTTATCTCTGCAGGTTTACTCAGCATTTTAGTCATTAAAGTGATGACGAAAAAAAAAATAATCAAACTAGTGTTACAAATATTTTGGGACAATTTATCAGGAAGGTATCTTTATTAAAGGTGTTTTCGAGCAATATTGCGGAAGTTGAAGTAAATTAGGCCCAATTGACACACTTTCCTGAAACTCACAATAAACCACAAACTCAGAATGCTCAAGAAGAATACGTGTCCGCATGGTCAATGTAAATAAAGAGCTGCTAACAAATTTAAAAGTGTTCCTGCCAGTTATTCGCCTAAAATGGATACTGCAAACTCTGGAACTGACATTAAAACTGTTAATACATTTTTATTTGTGCCTAAAAGGAAGTGCCCAGTTATCACCACACTCTTATTGGAGGAAAAGTGAAATGTAGCAGAAAATTCAGCCTTTGAGAATATTCAAGAGCCTATGGACTTAGATTTAAATGCATTTATTTATTTATTTATTCATTTTTGAAACTTATAAAGCGTGCAAATGCCCTAGGGCGTCTCGGCGCTGCGGACAGTGGCAGAGTGATAAGCAGATTATTGATAAAACAGCCAGGTCTTTATTTTTCTTCTAAAGGCTATTGGGAGGTTAAATCTCAAGGTGCAGTTTCCAATGTTGTATTTGTGATCTAGCTCAAATTAAAGGGCTTCGCACCTGATGCGAATTTTCATTCGCAGAGGTCAGAAATTGCACACATTTTGAGCAATGGAGAAGAATTTTACCAACTGACCACCATGTCTGAAATCGCATTTAAAATCAAGTCAACTTAAAAAAAAACAAAAAAAACCAGCAGTACATTTTCCGTAAAGGAAACAGGTTGCATTTAACAAAAACATTTTTTTTGGTTGGAGTTTTTATTTATTTAAATTTATTTATTGAAGTTTACGCAACACATACAGATTCGTGTAGAGAAACAGAAAAGAGGCCCTAGAATGGCATTCCCCCCAAAGACATGAAGAACACATGCATATTAATTTACTTCGTCCAACCACCCGCTTCCTTCCCACATCCCTCACTAGTCGTGACATGACAAAGCATTATTCCACATTTATGTGCCGCATGTAAGCTACTTATGGGGCCCAATAATCTTTTGGCTGGGATGCCAGAGGTAGTTCTTCAGCATATGTCTCAAATTGTGCCTTACACTACGCCAAGTTGTGTAGCCAGTCGGCGTGTCGTGGGCTCTCTTCCCCCACAACATATGGATGCTCTGCATTTTGCCATTAGTAATGCCACTGCTATTGGTTTACGTGTTGCCGGTGGTAGCATTTTAATGAGTCCTAGGAGACATATTGAGGGGTGGCAGTCTATGTGCGTCTGTGTCATTTTAGATAGTGTCTGTAGACCTGCGTCCAGTAACGGAACACTGGCCCACATGCCAATGCCAGGTGTAAAAACTCTGCAGCTCTGCACCTCATGCATGTTGCCTCTGTATGTAACCCCAGTTTGTGGAGCTGGAGGGGAGTCTAGTAGGTCTGTTGCAAGTATTTAAAGTGTATTATCTTGAGGTTGCAGTTAGATGTGAGCCTGTCCAATAGGCCAAAGTAGAGTTCCCAGTCAGTGTGCGTCAATAGGGCATCTAGCGCTGCATCCCATCTGTCTTTGGCTTTATTCGTGGGCCCGCACCCTTTGTACTGGGAAGAGCTGTATAGTTTAGTTATAAGTTTCTTCCATTCAGTACTTGAGATCAGGATCTGTAGCGAGTTCAGTGAAGGGGAAAACAGGGGTGCAGTGCTTTCATCGCAGCTCGTAGCCTATAGTATACAAAGCTCAGCAGTGGTGGGGTACACTTCCGGTTGCCTCCGAACTCTGTAATCTCTAGAAAGGTTCCCCCAGCCAACACATGTTTCGTCGTTAGGTAATATAAACCTCGACTTCATCAGGGCTTTCACAATAATGGTAACAAGGATTTGTATCAATGGTTCTTCCGTGCCGTCAAACTGATCCGGAACACTCTCCGGGTACTTCGCGATATTGCATTCCATAACACATTGCTGCTACATCTATAGTCCTTGGATCATTATTAATACTGGTGGAATCAAGCCGTGGGATATTCACTATTGATTACAGATCATAGGTCGATATTACATTTTTGTGGACGGATCGGTTTGACGGCACAGAAGGACCATTGATACATATCCTCCTTACCATTATTGTGAAAGCCCTGAAGTAGTCGGGGTTTATATTACCTTATGACGAAACACGTGTTGGCTGTATGGAGATGTACTGCTGAAGAAACCAACATTTGTTATATTTGCTGTATCATATGGATTACTGGCTGTAAAAAGAATTTGGATTGAACATTGATCCTGAACTGGTGCTTTTGGATTAAAAGTGGACTAAGACTATATGTATGTCTCTAAGAACAATCTTGACATTTCATTACTCTGTGTGCTCGGATAGGAACTTTGTTTCTGTTGTGTTCTCTTCTTTGAAAGAGACTATTTTTGGTTGAATTGGTAACCTACCCTCCTCTCCTAGTAACACCAACGTTACTATTGCTGTATAATTTATCCTGATACTGTCTGCAGAGCACCCCTTGTGTTTGCTTTCTTACCTGGTTACCAAATCTATTTTCTTCTACTTTAAAATGTGAATGATAAAATGTTGTTTCCGAATTTGCAAACAAGTAGCTCTGATTCAGGGTTTCTCAATCTGTCCACATTGGATTTCAATTCTTAAAGTTCATCACATGCTTACTGTCCTCATGCTTGAGGAGCAGCATTATTTGGCAATATGACGAAGCTTGGGAGTACTATACCTAACTATTACATTCACACGATTTACCTTTTTTGTGAAAAATATTAAGAAATATAAATGTGGAGGTAAAGAACGATAGCCCTAGATCAACTTTAAAGCTTCAAAGCAAAAGAAACGTAGAAATCCTTCAGAGCGCTTGTTCTAAGAAATGGTTGTGCATTTCTCATCATTGGCCATAATGGTTCTTTGTATGATTTTAAACACATTAAACATAACCATCGAACAGCAGTGAACGTGCCAGTTTTGTGTGAGACCGAGCACACACATTCCTTAAAGTTTGTCACAGGGGGGCATGGCTGCTTATGTCATGGAGGAAATCTTTTCCAATTAGTGGAACTGATGTTGGGGTCGAATGAAAACACTCTCCTCTTTTAAATGATTCCATCTACATTTTCTTAACAATAGACTGCAGGCCAACTTGAGTTTGGGTCATCGTGTTGTTTTGTTTTGTTTTAATGTGTATTTATCTGCCAAAAGAAAAGCATTGACTTAATTTGATGCAATACCCTTGAAAGCAAGTTGCAAATTAGAGGAGCTGAAGCTAACACTCAGTGTGTGAGAAAACAACTTTGAGCTTTCAAATTGAAAAAGGGGTTCATGTGTGAACCTTTGTTTCACCTTCATTTACACATTTGGGTGCTCTTGATATGTGCACTGTCGCTGGTAACACGCCTTGGGAGTGACTTAAACACTTTCTGTGATCATGTTTCGCTGCAGGTTCACTGGAATGCTGACGTAGACAGGTGGTGGGATGAGCTAATGATGAACAGCAGTGAGGAGTGTGAACCCGAATGGCTCGATGCTGAGGATCCGCTTTTCATTCTTTACACAAGCGGCTCGACAGGGAAACCAAAGGTAAACATAGACCAGCTTTGTATGCCAGACTCAGGCCACAGAAACTCTTCCTTTTTATTACTGCCATTAAGTCATTTCATATCAAACGTCAAAGAGTTTGTTGCTTTTATAAAAGTTTTTTTTAGTTAATTTCATGTGTTGGTGGTCCCAGTTGCCTTATATTGTTTTCAGTAGTGATTTTTAAAAGTGCTGCATATTAAACTGACACCACACACGTAATGATGAAAATTCTATATTAAATTAACCCACATGTGAGTACAAATACTATTTCAGCAGTATTTACTGTTGTCAGCAGACAGATAGGGATCAGTGTTTTCAGAATCAGTTTCTTATTTTTATTCTCAACTCGTTTCCAACTTTTTAAAGGCAAGGGCAGAAGCTCTGAAAACATTAGCTGACAATGTGAAGTTTGTTGTGGGCTACAGTTGCTGTGGTTAGACATATGCTAGTAAAAATGAATAACACAGTCTTAAAACTTTTAAGAGTGGTGAATTTTTAAAATCTGCTGCAAATCATCGCTGACTAGCGTGGAGAATGGCAACATTTCATGAGTATTTGTAGATGTATCCTGGTTGTGCTCAGTGTGTATTTACTTAGTTTCATTGTTAGTTCTCTTCTCGTGCAGGGTGTGGTGCACACGGTGGCAGGATATCTTCTGTACACAGCACTCACATTTAAGTATGTGTTTGACTACCACGATGAGGACGTGTACTGGTGCACGGCGGACATTGGGTGGATTACTGGTCACTCATACATTGTGTATGGGCCTCTTGCTAATGGAGCTACCACTTTAATGGTAAGTCTTTCAGACGTTTTGAGTAACTTTCTTACTTTCACTCTCTCTCTTCTTGGGGCATACCTAATTAGATTATTGTTATAGCTGCGTCTCCATAGAGAAAGGGAATTCTGACAGATATCTAGCATCAGCAGCATAGCGTGGGTTGCCTGCGCCCGGTGCAACATTTTAAAACAAAGTATTGCGCCCCTAACCCGTGGACCGTTAGCTCAGGAAATGCTAACAGTCCACGGGTAAGGGGGTACAGTACTTTCTTTTAAAATGTTGCAACCCTAGGAATTGTGCGCCCTGGTCCACCGCACCTGTGGAACCCCCCAGCGCTACGCCACTGTCTCACGCTCCTCCTGGTGGGCTATACATATTGGAAGGAAAGCTGTTGAGAGAGCAACAGACTGATCAGAGAGCTCAACGGGTATAAGAGGGGCCTAACCTGTTTCAGGCCACCCCACCCTTTCAAAATGAATGTACATTATAGGAAATCATAACAAAGGGGATTTCTTATACTCTTATCTATTACAGAAAATATGGATTAGAATAGTCATGACTGCAATACAAGGGGAAAAAAATTGGAGAAAAGAGATTAAAAATACTAAGATTACAATAATTTTGTGAGAATCTTAACATTGGTTTGTTCGCGGATCTGCTGAGCTATGTACATCCTCCCTGCTTGTCTTTTAAAGACCTACGTGACTGTGCTGCTGGCTGATCGAAGAGAACATCCCTGAGACAGTCACAGGTCCCAAGTATATATATGTTTCTTCCCCATCTCATTAGAGAGACAGAGTTACACAGCCTTTGTGCCTGGATATGGTGATTGCCTGCTGAGGGTGGCAGATCAGTCCCTTGCTGGATATTGGTGCTTGGCAACCTGTTGCTGGACGAGAGTCCTTAGTAACCCAGTACTAGGCCCAGTCACTTAGTGACTTGTTGCCAGGCAAAGTGGAACAGCAACCAAACGTGTTAGAGAGTTTTTGCAGGAACTCAGCTTAAAAGGCGTTAGTGAATAGCATACGTTACTATTATAGCAGAACATAATTGGCACACTTGATTTTCTGTAAGACAATATCATATCATTGTGACAATATACACATAACACATAACCAAGGGCCAATGTAGGAAAGGATTTTGGGATGGCACACTTTGCGATTCATCAAATCACTAAGTTGTCAACCGCAAAATGCCTTTTTCTAATGTACAAAATCTGTTTTACGAGGTGCAAACGTTTTTCTGACTATATAAAATGGGATTTGCGTCCCATACCGAATTGCAGTTTGGAAGGCGTGCAAAAGTGGCTTTCCTTCCATATTGCTATTTTTTTTTTTTTTTTTTTTTTTTTATTAATTTTATAAATACAAACACAAACAATTTGCAAGGAATAAAGAAAAAGAGAAGACAGCAATATAAACAACGTTGCATTACATGGTGTGAGAGCGGGAAGGTCAACCAATGAGCGTATGTTCTATCAAGAAAGAGTCTCGCATGGGGGGGGGCAGAAGGAACAAAATGTATCCAATACACAGTAGTAAGTGGAGGAACCCTCGGGTTACGGGGACGTAGGTGCAACATCTGGGTCAGGGAGAGGGGGGGAACATATATCGCCACGGTAAGTGTTCCACTGAGTCCATATCTTCCCCCATTTTCGGGGGGTACCCCGAGAAATATATACAGTTTTTTCCCTGAACATGCACCAGTCCATGTTTTGTTTCCATTTCCGAATCCCGGGTGGTCCCTGAGCGCCCCACAGTTGCGCAATGTCTCTTTTGGCGATCATATTGCCCAAGGTCACCCATCGAAGCTGCGAAACGGAGTAGTCGTTCGGTTCCCATACATTCAGCAAGCATCTCCTAGCCTCCGGCATCGATCGCACCCCCGTAACCTCACTCATCACCTCGTGCACACGGGTCCAGAATCGCACTACCTCAGGGCACTCCCAAATGATATGGAAAAAGGTGCCCAGGAGACCGCATCCACGCCGACACAAACCATCCACAGAAAAGCCCATGTGCACCAAACGGGGACCAGTCACATACACTCTATGCAGGATTTTAAGTTGCACAAATCTAAGGCGCGCCTGGATGGCCACCTCTTTAGGGGAGGAGATCGCCGCCTGCCAGTCCTCATCGTCCAGCTCCAGCCCATCACCAATCCAGACCTCTCTAAGGCGAAGCAGGAGATCAGACCTGGAGTTGATCAACTTTTTATAAATAAGCGAAATCGTACTATCAGAAACATGTCCGTCCAGTACCCTGTCCTCAAGCGGGGACGACTCCGGAATCTCCACACCCGAAGGGAAGACCGAGAGCACCGCGTGGCGGACCTGCGCATAGCGAAAAAATTCGCGATCGCTCAGAGCGTACTCAGTTTTCAATTCCTCAAACGTCTTCATTCTCCCCTTTGTCCAAACATCATCAATCCTGCTGATACCTATCAAGTCCCACCTATCAAACCCCTTCGACTGCCAGAGAGAGCCAAGTCTATCGGATGCATACAGTGGGGTGGCACGAGTTAATTTATCAGACCACCCAAGCGCCATGGAAGCATGTCTCCACACCTGGACAGCCGTCCTAGTGGGGCCCGTTACGTTTCGAGGGGTGAGTCTCGAGTAGAGGGCTCTATTATAGTCACCCCCCGGCAACAACCATTTGTCCATATCGAAGGCCGGATTCGGCCAAGGGCCATACATGCAATGATTTATTGCCCCCAATTGAGACGCCCAATAATAGCGACGGATATCAGGCAAAGCAATTCCACCGTCGTACCACGGGAGCGACAGTTTAGCGATGGCGATCCGGGGCCTACCCCCCCACACCAGTTGTCTCTGTAAACTCTCAACCTCACGGAAATATTTAGCCGGGACAACGTCAAGTGTGTTTTGCAATGCGTAGAGGAAGCGGGGCAGTGACATCATCTTAAACAATGCCGCTCTACCCAGGGGAGAGAGAGGGAGTTTCCCCCAAGCAACAACATCCGCCCGAATGCGCTGAAGAGGGGGCAGCAAGTTCCAGTCAAACCGCAGTTCAGGTTTCAGAGTGATAAAAATGCCTAGGTATTTAAATCCATCTCTCACAATCGCGATAGGACAACCACTTGGCAGAAGAGGGGCGTCTCCCGACAGGACGTATACACAGGACTTCGACCAATTGATGACAAGACCCGAGTTTTTGCGAAAGGACGTTAAGACATCGAACAATACAATGAGGGATTTACGGGGAGATGTGAGATACAGCAGAATATCATCAGCATAGAGAGATACACGGTCCTCAAACTCCGAATTCCATCTAATGCCCTTCAGGGACGGCTCCCACCTCAACCAGGCCGCCAGCGGTTCCAAGGCGAGAGCAAACAACAAGGGGGACAGGGGACAGCCCTGTCGCGTGCCCCTGCCCAGTGCAAAGGGTGTAGAGACCCGACCATTGACCACCACCTGAGCCATGGGACCGGCGTAAAGCAATTTGACCCACCAAACGAACTCCGGACCGAAACCAAACTTGGCAAGAACCGTCCACAAATACGGCCATTCTATTGTATCAAACGCCATCGTAGCGTCCAAGGACGCCAAGATGGCAGGCTCACGCAGCGTCTCGGCTCGTGCCAAGACGCCATGCAACCGTCGGAGGTTAAGCGCCGTGTTGCGATGCGGTATAAAGCCGGATTGATCAGGGTGAACCAGGTCCCCAATGACAGTCGCCAAACGTGTCGCCAGCAGCTTGGCCAAGATTTTAGGCTCCGCATTAATCAACGAAATGGGTCTAAAAGAGGCACAGCGATCCCGAGGTTTACCATCTTTGTGGATGACGACTATAGTGGCCAGTCTCTGGTCTGGTGGGAGAGAGCCCACCTCCAAAGACTCGAGAAACATAGAGCGCAGATGCGGAGCTAGCGTGTCCGGGCGTAGTTTATATAGCTCAATGGGGAGCCCATTAGGGCCCGAAGCCTTGCCGGATCGGACCGAACGGACAGCAGCGGCAATCTCGTCCACAGTAGGCGGCGCATCCAGAGCATCCCTATCAATGTCAGGCAATCGGGGAAGTGCAATATCCCGCAATAGCAGGTGGGAGTCCTGCTCAGATCGATCAGACACCTGGGAATACACCTCGCGGAAGTAATCGGCAAAACATGTAACAATATCAGCAGGGTCAGTACAACACTCTCCATTCTCCGCAACAATCACAGGGACGACACGACTTGCATTCTCCCTCTTATCCAGCCAAGCAAGTAATTTCCCAGCCTTATCACCCACATCATACAGGCGGCCCTGCTGTTCCCTTCCCATTTCCTTAGCAGCTTCCGTGACCAGAGCCCTGTATTCATGTTGTTTCAACTCCAATAGATGTAACCCCTCAGCGGTGACCCCAGATTCCAAGCACCCCTCCAGGGCTGTGACCTCCCCCTCCAGGCGAACCATCTCAGCACGGTTGGCCAACTTCACGCTACCAATCAACGAGAGGGCCTGGCCACGAATGACAGTCTTGTAAGCTTCCCAAAGTAAACTTGGGGAGGAAACAGAGCCCACATTTTCCGCAAAATAACAATCGTGTGTTTTAACCAGCTCAGCCCTGACCCTGGGGTCCTTCAAATACCAGGGGTTAATCGGAGCCACTCGGCCCGCCGAACCCCGCCGTGCATCAACCACCAGCCAAAGCGGAGAATGGTCCGAGATACCCCTAGCCAGATGTTTAACTTCCCGTATGAGGGATGCATGGGCCGAGGGCAATAATATATGATCTAACCTCGAGAGACTACCATGAGCACCAGAATGATAGGTATATTGCAACTGCCCCGGGTGAAGCAAGCGCCAGCAATCAGTGAGCCCCAGCGTCTCTAGGAAGTCACTCAACCAAGTCTGGGCCTTCGGCAGTTCCCTGGGAGGGTGACGGTCAAACATCCCCGAGACCACCGCATTAAAATCACCCCCAACCAAAAGCAGACCCTCGGGGAGACCCAGGATAAGTCCACTCAGATCAGCGAATGTGGTGGCTTGGAGACCCGGGGGCACGTACACGGAAATCAGAATAAGAACCTTCCCTTCCCAGCGCCCCACAATGGCGGCGTATCGTCCCTTATCATCCAGTATGACATCATCAATGGCCAAGGGGAGGGAGGTCCGAACCAGAATGCCCGCCCCTCTGGAGCCCGAAGTGAAACCCGAGTGCGCCACAAGGCGATAACCACGCCTATTCAGAGCGTAGCACTTGTTGCCGAGCAAATGAGTCTCCTGCAGTAAGACAACATCAGGAGACAAACGTTTCAGCAATTGCAGCACCACCCTCCTCTTGATCCCATCCCCCAACCCGTTCACGTTCCAACACAATATCTGAAGTCCCCTACCCCCATCCCCGAATTCAGCCCCTCCCCCGCCCCACACCCAAAGCAACTGCAAAAAACAGGAGTTTGCCTTTCCTTCACCTTGCAAATAACAATAAAATTCAAACAAACAACCCAGTCCCCCCAACAATGCCAAAACAACTATACCCCCCACCCCGCACCCCTGCTGAAGACCAAAAAGCCCCATAAACTTGCAGTGTGCCTGTCGCCCAACCGCCCAACTAATCTACGAAAAGAAAACCCAGGAGGAGAAAGGACCCGCTCACCCCCCACCCACCCCCAAAAGGACTATTACTTGCAAACATTAATGACACAGCATAGCACAGTTCAAAGCCAACGTGAAGGGTACGGGGTCAAAGTCGACATCTATTCCTGCTCCGTCGGGCCACCGTCCGCCCGATCCGATCTGCCAGAGTCCTCAAAAGGTTCTTGATCCGCAGGCAGCGAGTCAAGCCAGTCACTCACGACCCCAGGATGGTCGAAGAAAAAAGTACGATCCCTATGAACCACCCGCAAACGGGCCGGGAAGAGCATGGCATACTTCATAGACCTTTCCCGGAGTCTCTTCTTGACCCCTTGAAACCCCAGCCTCTGTTTCTGGACCTGTTGTGTAAAGTCCGGATAAAAGCTGACAGTAGAGTTCTCAAAGGCAATGGGACCAGACTGCCTCGAAGCCTGCAGGATAGCGTCTCTGTCCCGGAAATGAAAGATCCTCGCAATGATGGGTCGTGGGTTAGCACCCGATTTAGGCGTGCCGCCGGGGATCCTATGTGCACGCTCGACAGCGAAAAACTTGCTGAGACCCTTGGGCGCCAAGTGATTCAGCACCAGGTCTTCCACCAATAAGTCCGTCGAGGCAGCAGTCGATGATTCCGGGACCCCAATCAGGCGGATGTTATTGCGCCTCGCACGGCTTTCATAGTCCTCTAGGCGCCCAGAGAAATAGTCATTAGCTTTCCGCAGATTCCCGACTTCAGCCTGTAAGTCAGAGACGTCAGTAACCAGGCTAGTGGTCTTGAGATCCAGGGATTTGACCTTTTCGTTTGTCTTCGCCAAATCCGCCCTGATCAAATTGACATCAATCGACACAGTATCCAGTTTGAGAGTCAAGGCCTCATATTGTTGCCCCAATGAAGCCTTCATACCGGTAATGGCGCCCATGAGATCCCGCAACGAGGGCTCTTCCTCAATCGATGAGTCCTCCGGCATTGTCGTCGAGGGTTTAGACGCTGCGCCCGGCGATCCTTTAGTAAGGGTGTACCGGTCCATAATGTTCGTTTGCAAAGCACTCCCTCGAACGCCCGGTTTAGTCTTGCGCCTCTCACTCTCTGGCTTGGTGGCCATCTTAGATCCTGGACCCGTACGGGTCGCCTGTTGTCGGGTGAAAATGATGACTGCGGTGGCAAATGCAGGACCAAAAGGGCGAAGGTGGTGCCAGTCTCAGAACTGAAAGCCACGACAGATCGGCATCAGAAACGGATAGACCAAAAATATAGGCACGTCCGGCCGTCTACGTAGCTAACAAAGTCAGGTTGATCTCCGGACAGGAATCGAAACCAAAAGCGGTCGCCAGCCCATGCAAGTCCGGTAGTCCGTTGTTGTTCACTTACTGGACGGCAGGCCAGACAAGATAGCTCGGGGCGTCACCTAGGAGCAGGCCAGAAAACTGCGGCGATCTGTAGCTCTGGACCCCGAAGTCCAAAAAAGTTTTTGGGAACAGATAAATGATCAGTAGAACTACGCCAATAAACACCCGTCGTCAGAACCAGGATAAAGTACAGGATAGTCGATGGAGGTGGCGAGGGTCCGGGAGCCCTGTGCTCACGCGACCATCTTGGGTGCGCGCGAAGCTCCTCCTCCCCATATTGCTATTTAATATGAATGTACCAATGGTTTGCGACGTCAGCTCTGTTTCAAACCTTTGAAAGGTTACCATTGAAGGGATTCCATAGAGACGGTCTCATGGGACCATTCCTACTTTGGGAATTATGTTGGAAGCCTCCAAGGGAGTAGGTGATAGTCCTCTATTTTATTTTTTAAGCAGCCAAGGAACACGGGCTGCTTTAAAAAAAAAAATTATTTGGTTATGCAAACATAAGGATGGTGGCTGCTTCCCCTTGCAGGCCAGCATCCTTTTGTTTGTAACCAATCACAGAGGGCCTCAAGTTGCAACCTGCTTAATTAATATTCATTAGGCAATTTGTTCTGCGACCCCCTGCAAATGGCTGTTATGTGATGCAACCTAGTATTTAGGTGACTTCTCAAAATCAGAGTCTGTTTGTAAAAAGTTGGTAGGTAATTTGGAAGCCCTTTTTGCGAACAGACTAATAGTATATCTGACCTCAATTATTGTTAGACCCTATAGGCATATATCCTAAGAAATCGTTAATACAGGAAATAAGTAAGGCTCTATATTTTATAAAAGGGTATTGTCTTGTATGATATATAGATGTGTGACATAATGAGGAAAGAAACCCTATTTGCGAAAATCACATCACACATTTTCACAAGGCATTTACTTTGTTCTAGGCACTTAGACAAATGTTCTTTAAGTATCCAAAAATTTACATAAAAGGAGGGAAGGATTATACATGGGGCTTGATTGCTGCAAAAGGGGGCCAATTGTTTTTTAGCATGGCCTCTATTTATGTTTATTTACCTGCCGCTACTTGCATCCAGATTCATTTTCGTATTCCTTCAGACACAGCCCCAGAAAGTGAGTGAAGGAAATTGAAACATTACTGTGAATTAGCAGTAATGTTCAGATTAGGAGAAAGAGCCAAGACATCAGTGATACTGCAAAAGATGTTAAAAGTCCGTTGATAGGGACACATTTGCCACTTTCCCTGAATTCCCTTTGATCTGACAATGAAACATATGGCGTTGTAAGTTGGAGCATAGACACAGTTTCTGCTTGGAGCATAGACACAGTTTCTGCTGGCAGAGCTTAGCGTGATGGGTGGATAATGCATACGCCAATGTGTCTTCAAGTAGGGAAAATTGCCTTGTAGTGTCTCTGGTCAGAGTTAATGGTGTATTACCAAGAAATGCACTAGATATGATGTTAAGTAATCTTGGCATGCGGAAAGGTAGACCAAATCAGAGTGATTGCGTTGTTGAGAGACGCTTACAGTAAGTTTATCGATCATTTTTTAATATGCACATGTCAATTTTAGGAGGCTAGTTATACCAAGGTATAGATTTTAATGATGAGCAAAGTAAAATGTCAGAATGTCTGCTAAACTAAGAACTGGTGTTCAAGGGGTACCTGACCATGTAAACAATGTTACTAGGAATGAACTCTCATAGGCAAGCATAAGGTTTTCTTTGGAGTGTCTGTAGGATGGGGAGATCACCACGGTTGTGATCTTGTTGGTGGAAAATAAAATACAATGCTATGCCATGTAGCGTCCCTCTGCTTTTGTTATTAATCTATAGGCTGTAATGTGTGCTTCCTCTGATGTCACTTCCTATTTCTGGAGCTGAATACTGTTCATAAAATGAACGACAGCCTCAGTAAAGAAATGTTTGTTTCTAAAATAGTTTAAAAATATATTAGCGGCAAAGAGTATCTGATTGGGAAATCAGCACAATGTAAAACATTTATTAAATGGTCCAGCACGTTAGTTTAAAAAAAATGTGTATCTCATTTCATTTTATGCGCACTAAAACTCCTGATACATCGCGTATCAATGAAATTAACAAACCTGAGAACAGGTGGTGTACCAGAATTTTAAACAACCACACATAGATGGTTACTTCTATAGTAAATGATCATAAAAGGTTTGAAACTTACTTTGTAAGAAAAGGCAAGAAATATCTGTGTTTGTTAGAATTGTGTCCAATGTCCAGATCTTTATAAACAGCCTGTGTCAACACCTTCCACTCTCAAACCTATTGCATGTCTGCCGCCATCTTGTCTTAATCTTTTCTTTGTCTGTCATACTCAGAATAGTTAAAATCATTTACCAAATTCCAGAGGAAGATTAACGGCATTCTGGAATCAGCACTTTTTCTTTGTTGATTTGGATTATTTTGATTTTACTTAATGCATAGAATGCATAATTTAAATTGATTGTATCTTAACTTACATATTTGTAATAATATCACATGACTGTTTTACATGTATCAATGTTGTTTAATACTGCATTTTCAAGTGAATACACAGAGGGCAGGCCGCGCTCAGATATAAACAGCCAGAGGAGTGTATGACACATCTTTCACCTACCACCCTGGGGCCGGCAGTGTGGCTCAGGCATTTAAAAACAAACCAAACAAGCATGAACGTAGCAACCCCCCACACCCACCTCCCTCCCTTCCAATTCTCCTTCAGTGTAGTGGCGGAACGATCACTTATACGCGCACAATACTAGGCGGATGTGGTTATAACAGGTGCAGGAACTGCAAGGATTAGTCTTGGCCTTGGGATGGGGCAGCATTCTGGATCAGTCATAATAGCCATAAATAGACCAGGCAGTTTAACTCCCAAAAATAATTTTGATAAAGGGTGCCCATATAGTGTAAGTAGGAGGAGTGGCCTGGGGATTGTTGCTAAGGAGAGCTTTTCCATCCCCAGGATGAACCAAAATGTATGCAATCAGGATATGTGGTCTGGAGTCATGTCCATGCCCCAAAAGAGAGTATAACCTGTTAGGTTGCTCCCAATACGAGGGCCATTCCCCCCGTTAATACACAATGGATAAGTCAAGGGGGTTCGAAAGTCCCAAAATAGTGTAAGCTGGGAACCTCAGGATTGAAGTGTTGAAAGCAGAATCAATATCTTCTAAAAACTGGTTCCAGTAGCAAGTGAGCTTCAGGCAGTGCCATAGGAGATGGAGTAGGGTCCATCTGCCACCACAGTGCTGCCAACAATCTCCTGAGCATCCATCGTTCCACTTCTGGAATCTCATCTGAGTGAGATATCAGTAGGAAGCAATTTTATATGCAGTTTCAGTACTGGCCATGTTATGAGCTGTGTGATGTACCCTATAGAATATATCTTCCCATTCCTTAGTAGAAAGAGATCTGTCCAACAAGGTATCCCATCTAAACTGCCTCCTGGATTTAATCTGTGGTGTCCACATTACAATAAGGCGTAAAGCTCTGTTATAAGATGTCTGTCAACCACCCTAAGAAGCATCCACTTCTCAAAGGGGGTCATCAGTCATCCAGCACCCTGTCGCATCTCAGAACCTATAACCCAGTGTCGCAGTTATAGGTCAAAAGGTATGAGCCCGTGTGTGTCAAAAAGGCAACCCACACGTTTGCAGCCCCTGCCTTCCATGAGTAAAATCGGGATTAGCGGAGATAAGGGTAATCGGAGAAGGGAAGGTGGGCAGGCCTGCTTTAACCTCAACAGAGTCCCAGACTTTGAGTGTAGTGCTTGTCTCCAGGGAGGAGTAGAGGCCTCAGGATCTATCTTTATGGGGAAGCCAAACCTCCTTGCATACATTAGTACCCGAAACTACCTGATCCATAGTGGACTAGTGCTTCTCAGAGAGTTTGCGGTTCCATTCCACTAAAAATCTGAGTTGGGCGGCTTGATAATAGCGAAGTAGCTGAGGCACTGCCGGACCTCTGTCTCGTTTCGTGTGATACATAAGGTGTTTATGAAGACGCGGTTTCTTCCTATTCCAGATACTTTTATTGATGTCCAATTGAAGGGAGCAGATAGCATTTGGCGGTGCGCACAGGGGTAAAGTCTAAATAGATATAAGATGCGTGGGAGAATAGTCATCTTAACCGCCACGATTTGTCCTAATCATGAGAGGAGAAGACAGATCCAAGTCGACAGGTCTTTCGCGTTTGAGTGACGATGAACACATAGTGGCTCCTATATTAGGGATTGTCTGGGTAAATTAAATACCTAGATATGGAATGGCTTCGGATGCCCTTTTAAAGGCAAATTGGGAGTGCAGAGTGGCCTCCTGTGTAGGCGTAACAGAAAAGGTTCAGGATCTGGGACTTTTGCATGTTTGTCTTAAATCCTGAGACCATCTTAGAGGCCTGAAGTTCAGTGACTAGGGCTGAAAGCGAGGCCATGGGCTCTGTGATGGAGAGAATGATGTCATCAACATATAAGCTAATCAAATGCTTGTTATCCCAAAAGGAATCTCAGTGATGGCCGGGTTGCCCCTCAACCGTTGCTCTAGGGGCTCCATGTATAAAGCAAACAAAGCGGGGACAAGGGGCAGCCCTGACGCGTACACTTCTGGATGAAGAATGGAGAGTACGATACACCAGTAACCCTGACCGAAGTGTGGGGTGTGCTCTGCACCCACTTGTAAGATCTTTCTCCAATGCCGAATGGTTTCAGCGTTTCAAAGACGTAAGGCTAATGTATGTGATCAAATGTCTTTTCAGCGTCGATAGATAGAAGTAAAGCCTCCTTCCGTGACAGGTGTGTCGTATCCATGAGGTGGAGTTGGCGCTTGGTGTTGTCATCACATTGGGGCAGGCAGGTATGAACCCGGATTGGTCCCAGTCTATCAGTCTGGCCATTAATGGCTTAAGACGATGAGCAAGTATACCAGTGAATATTTTCACGTCCACATTTACGAGAGAGGTCTATATGGCCCACAGAGGGCCAGGACTTTATTGGGTTTGGGGATTGCCAAAATAATGACTTCCAGCATAGTGTTTGTAATGGACCCCAATTCAGGAAAGGAATTATATAACTGAGTGAGCAGGGGGCTAATCCCTGACAAAAAGTCCTATAGAGTGAGAGTTAAAGCCGATAGGCCCAGGAGACTTTAGTGGCTTTAGGCACACTATGGCCTATATCACTTCTTCCATGCGAATAGGCTGATCTAGGGCAGAAGTCTCTACATCAGCGAGAGAGGTAAGAGAGATATTGTGGAGATAATTTGAGGTGTCTCCACTGGGGCTATCCACAGTAGCATAAAGAAAAGTGTTGCAGGCCTGAAAGGCTGAAGCAATTCCCTCATCTTTGATGGTCTCTGTAGTGGGAACAGTGCGGATCGCCTTTACCGAGCTGGTGTGGGTTTTGCTATGAAGATGATGGACCAGCATATGCCCACAGCTATTGCCTCCTAGGTAAAATATATGTTTAAGGCCTACCATAGCGTATTTCGCCCTGTCCAAGTCAAGGCGCTGAAGCAGGAGCTAGGCTTTCTCCAACTCCCTCCACACCCTAGGGGCCCCCGTCCGTTTATGTATTGCTTCAAGTCCAGTGACTGTTTTCTTAAGACTTTGCTGTTTGTCTCGGCAACCATGATTCTCAGCCGCAGAGATAGCGATAAACTCTTCCCTAACTACCAGCTGCAAGGCTTCCCATATAGAGGCTAGGGAGGTCTCCCTAGTATCGTTAGTTAGGAGATAGGACATAATCACCTTCCGAATCGAGTCGACCATAGTCTGTGATTGAAACATAGTATCCCGCAGTTGCCTGTGGGAGCACCGGGATGGAGAAAGAGGCAACCGAATTGTGGTATATAAATAAATAATACCGGATCTATTTTTGAATGAATAAATGAATAACAGATAGCTCAATAAATAAGAGTCAAGATTCGAGGTAGTAGGAGTTTTGCAGGTTTATTACAGCATAAAGGACAGGAACAGGACAACCTGCATAGGAATAGGATGGCAGGGCCCAGCAGCTGCTGGGGCTGAATCTGGGATGAGCGCGCTAACATTTAATAACAATACACGATCATATATACTAAAACAGTTGCATTACAATACATACGATAGGCGTAGCAGTGGGTGGAGCAATAGGCGTGACGCGTAGCAGTCGCGAAAGATAAGGGTGAAAAGAGGTGTAACAGGGCGTATACATAGACATGTGATGCAAACGTAACAGAATATGTCATGAATGGGGTGGAAACCATGGAGGGGGCTACCTAAGGAGCCGGGACCTCTAACCTGATGGTACGCGCAAACTGGCAATGACGTGTTACTAGGAGAAGCTGGGGGCTTCGAACTCTGTGCTAGGAGCAGAGACTGAAGTCTGGAGAGTCAGGGCGACATGTACCTAAGCAGTATCTAGTATCTGATGTTTAGAGAACATGTTGATATAAACTATAAGTCAGGAGGGGAAAGGCTAACTTGATTCTAAGACTGGAACATGCATTATTCTACATGTAGTGCGTGATGAAGAATATTAAATGACCATTAAATGCAGTATTTCTCTAACGTGGAGACGTGAAGGCTAGACAATGACGGAAACTATTGATGCGATTCAGTAGCTTTAGGAATGCAGAGAAGGAGAACTGAACTGATAACTGGAATCATAACATACTCTTGGCAGACTCAGAGGCAGAGCTAGGCTGAACCGGGCACTGCGAGGCAGGAAGTAAGTGAAGGGTCGAGGATACAGGTGGGGGCTGTATCGCTCCTCAGCGAGGGCTTCAGGAGACAGGAGCTGAATCTGGTGTCCGGGCCCTTTTGAGGCCTAGAAACGGGGACTTTACAATGGAATAACGTGCACACTGAGAAACGTGGCAACGTAGCTTTACATAGGCCTGATATTTGTAGTATTCACGAGAACTGGGAACTGACATACTAGAGGTGGACACAACTGTAATTGCGTCTTTAATCGAACATGGGGAATAACATATGCATATTAATCATGCACAGATAACATATGATGGAGGACTCGTAGGGACACAGAACATGGCAAAATTTACTTTTCCACATTCCCTCCTTGTCACTACGCTTCCTTCAGGAAACATCAATATTCATGATACCATCTATCATTTCATACAGTATCATTTGTTCGTCTCGAATTTTCTGGGAACGTGTTTTAGAACGGGGCTTGGGACTAGGAATACAAGAGGTAGCACAAATGCCGCAAATCGCAGGGCCACATTGTATACAGAGGCAGCAGCTAAATATGATCGCTACTGCAATACCTAGAAAAGACAAGACTTTCCATCCCCAGGCGGAAATTATATTCCAGAACCAACCGGACCATGTCCAGGTGCCTGGGTCTTGGTGTAACAGATGGGCAATTTTATGGAGTCTGGTTATAGCTGAATAAACAGACGGCGCGTTATTTGGAATGAAAATGCAGCAACTAGATCCGATGACTCTACAGGCCCCGCCCCTATCGGCCAATATGACGTCAAGGACGAGACGATTCTGTAAAACGACAAATCTCATAGCAGATTGCTCTTCGGTTAAGTTACCTAGAGCAGAGGCAGTCTCATTGACTACTACTTCAAGGGTTCTTGTTAACCTACGGATTAGCTTACTATTCTGGATAGGTCCTATAAAGAAGAAGAAACCTCTATTGAAATCTGTATACTGTTCTAGAGCAGTTTCAGTATAATCGACAATTGGGGACTCGATCTCCCTTCTATGTCTAATGTGTACTAGATGTGTGTTTCTATGATAATCAGGTGGGGCTAGGAAAACAGGTGGCAGTAGGAAGGCAATGTAACAGGTTCCCTCCCAATCGAGGGGCAGACGAACATATGCGGTCTGACCACAAATAAAATAAGAATGACGTGAAGCTTTGAAAATAGATTTCCTACTGTCACTATACTTGACAATAGTAAGGCAATCACTATGTCCTACATGTACGGAACCATTATTTCGGACACATAATTCGCCTTTGACTGGTAGTACTGAAATAGCAGGTAAATCTGGAGTGGAATCAGACTGAACATTCAGGACCATGAAATTCGAAGAATAATTACCTAAATTATACACTTCATTTTCTAGATCTAACCCGGTTCTGTGGGGGAGACCTTGCTTGTCTGGAAAACACGTACTGTTAAGAAAAGACATATCTGTTGAGGATGACGTTAACGTGGACCATGCTCCACATGAACCATTATGTGAAAAAGGATAAGGAAAAAGTGGCAGAACTCCCTTCAGTGTCTGGAAAGGGGGGAGTCGACCACACACCCAACAATTAGTGGCATTGCTGGTCTGGTGTGAATAATGTAGCATGCGGATGAAAGAATTATTTCGCATAGCGAGGCGGTAAGAGAGTTCATGAGGAGGCAGATCACTAAACGTGTGTTCTACCGTAACATTAGAAGACGTATTTACATGAGAAACTGGAAAATACAGGTAAAACGCATAACTGGTGCAGGAAATCATAATACTGAGAAATAATATGAAACATAGAAAAACGATACATCGGATTGAGTTTTGACTAACTCTCTCACTATGGGGGTCTATTTTATACATGTCAGAAACAGTCTAACCGTTTCACCTAGGGGAGGACTTAGACAATCAAACTGGCTGACTTATTTTACTAGACCGGAGTTTGAGTTTATACTCCTGTTGCGGAGTTTTCTCTAACTGGGAAGGGTTCGTAGCAATGTCTTTTGCGGGACAGTCCTTAAAAATAGTACTTTGGCAGTCCTTTGAATCCTGGGAAATGTTCTTTGAGACTGGTTTCAGTCCATAAAACTTCTTTATATGTGAAAGGTGCACCCAGCCTTTGCGTCCCTCCAACTTCACGGCTGTACGGGTGGCGAGGAGGACCTGTCGGGGCTCCTTCCAGCGAGGCTCCAGCGGACTTGAGCGGTCAAAATTCCGGACAAGGACCATGGATCCTGGAACGATTTCATGCGGTGCCACCCCGGTGTTGTCTGGAAATGCGGCGGCAACCTGTGAACGACAAGAGTTGAGGGCAGACATCAAGGAAGCTAGGTAATCTGTCAGCATATTACTTGAAACATCGGTAATACTTCGGGGTCTGGGTGTACCCCACATGTTAGGGGGGCGGCCGAAAACGACCTCATACGGGGACAGACCTGATCTGGAATGTGCGACCATGCGCATATAGAACAAAGCAACTGGCAGAGCTACTAGCCAGTCCACACCTTTCTCTTTACATACTTTGGCAATGCGGATTTTCAGGGTCTGGTTATGTCTCTCTACGAGACCTGCTGCTTCAGGATGGCGTACACAATGGAACTTCCACTGGTATCCTAACAAAAGGGAAACATGCTTCATTAACTCTGATGAGAATGGCTGGCTGTTGTCAGAATATACGACTCTAGGGAGTCCATAACGGGGGAAGAACTCACGAACCAACTGCTTGGCAGTGGTCGCGGCTGTGTAATCTGGGACTGGATATGCTTCTGTCCACCTGGACAAAGCGCATACAACTACAAGGACATACTTGAAACCTCGACATCGCTCCATCTGAATATAATCCATCTGGAGGACTTCAAAAGGGTGGTCAGGGGGTTGGAATCCACCTTGTTCCACCGGGACACTTTTACCTGGATTAAACTGACAACATATCATACAGGTACAGACTTTCTGCTTGGCTGCAGCTCGTAAATGCTTGTTGGACCAAATGTTCTGGATACTGTCTAACATAGCTTTTTCTCCTAAATGTGCTGGACTATGTGCGGTATTGATAATGACTTGAACCATAGAGTCGGGGAGAAACCATGTGGCTTTTCCCTTCGTCACCCATCCTTGATCTGTCTGGACCCCTCCTTGTTCAGACCATTTCTTGATTTCTTCGGGAGTAGCATGTAACTGGATATCTATGACATCTTGAGTCGGGTCCTTAACTGTCATACATGTAGTCGGATCTGGAGTGTGTGTCATGTTAACTGGAATGTCTGGAGTCTGTGCTGTAAGCTTGGCTGTGCGATCTGCTAGATCGTTACCCTGGGAAATAATGTCAGTAACTTTCGTGTGTGCTTTGCATTTCATGATAGCAATGGATGTCGGTAAATGTATTGCATCTAACAGAGCTTGAATACGGAGACCATGCTGAATCTTGGTTCCATGAGAAGTCATGAAACCTCTCTCCTGCCATAGCACTCCAAAGTCGTGTACGACTCCAAATGCGTAGCGCGAATCTGTGTAAACATTAACTTTCAGGTTCTTGGCGTGTATGCAGGCTTGAGTCAGAGCAACTAGCTCTGCTGCTTGAGCGGACAGAGTGTCAATACGGTGTGTTTCAATAACTTCGGTGTCGGTAGTCACTGCATACGCGGCGACTAGTTCTCCTGTATTTGTTCTCATACATGAACCATCCACATAAAGTGTTAGGTCAGGATCTGGTAACGGAATATCTGTCAGATCTTGTCTTGGCTTTGTCGTAATATTAACTACTTCCACACAGTCGTGTGTGTCCGGACTTAAAGTAACTGATGGTAACAGTGTAGCAGGGTTCAGGATGTTGCAGCGTCTGATTTCTATGTGTGGCTGAAACAGTGTCAATTCATAACCTGTCAAACGTGCAATTGTCAAGTGTTGAGTTTGTGTTCGGTTTAAAAGAACTTCCACAGAGTGTGGAACTTGTACTGTCAGGGAGTGTCCTAATACTATGGAATCACTTTGTCTGATAGCTAGTGCTGTGGCTGCAACTGACTTGAGGCACGCAGGCAGAGCCTGGGCTACAGGATCTAATGTGCTCGAAAAATAAGCACAAGGCTTGTACTGTCCTGCTTGATCTTGTGTGAGAACAGATAATGCTGTACCTTCACGTTCTGTGACGAAAAGTGTAAAAGGCTTACTGTAGTTCGGTGTAGCTAGAACTGGAGCTTGACATAGGGCTTTCTTTAACTCATTGAAACTGAGTGTATGTTCAGATGTCCAAGGGAGGACAGTCGATACGGCTGTCTCCTGTGTCGTTAACTGTATCAGTGGTTTGGCTAGAAATGCATACTGAGGAATCCATTGTCGGCAATAAGAAGTAAGGCCGATAAAAGCACGTACCTCCTTCTGGGTCTTGGGCTGAGGAAGACTCGCTATTAACTGGATACGGTCTGGTGTCAACTGCCTACCCCTCTTGGACAGTAAGTGTCCTAAGTAGACCACTTGCTGGACACAGAATTGAAGCTTCGAAGGGGACACCTTGTGTCCCATCTCGGCTAGGAAATACAGAACTGTGAGTGATGCTCGCTCGCAAGCACGTTCAGAACGGGCTGTGATCAGGAGGTCATCGACATACTGGAGCAGGGCAGTGTCAGTTGGCATGTGAATGTTGTCTAGTTGTCTCTTAAGTGCTTGACTGTAAATACTAGGACTTTCTGTGAAACCTTGAGGAGCTCGTGTGAACATATAGCTCCTTCCATTTAAACAAAATCCGAAAAGGGACTGGCTGTCTGGATGAATGGGGACACTGAAAAATGCATTCTTGAGGTCTATGACAGTGAAAAATGAAGCTTCGGAATCAATGGCTGTTAATAGGGAAGAGATATCTGGGACAACTGGATACTGGGGAATAATACATTTATTAAGCTCTCGGAGATCAATCACTAATCGATATACTGGGGGTGCATTTGGATCAGTACGTTTCATGACTGGAATGATCGGAGAATTGCATACATTGGAGTCAGTTTCTACAACTACTCCTTGAGCCATGAGCTCGTCAATAATTTTGGATAAGGCTGCTACAGCCTCAGGTGGCAATCTGTACTGTCTGATTCGTGGTAACACTACACCTGGCTTGAGAGTCACACAATGGGGTGTGATTTGCATATAACCAACATCAGTTGGACCTTGCGCCCATAGATGCTGCGGGACATTGGACAATCTGGGATCAAAATCTCGTAATACATAGTGACCCTTAAAGTCACGCAGGAACAATCGTATTCCCTCTGGGGAACAGCATATAACTGCACCTAACTCTTTCAGTGTTTTAATACCTAATAGATTCTCTGGACATGACTTAGTAAGTAACAGGTCAGTAGTGCGGGACAATGGACCTACTTCTAGAGTAACTGGCTTTGATATTTCATTTACAATGGGTTTTCCTGAAAATCCAAGGGAAACATTTCTTGAGCCTGAGAGCGGAGCCCCTGGAACTTCGGCGTGACTTATAGTGGTCCTACTTGCCCCTGTATCAATCAGAAACTTTCTATCTTTCCCTAGTACTTGACTGTGAACATAGGGACCTTCTTGATCTACAGGTATCTCGATGAGAGGCAAGCCTACCTCCCTCTCTAGGCTGTTTCATGAATATGGCTGATACTCTGGATACTCAGACTGTGCATACTGGTACATCTGCTGTGTAACGTGCTGTGTTGCAGCGATGGGCTGCGGTGCTGTAACTGTCTGTGGTGCATTCTGTGGCTGAGGAATCTGTGAAACTTGTTCTTGTCTAGGCGGACGTGGTCTTTCTTTAGTCTTACCGGTAGCTATGTTGTGTTTCAGAACTGCACACTCGTTTATAAAATGACCTGGCTGTTTACAATAATTGCAGTTCCCTTTAACGGGAGCTGCGGGATGACTGGCTTGATTTGGACCCCTCTTCTGACTGTCTTGAGGAACAGATTGTGCAACTAGTACTTTCATTTTCGTGTCTTTCATACGTTTTCTCTCGTGTTCTTGCTCTTCTCTAATTCTATTCTGGTGGTATTGGAGCATCTGTAACATCTGGGACGGGGTATTAGCTTGCCAGGTACTTTCAACTTTCAAAACTCGATTTTTAATTTGTGGACTCGAATTCTCGACTAATTTAGTAACAAAAAGATGAGGGTATGACTCACTACTTGTCTTGAGGCCACTATTGATGCTAAAACATTTCTCAAATCTAGAATAAAAATCACTAATGTCTTCGTCTTGTTTCTGTTTACAGGCTGAGATTGCATCCCAGTCTTCTTTTCTAGTTGTCAATAATCTGGGTAAAACTTGAATCAATAATTCAGGTAATTCTTTACATTTCGCTCCAAGACCGGTACCTGGTACTCGTGCCTTGTCTTCAGCTTCTAGAACTGCCCAATCGATCTTTTTCTCTCCCACCTCCCAATCTTTTTCCTTGAGCTTTTCATACACCCCTGCGGGCAGCAGAACCTTTAACATTTTAATTATATCTGGATACGTGTATTCTCCCATACGGAGCATGTCTTTTAATTCTCGATGGAACCCTGCTGGATCTTTATCATGACAGGGGATTAATTTTTTCATCTCTAAGAGTTCCATCTTTGTGATCGGGGTGTAAACAAACACTCGTTCTAGTTCGCCACCCGTTCCTCTAACTGGGTGGACTTCTCGTAACGGATTCTGTCTCTCCATGTAAAATGGTTTACTTTCTGGGGGTGAGACATGAACAAAATGCGGGTTCAAAAACGTTCTATATTTGTGACGCTGTTCTAGAATGACACTAATTAAATCGGTACCTAAACCTTTCCATCTATACTGGAGTAACTCGTTCAGGATATCATGTAACGGGCCTGGATCAGAGTGCTGACCCTCATACAATGTAATGAGGTGCTGAATCATATACATACCCGCCAGTCGTTGCTCGGCTGGGGGCATTTTCAGAAACATTTGTGCCACTATTTCGTTTGGAAAAGTGGTAGAGTCAGTAATCCATCGGACTGCTGATCGGGCTAGTTCTTGTTCATGCATAGTACTTAACTCGCTATAACCGATTCGTGATTTCAGAATGTGATCGGTAGCTTGAAACACTTGTTCTAGAGAACCTTGTTCTGGTGCTGGATGATGGAAAGTTGACTTGTGTTCTAGGCGTAAATGGCGATCTGGAAATCTAGATTTTCCTACATACGCTATTCTGTCGGGATTCTCGTCCTCTACCTCTTCTGTAGAAGAGTCATTTTCTTTCTCGCTTACTAGTGCTGCTTTACGTTGATCGTGTAACCTTATTATTTCTTTACGGATTTTCTTGTACATACTTTCCATAGCACTGATGGTCCTGTGCTTACCCTCGGCTATATTATCACTCCACTTTGTCAGGGTTCTCATTTCGGCTTGATCTTTGGACGGGTAATCTTGTTCTCTTATTAAACAATTAATCAAAAACTTTAGTATCATGAGCTGGATCTCGGCTTTTCTTTGAGACATGACTTCGCCAATGCTTTCTGGATCATCCCCTGTACGGATGAACCGATATATTCTGTCTAGATCTTCTTTCATATTCGGTAGGGTGACTAGATACTCGGCCACCTTTCTTACACGTAATGAATATAAAACCATATTATCCTCGCCTGGGACTGGATCATAGCCGCATTCATTAAGGGCTTTTCTTATTTCTGCTACAGACTGATGTCTGGGCGTACGCTGTGACGCTTGTGCATGTAATTCGGCTGACGTTAAACGCTTATGTGGCGGCGGGGTCTGAGGAGGACCTCCTCCTGCGGCCCCTATACTAGAATCATCGACTGATCCTCTTCGTCCTGGCAGAGTGGGAAATGGAAATGCAGGCTGGACTTGTATGGCGGGCTGGACCGGGGGTACCGTAACAGGTACTCCGGTGTCTGGAGGAGCGGGAAGTGCCTGATTTACAGGGATTGGCGGAGCGCGAACAGGATTTGCATATTCTGGGACTGTGTCGTCCAAATAGGACGAAATAAAAATATCAGCTGCGGTCGGTTTGTGACGTAGCTTGGTCGGAACTAATGGTGGCGGGAAATTACTGGATGCCTCTGGGGTCGCTTTTGGCAAGCCCTCGGCAAGAAGAGGATACATACCCTTAATAAGAGCATGCCTCTGTCTGTCTGACTGTTCGGTTTTAACTCGTTCACCAATCTCGATTAATTCCTTTTCTTGAGCTCGTTCTAAGGATTCTCTACTTAATTCTGACTTTCTGATTTCTTTTTCGGTTCTTTTATGAGATTCTTTGCGCCATAACTCGATGGCATCTTTCTGTGACTGTCTGGCTTTCTTTTTCCATAATGCTTCTTCTACTCGCATGATGCACTCGGCATCCCATGTGCCTGATACAGGCCATCTATACTTTTCCTCTAACTGTTTGGTATACTCGACCCATAAGTCTAGATACAATATGGCGCTTATGCCATGCTTCTGATACATAAAATGACCTGGACTGTCCCTAGGCGGGACAGGAACTGCTGCTTCCAGCAGACCCTTTCTAGTTTTTAACTGACGTAACTTAGAAAACAAGGGCATGACTGAACTATAATCTGGACACAATACGATACACAATAAACACGATAACTACTTCACACTCATTCCACGACATCAAGATACATGAAGAACATTCAGAATAACAGTTCGAACAGAATACTACCTGGAATACGGAAAACAGAATACATGAATTCTCTCGAGAACAGAACTGACTAGAACAGGAACTAGATGCACTGCTGAAACAGTACGAAACTTACCGGTCTCATAAGGAGACACGTCAGGACCCGCATCCACCGAAGTGGACACTTCGTTTGTGGGCTTGTGTACCACCAACCCACGGACCAGAGTCAATTAGATTGACCCTGTCTAGATACTACCCCAGTAATGGTACTCACCGGGCAGTAAGAACGGAAGGCCTCAGACTAGACTGGACTGCTTCGACGACGGACGACGAACTTCGGACTTCAGTTACGGGCGGACCTCCGGATACCTCGGACCTTGGACTCTCGGCTTGGGCTCTGGTCGGGACTCGCCGCGTTCCTCCACCGCCTCGTCTGGATGCTGGACCGCCTCCTCCGTCTCCTCCGTGGGCCTGAGGGATGCTTGAAGCAGAAATATCTGCACGTGCACGGTATGGTTCCGTCACGGCTGCAGAGGGTCAGGGGGCCGGCGTGGCTTCACCGGCGCGTGGGGAAAGGGCAAGTCCCTGTTCGGGCGCCATTATGTGGTATATAAATAAATAATACCGGATCTATTTTTGAATGAATAAATGAATAACAGATAGCTCAATAAATAAGAGTCAAGATTCGAGGTAGTAGGAGTTTTGCAGGTTTATTACAGCATAAAGGACAGGAACAGGACAACCTGCATAGGAATAGGATGGCAGGGCCCAGCAGCTGCTGGGGCTGAATCTGGGATGAGCGCGCTAACATTTAATAACAATACACGATCATATATACTAAAACAGTTGCATTACAATACATACGATAGGCGTAGCAGTGGGTGGAGCAATAGGCGTGACGCGTAGCAGTCGCGAAAGATAAGGGTGAAAAGAGGTGTAACAGGGCGTATACATAGACATGTGATGCAAACGTAACAGAATATGTCATGAATGGGGTGGAAACCATGGAGGGGGCTACCTAAGGAGCCGGGACCTCTAACCTGATGGTACGCGCAAACTGGCAATGACGTGTTACTAGGAGAAGCTGGGGGCTTCGAACTCTGTGCTAGGAGCAGAGACTGAAGTCTGGAGAGTCAGGGCGACATGTACCTAAGCAGTATCTAGTATCTGATGTTTAGAGAACATGTTGATATAAACTATAAGTCAGGAGGGGAAAGGCTAACTTGATTCTAAGACTGGAACATGCATTATTCTACATGTAGTGCGTGATGAAGAATATTAAATGACCATTAAATGCAGTATTTCTCTAACGTGGAGACGTGAAGGCTAGACAATGACGGAAACTATTGATGCGATTCAGTAGCTTTAGGAATGCAGAGAAGGAGAACTGAACTGATAACTGGAATCATAACATACTCTTGGCAGACTCAGAGGCAGAGCTAGGCTGAACCGGGCACTGCGAGGCAGGAAGTAAGTGAAGGGTCGAGGATACAGGTGGGGGCTGTATCGCTCCTCAGCGAGGGCTTCAGGAGACAGGAGCTGAATCTGGTGTCCGGGCCCTTTTGAGGCCTAGAAACGGGGACTTTACAATGGAATAACGTGCACACTGAGAAACGTGGCAACGTAGCTTTACATAGGCCTGATATTTGTAGTATTCACGAGAACTGGGAACTGACATACTAGAGGTGGACACAACTGTAATTGCGTCTTTAATCGAACATGGGGAATAACATATGCATATTAATCATGCACAGATAACATATGATGGAGGACTCGTAGGGACACAGAACATGGCAAAATTTACTTTTCCACAGAATAGTCAGAGAGATGGGAGCATGATCAGAGAGCGATTGTGGGTAAATAAAGGCATCAGAGATAAGGTTTAGGAGGGTCGAGTTTGCTAAAAAATAGTCAATATGTGCGTAGCTCTTATGTGCAGCAGAATAATATGTTAAGTCTCTGGTCGTTGGATGTAGTCGATGCCACACATCCTGTAGCCCACACTCCATCATCCAGAGCAAGCGTGCGGTCAAGAAGGCACCTGCCTAGTTGGGCGCTGCTAGAATGGTCTATGTCACTGTCCACAACTAAATTCATGTCTCCCCATCACTATAGCTGCATCGAAGGTCTAGAGCACAGAGGACAAGGAGTATGTGAGGAAGCTTTTCTGATACATTCGCTAGGGTAAAGTGAAAAGTACCCACCCTGATTCGAAGCACAAGGAGGCGCCCCCTCGACTTCTGTAATAGTTGCTAAGATTTCCCCATGAAAGCCCCGCAAGAAGAGAATGGCGACCCCACCCTTTTTTGCTGGACCTGAGGACCATAGCTAACGAGGAAACCAGCGGGACTGCATTCTATGGACATCTTTAGTGACTAAATGGGTCTCTTGAAGGAGACAGATATCGCTGCCCGACTGCTCAAGGAGAAAAATTATATCTGACCTCTTGGTGGGATTAAGGTCCTGGAAATTGAGGCTAATAATCTTAAACTGAAAGAAATGAGAGGGACCCTTTTACGCCAAAGGAATAGGGTACAATACCGTAATGTCACAAAGAAGGTTTCCTTTGGACTGAAAGCTACACGTTTCCTGTAACTAGCATGATTTGCTCCACTCACTACAATCGTCACACAGACTCACAGTCTTGGGAAAAATCTGATTGGTCACTCAGACTGTTCACACTCCACTTACACCATCCATATAATGAGAGTAGAAAGTTAAACCCAAACTCAGAATCAACAGTTTTGTTTAAAACGACAATACATCAATGTATTCATAGATGTGCGTATGAGAAAAATTTTATACAAACAATATGAGTCATTAAATAAACACCAATCTAAAATCATTAGTCTATTACACAAAAGTATAAAATACAAACTACATAAAGAGAAAATACAAACTACATAAAGAGAGTACATATAAAAAAGACACCAGACTTTGTCATAACACACACATCTGTGGTGAAAGAACGCGTCGACGCGTTTCAATGGCAAGAAAATGATTGCACCATCTTTGTTAAGACTGTATTTTGCGACTCTCTTGATTCATACTATTTGTCCCAAAAATGTTTTTACAAAACCCTGGAGCTTTGTTATCAAGGCAAGAAAGATTTCCCGTCGTAATTCGGGCAGTATTATTAGTTGTTTTATTGAATGAAAACTCCCGTCTGGCCCTTTAGAAATATTAAGACCTCGGCTACAAAACGTTTCTGCTCCTTTATAATGCTTGGAGCACGAAATTATCCTTCCTGTATGTTTATCCAGAACATTAATCTTAGAATGAATCTCGAACACGAGTCTTGCCGCTCTGTATTTATTAATTAATATATTCTGCTGGTGCTGTCTCGGTCTTAGAAGTAGCCTTACTATAATCGGGTCACTGTCGTGCGCAACGTATCACATCTGTCTTCCGGTCAGTTCGATAATCGATAATCAAACTGACCGGAGCCAATGAAGGGGACCAGCTTCAAGCATGCACCTGCCCAGCCGGGTCCTCTGCCCCCAGCGCAGCCCCAGGTTGACCTGTCTGCCCCAGAGGCTCAGGGAAACCACTAATTGCAGGTGCCTGCTTGCGACCCCAACCAGTGCGAGAACAGGCCTTGGAGCACGGAGAGTGCCGGCCCGATCAGCAGCCCGCCCACCCGGACTTCAGAAGCTTGTAGAGGCTCTGGATCCTTGGGCAGCTTACGCACCCCTTGGCTGCCCCAGCACCAGGTATGGGCGCATGCAGCAGACAGTTGCAGATCAGAGGAGGGGGGGCCCCCATCGGTCTCACCTATTTAACCTCAGGTTCAGATGGAGGGGGAGACTTCAGTCAGTGAGCCATCGAAGACCACTCGGTCCACCGCATCTCTCTCTGGGCTCAGTCGGGACGTGAGGCTCTCCCAGTCTGCCATGCTCGTCACTGCAAACGGCCATTATTTGCCATCTTGCTACTCCACGAGGCCCTCTGCGTCCTGAGATCCCTCAGCAGGTCAATCACTACCACCGTTTCGGTGTCAGCGGAGACGCCCACAGGGCCGTTTTGGTGCGATTCTGTCCCAATTGACCCTCAGTGTCATTGAGGGTCAAATAGCTCAGCGGATGGGGCGTTGGACAATGCTTTGTTGGTGGCAAGGACGGAGCACAGATCAGGCATGTTTTGGCTGCCGGCCATCTTGACCATGCCCCATGACTGTTTTTTAAAGGCAGTTTAAACACTGAACCGAACTAATGGCTTCTTACAAAAATGTTTCATGTACATTTTAATAAAATACTATATTTAAACAAGCATTGGCATTGCCAATAGGTCTCGCTTGTGGGACCTTATAAGTATTTAGTTTTGCAGCACAATATCCTTGTTGCATAATCGGATATTGTGCTGCAAAACTAAATACTTATAAGGTCCCACAAGCGAGACCTATTGGCAATGCCAATGCTTGTTATTTAAGCAGGAAAATCCACCTTAAGTCGTTTCAGTCCCTCGGTGACGTGCAGCGCCATCATAAGTGCCTGAAAATACTGCACACGTGTTATTCACACCAATGAAAGATTGCATTAAATTTCCTTTCCACCCATGCGTTAGCATAATGACAGTAACAACATTAAATGCATGTGTCCATATTGTAATAATAAAAATATAATCAGCGATCAAAATGGGTGAAGTGCAGTAACTGAAAAAATAAATATGACATGAATAATACGAAATTAAAATGGAGTATCTGCATCAGTGCATTTGTGGGTAAAATATTTTTGGTTGTGTTTAAAAAAGAAAGTTTCTGTGAACCTTTTTAATTTTTTTCACTCCCATGATTCAATAACTAAAATTCATCGACGCAGGGCTGGTACGAGCTTCTGCAATTGACATTAAAGTTACACCTGAAATCCCTCTCATTGCTATCTCCTGCCATCATCTCATCAGTGCCGGGCTGCTTGGCTGTGCTTCACGAACTATGAAGCGCGGACGATGGTGGAGGGGTTATGGGAAGGAACGGAGCATATTAAAAAGTTGTATCGTGACATCCATAAAGCAGGCTTCACTTGAGGGAGCGGCAAAGAGTTTGGCAAGCTGCGCAGCCACCATTGTTACTGCTGAAAGTAAAGACGTATGAAAAAATAAAGACGTGTGCCTGATTTCAGCGAGCCACAAATAAAATAAACGAAGGCGCTGCCGCCATTATTTCAGCTGAGTGTGCCGTGCATGAAAAAAAAATAAAAGTTTGGGGGAGAAGTGTCCTGCCTGCAACAGCTTGCAGGAGAAAGCAGTTTAAGAAAATGGTGCTTCGAGGCTGTAATAACAAGCACGGCCTGGGGGAAGCTGGCTGGGGAGGGGGAGGAGAAATGCAAGGAAGGCTGTGGGCGTAATTAGGGGAGGAGAAGCCGAGAAGCCGCAGAGCGCACGCTGGGCGAAGCCCTTTGATGTGCTGTGCGGCAAATGGAGGGAGGCTGATGCGCGTTCATGTTTGAACACGTGGTTCACATGAACTTCATGAAAACGCCAGCAAAAAGCTGGTGGTTTCATGATGTTTTCGCCACTTGAATTCTCGCTCCGCTCGATGCGCATGCGCGCATCGATAGGTCGCGAGACCTAAAAATAACATTTTGACAGGTAAAACCCTCTCTTTTAAATATTAGTTAGTCATCCCTATGTAGACCTTGCAGCCAACAAGGCCGTGCAAGGGTGCATGGTATTTAAAAGTGGACATGTAGAAAATTAATGTTAACATGCCACTACAGTGACAATGCTCTAATAGCTATTTCACTGTTGCAGGCCTAGCTGTCGAGTGTGGAAAATTAGACTACAGAGTAAAATACTACTACTGTATCTCAGGAATAGGACCAGGTAGAAAAATCATTAAACAACTATTTTTAATAGTTATTAAAAATCCAAGTCAATGGTGAAATGATTTTTAATAAATATCAAGGAAAAGTAACTTTTGAAAAGTTATCGTTTCCCTACCTAAAGGATACTGGAGGCTAGTTTGAATTAACTCTCCAGCTTCTCCCAGCCTGTACTTGGAATGAGTGAGATATGATTGAGGTGTGAAATGTCCCACAGGAGCTACACAGTAGTTCACTGTGATTCACAGGCCAACCTGAATGGGCAGAGATGACTCCTTTGAGCTCAGCTGAAGGGCCGTGTTCCTCCTGTTGGCACCATGGTGTCAAATCCTCCATGACAGGTCTGTCTGAATAACATGTGCACTGCTGCACCCTTCAAAGGGAGAAACCAGGATCCCAGGACAATTCTTGTGTGTCCTATTTCTGGTTCCTGAAGAACCCTGCCTTTGTCCTTCCAAACGTCTGTCTCCTAGTTTGCTGTGGGTACAGGGCCTGATTCAAACTGGATTTTAGTGTTAGTTGTGGGTGGACACTGGTCATTTTCGTAGCTCACTTCCCTACACACCCCCACCCTTCAAAGCCCATGTTTAGTGTGGCAGAAAACTTTCATCATCTGAAAATAAACCCTGAAACATGGCATTTTGGGCCTGTTTGCAGTAAGGCAAACATGAACTACATGAACTTTGGGAGATAGACCTCCTTCTGGAATGCATCCTGGTGGCCGGCAGAATTGGGCAACCTTCCAAAGCTGGTGCAGAAAGCAAAAAACCTGGGAGTCTTATTTGACACGAAACTGTATTTTTCTGCTCAAATTAATGCAGTTATGTGGGGAGACTTTTTCATGCTGTGTGTACTCCAAAATGTCCTCCATTACATTCCCTTCGACCTGAAGAAAACTGTGATGATTTCCCTCATCACATCCAATATTGTAACTCCCTTTATCTAGGGGCTTCTAAATATCTGCTAAGAAAATTGCAGTCTCTTCAGAATGCTGTAGCACGGGCACTTCTGAAAATTCCTAAATTCAAACCTGTATCCCATTCAATGCATGATCTGCAGTGGCTGCCTGTGGAGAAAAGGGTGTCTTTCAAGGCACTGTGCCTTATGCACAAGGCGCTTTATAAGACAGGCCCGTCGTATTTTCAAGAGCGATTCTCCTGGTAGGTGCCCAGCAGGAGCCTTAGATCCAGGTCCGCATTTATGGTTACGGTCCCTAGAATCAAATGAGCCAACTGGGGTGGCAGAACGCTAGTATATCAGGGAGGAAAACTATGGAACGCTCTCCCCCTGGCTCTCCGCTCACAGCCGGCGCTGCAGGTGTTTAGGAAGCAGCTGAAGACCTGGCTATTTCCACATTAAGTCAAGGAGGTTACCTGGTCTCCTCTTCCCCCACCCCATAAACCATGACTCTCTCGTTCTTTCCGGACTGAATCTGCTCAGCGCTAAGACACCCTTGGGTAATGCGCGCTTTATAAAATCATCTCATTCATTCAACTACTGAAAAAGTGAGTAGGGTTGCCCTCTTGAACTTTTACCCCATTGGTTAGGGAATGCCTAGGAGTCACACCCACACACTAGCTAGTGGCAGGCATAAATGTGGCACTCCAACGCACATACCTAGAGCACTTTTTGGTCCTACAAAAGAACAAAAGAAGGGTGCACCAGCTGTTTGAGACCTGAAGAGACGTGAAGGGGTGGAACTGCTCCCACTTGTACACTGAAGTTTTTTTTAGAATCTTTTCAAACGTTTTCCTCCAGGCCAGTGGGACTTTGAAACTTTTTTTTACTTCTTGACTTCTCGACGACTGTATTCACACTCATAACACAAATTGTGCATCTGCATTAGCACACATTCATGAACACCCAGCCTCCCAATGCACTCACAGGGTGCCATCATTTTACATTTCTCTATAACGTAAGTGTGTAAAATAATCAAATGAAATGCACTAACTGTTTTTCTACTTGTTTGATCTTGGGCGCATCATAATACTTTAAACAAATCACAGACGACTAAACCATTGTAAGCTTGTCAAATATACAGGTTCGACCGCTGGCACCAGAGACATGTATATGACTTAGTTATTCTCTTTTTATACTGGCCCTCTCTGGTGCTTTGTTTTCTGTCCATGCTTTCCATGCAACATCCTTGCCTAAACTGCAGGTTCCTCTCACCTTATTTCCATCCCAGCCCTTTTAAAGGACTTGATGCCTGATGTCCTTGTCATGGAACAAGGAGAACTTCATGTTGCAGGGTCTTAGTGTGCCCTGGCAAAATGGCATCCTTTTGTGACAACAGAACATCTTTCCTCCAATTTAAGAGGAAGCCCTTCTCTATCTTTCCATGTGTCTAGTCTTGTGTACACTTAGGTCGATGAGTCCTAAAGCTGGAGGTGTCATGATGTTCACGGTCTTGTGTGACCCTGGTAGTAGTTACGTGATTGGTTAACCGGTTGATTCAAAGGAAGGTGTGACATGCCCTCTAGAGCTGATGTGTCTCGAGGTAGCTGTATAACAGTCACCCATCAGTTGTTCTCAGATGCTATTCCTGCATGCCTGCTACCTGGAGCTAGCGAATCCTGTACGGTCTGACAACTTCAAACCTTTCCTTCTGCTTTACTGTTGACTGCTGTTAATTTGTCATTGGCAGAGAGCAGTCTATGAGTGTCTACTGGTCCATCCATGTTTCTTGATGGATGTTCAAGAGTCTGATCTGTGGTCTGTTAATATGAGGTGGACATTCGTTTATCAATCACTTCTGTGTGTGGTTACAGTTCTGTTTGTCTATAGATTGCTTATAGATTTGCCATTACTAGCTACTCAGGCATTTGCAGTCTTTTTCCTGGGCATCTCTCCATTCCTGTTTAGTGTCATTGCCCCATGAGTGATGTAACCAGCCCTGCTCGTTTCTGATGGCACATCTGTGACAGTTTTGTCCTGTCTCATCTCTTCCATCTTCATGTGTATTTTCCATTCGTGTTGTTTTCATGCAAAGAACTGGATGCAGGTTGATGCATCAGTAGACATGCTTTCCTTATGAACTTCTAACTCAGTAGCAGCATTGTTTCCAGGTGACTATGTCCCAGATTTGTTTTTCTGCCCAGTCAATAGTCTTGGAAGACTTTTTCTTGTTTTCATCATTCCTTAACTTTCTCCTGGCACTTTGCCTTTTCTCCTCTCTTTTGGCCTTCTTTCTTAATTCTTATTTAGCTTGTTCATTTTTGGAGAAGCCCCTAGCTTTATAGTAAGCCAATCAGTAGGTTAGACAGTTTGTGGCTTCTACACTGCATAGACATGACTCACAGTCTAATTACATCCTTCGTTCGATAAAGTGTTGAATGTAGGGGCACATTTACAACCCCTATCGCCACAGGAACGTCACTTTTAACGTTGTCCCTGTGGTGACATGGTCTTCGCCAATTTTACAAGGTAGTGTTAAGCCACTTAACGTTGACTTGTAAATAAGCCTCCTTTCAAGCTACACTTAGCGTTAATGGAGTGGGCAATGGGTGTTGTGGTGGGTGTTCCGCTGCAACACCCATTTATTTTGATGCTGACCCCTATTTAGAAGGCTGATGGAGGAGGCAGCGCAAATCTTTATACCAGGAAAAACCTGGTCTTAACATGGCAAAATGAGGAGAAATGCTTAATTTGTCCTTGTTTTTTCTGTTTCTACGTGTGCTGCATTGCTCAGCACTCATAGAAACAGCAAAATGCCATGAATGATTGTTTATGTGGAGGAAGGTGTCTCTTCCTGCACATAAACAATCATTACAAAAATTATGATTTGCAACTTCTATTTGTGCTGCACAATGCAGCACACATAGAATCTACAAATCGCCATTTGTGATTGTTTCTGTGCAGGAAGGGCCTTCCTGCAGATAAACAATCATTCTCTCAACGCAGGCACCCTTGCACTATGGTGCATCAGTGTCTGTGTTGGCGTAAGGCAGTTTAATTTAGCACCAGCCAGTGCTAGGAAAAACGCAGGTATGTGCCGTAGCTTTGGAAATACGGGGCATCCCTGCATTTTCGGTATGGTGTAGAGTGGTGGTAGCATTTTGTGCTTAACGCCACGCTCCGCCATTCCCTTGTAAATATGTCCCTTAGGCCCAGATGTAGGTAAATCTAATTTACCGACTCATAAATACCGAATTTCACAGATTCGGTATTTATGAATCGGTAAATTAGAAGGAGGCAGATGTAGATCATTTTTAAATCACAATTACCGAATCTGTAAGATTCGGTATTTACCGATTCGGTAAATACCGAATCGGTATTTCCCATTGATTCCTATGGGCTTTGAAGCCCATAGGAATCAATGGGAAATACCGATTCGGTATTTACCGAATCGGTAAATACCGAATCCTGGCAGGGGGAACGGGGTGTCACTTTGACACCCTGTAGCACCCCAAGTGCAGGCTTGTGTGCCATGTGGCACACATACATGCCCTAAGGGTATGTCTGTGTGTCACATGGCATAGGTGTACATGCACATATGTGCATGTACACCTGAAATCGGTATTTTACCACCCAATAGGATTGGGTGGTAAATACCGACCCCTAAAGGGCCTGTGGCACTCTGTGAAGTGCCACCTACATCTTGATTTACAGAATCTGTAAATTTACCGATTCGGTATTTTACCGATTCTGTATATTTACCGAATTGGTAAATTTACCGAATCTGTAAATCAGATGCCCCCTACATGCCAAATCCTAAATACCGGTCGGTAACGGCCGAAATCGGCCGTTACCGACCGGTAAATGGCGACCTACATCTGGCCCCTAGTCTTCTAAACCCTCTCGCCTGGTAACTTCTCTTTTACTGAGTTAAGATTAGAAGATATGACTTCCATGGTATATGGTTCGCTTGTTGTTTCAGTGTGTTAATAAACAAACAAACAAATAAATAAATAAATACATCCATGCAAGTATACCTACATACATATAGAAATAAATAATGTGCCATTGAGTCTCTTGTATGCAGGGCCTGCTTGAAAACCAAAATCCACCTTGACAAAATTGTTCACACAAGCCCCATACTGCAGGACTGGGACGGGGTGATGGGAACATGATAGATTCATGGGAGCCATCCTGCTGTAATGCAACACCCTAGCCTGCAGCCCGCCTGGGAAATATCAGAGATGGTGAATGGCAAGTCCCACTTTGCTTGTATGTTTCTCCGTCAAAGTTGCAACCCCACAGTGTAAATAAAGAACAAAGCAAGGGCATCCCTTCTCATGACATCACATCAAGCAGAATACAGTTTGGTTTTGGTATTCAGCTTGAGGACAGGGATTATTTGATAAGCTTGATATTTTGAAAGAAACATGCTCATGTGAGTGCATGTCTGATGCAATAACTCTATAAGGTATTCTAACTGAGTACACGCATTTGCAATGCAATAGGTCTCGCATTTACAAGATATTGAGATATTGGTATTGTAAACGACAATGCCTTTTATTTATGTTTAAATAAAAGGCATTGTCATTTACAATGGCAATAGATTAAACTCTTGCAAACGAACGACCCGTTCGGCTAAAAATAGTTAAAAAAAGCGTTAGGAGAGAGCATGTCCACAGAGCTATTTGAGAAAGTAGTGCTCTGAGGCTCTAATTAAAGCCTACCGAGTAACAACACATGTAACGGGTGTCGCCATGGGAGCTTACAAAATGAGACAAGGCGGTACTAAGGAGGGACTACTGAACTGGATTGACCAATGAACAGCCACAGGTTACAGTGGACAATGACACAAGCCAATGAAAAATATGGGCGGAGAGCTTCAAGTCCCTACCAGAATATAGCATGCCTCGCAGAGCAGCGCATGCACTGCCTAGGCTCGACCTAAAAAAAATGGTATTTCTGAAGACATTAACCCTATGTTTAGTTGGATCTTTGTCTCACTATCCTAAATGGAACTCGATCTGCAGAGAAGACGTTCCTCTCTTTGTGAAGCTGGCATCTCATGCTGGTGTTTTTCCCTTGTGGAGGGGTTCGCCAGGTTACCTTTGCATATTAATGGACTTCAAAATGTAGATTTTAGTGCATGCCCACCATCTAGGTCAATTAGGAGCATATTTGCGTACAAAGAATACAAATCAGAAACACATATCTATGGGTGATCAGATTAAGGACCTCACAGTTATCAGTGATTCAGATTGTCCTAGAATTAGACCAATATGTCACTAACCATAGAAACAGAACATGTTGTTTCAAGCATATGAACATATTAGAAGTCATCCAATGAAATGTGTGTTCTTGCAAAGAACAGCCTCCTGTAATGTTTCTAATTGCAAACCTTTTTTATCTCTCAAAGTTTGAAGGGGTCCCTATCTACCCACACGTGGGAAGAATGTGGGAAATAATTGAGAAGTACAAAGTGACGAAGTTCTATACTGCTCCCACCGCAATCCGCCTGCTCATGAAGTACGGACCAGAAGTCGTAAATAAGTAGGTGGTCCAAGTTTTTTCTTGTTTGAACTATACAACCCCTCGGTCCGAGGGACGGTAATATATTTGATTTATATACTATTAGGCTGTCACCTGTGAAGCATGCTACTACACACTGGATTTTTTTCTTAACCCCTTGCGTGCTGCCGTCGTCCAACGGCCGACGGCAGCACTGCCTCGCTAGTGCTGCCGTAGGCCAACGGCCAACACGGCCCGCCCATTTTGCGGAAGTGCCGCACTGCTGCGAAATCGTGGCTGCAGCAAAGGGATTAAGAGTACGTTTATGTTGTTTATACAATTTTTAAAAAAGAGTACGTGTATGTGATAATCGTGATTGTTTTTGTCATACTGCTCTCAAACACATGGTGGTGCTATAGTTTTGTATAAACAAAAGGAATCCTACTGGGGTAAGGAAAGAGTGTTCGTCACGTGGTGTGGGAGCACTCAGTGTTTGATAAAATACCCCTCACACACCAAAAGGCCCCTTGGTGTCATGCTTCATCATTGGGGTCTTCGCACCCTTCTAACGGGATGCGGCGTGCTGCGACCTACGACTACGCGGGAGCACTTATAGTAATGACTATATGTGGTGCATGTGAATGGGTATATTATATATGTGAGTGGTGGGTTGAGGTGAAAAAATTAAAAAGCACCTGGCTCGTGGGTTGACTAGAAAAAGTTTATTCAAGACCCCGGGCTGGTACTGTTAAAAGAAGTGAAGTGCGAGCTGAAACTGTCGTGATTATGGACAGTACCTCAGGTGTGCGTCGACATGTTTCGGAGGCAAAGCTCCTTCTTCAGGACGGGGGCACAACTTCCCCACCTTACTCACGTTTCACTAATTATAGAAAAAATTTATTTTGTTAATTTAACAAAAAAGTGAAAAAGATATATATACATGTGTTTGCAATTAAAGGCTACTGTGTGCCTACAGCGGGTTACTTCAAGTCGATGCGATTTGCATCACCTGAAAAAGGAAAAGAAAACATGGTCACCCAAGACATGGGTAGTTCAAACAGATGCAATCACCTGGAACAAACCAAATGCTTATTAGCCCTGTGGGAAAAAAATGGAAACTTACAATCACATACAACATAGAAACATAAAACACCCTAATAATGTTATAGAAGCTCTGGTCATACTTGTCAGGTGATCCTTGCTTGCTTCATGAGCATTCAAGAACGTTTGGGGGGTGATTGCTGTATGCAATCTAAAGTAGAAAAAATGATGCAGTTTTTAATGCAGGTTTTAGCTTGTTGTTTTACTCACTTTTTTGCCTTTACAGATGCTTGTTGCAAAACCTATACTCACGGACTCAGGATTACTCTTCCTCCGTCTTACCCCACACGCTGCTCCGCTGAACTGAATAGGGAGCCCATGGTGTATGGTATTTATACTCGAAATTAGGTGTTAATTAGTTGCCTTATCCCCGGCTAGGCGGATGTCAGTTTGTGCCCCTCTATGGGTAATCCGGCAATAATTAGGAATTCGGAGAGTAAGTTACTTAATTGCAAGCCCTTTTAAGGAAGATCCGGGCAGCCCCGGTGAGTGTTTGCCTCGAAGTTGGGCTAGTGTGATTCGCGCATGCACGTACAACACTAACCGGTCGCGCATGCTCAGTAAGTACAGTTGCTACTGTGCAAGCGCTAAGGACAGAAGGTTCCCACCGTGCATGCGTGTAACGGAAAAGTTATTCGGGATCTTAGCTACAACCATCGAGTTTGCATTATTCGCCAATAAATGTTGTTGTTAACCCAGCAATCTTACAATCGGCAATAACCTATGATTAGCTATTGTTTATTTTGTGCCTATAACTTAGCTATAGGCAGATCGAAGGGCCCAGTAATTAACCAGGGCATATTGAAGGCAACACCAGTGTGCTGTCAGATCAAGTGGACAACTGTCCCCATGGGACCTCGTCATTCAGCCCACTGATATGGGTGCCCAGTCGAAACACCCATCTCTGCTCCTTTTCGATTAGGCCTTTATCAGATGGTAACTGTTCGATAACCGACCACTTCAGGTCTTTGACGCAGTGTTGGGCATTGAGGTAGTGCGTAGCCATTTTTGTCATGCTTTTTTTACAACGGACATTGCTTTTGTGTTCCCCAAACCGTATTTTGATGGCCCTTGTGGTCATGCCCACGTATTCCATGCCACATGGGCACGTGATTAGATACACCACGTTTTTGCTATTGCAGTTGGTCATCTTTCGCTGTTCCCACGTGGTTCCGTTACTGAATGTTAATTGTGTGCTTTTCTGTGTCAGGTAACAACTGCTGCAATTACCACAGGGGAAGTGGCCCTGTACTCCTAAGGCGGGTTGTCTGGCTTCATTGGTTGGTGTGGGTCGTGTATGCACCAGTATGTCCTTCAGGTTCCTGCCCCTGCGGTGTGCAAACATCGGTTTCTCCAATTCTAAAGTACCGCATGTTAATATGTCCCAATGTTTGTTAACAAGTTTCGAATCTTCGTTTGACATTGTACTATATGTTGTGATGCATATTGGTCGTCTGACCGCCGGTGTTGCTTGTTGTCTGTCCTCCAGTAGAGCCTTTCTGTTGTTGTTTTTTGCTCTCTTCATGGCTTTATCTATTATCTTCACAGGGTATTTTCTCTGTTTCAGTTTTCCTATTAGATCGCGGGCCTGGGTTCTGAATTCAGATAACTCACTGCAGTTACGCCTTAGGCGTAAAAATTGGCCATATGGTAAGTTCTCTCTGAGGTGTCTGGGGTGGAAACTATCATACCTCAGTAGGCAGTTCCTGGCCGTAGGTTTAAAATGGGTCGTTGTTTTGAGCCTACCCCCTTCCGCATAAATGTTCAAGTCCAGAAATACTAGAGATTGGTTGGAACATGAACTGGTAAACTTCAAAAAGGCGTTCTGGTTATTTAACCATGAAAGGAATTCTTCCGCCAATTGTTGGTCACCCTCCCAGATGACCAGGACGTCATCTATATATCTTTTCCAGGTTTTGATGTTATTCCTGTATGGGTTCTGTGGGTGAAGGATTTTGTTTGACTCTAAGTGATGCACATAGAGCCCAGCCAGACCCGGAGCAAAAGTACTGCCCATGCTGGTCCCATGGCTTTGTAGGTAGATGGTTGACGTGTACTGGAAGAAATTCTTCTGTAGTGCCAGAGAAATGCACTCCAGAACGAGGTCCGAGGTGTTTGGTATTTCCAAGGTGTTGTGAAAAGTACCTCTTCGATAATCAGGAGCGTTTCGTCGTGTGGTAAGCTTGTATACAAGCTCTCCATGTCCAAACTCATCAGGAGCTGGTTCGTTGGATCAAAAGTCTGGTCCTGTAGGAGTTGTAGGACAGATTTGGTGTCCTTCAGATAGGTGTCTGTAGATTGTACCAAAGGGCGCAGGAATGCGTCCGCGAATTTTGATAGGGACTCCAAGATTGAGCCTATGCCCGATACTATGGGTCTTTTTGGTGGGTTTGTGATGTTTTTGTGAATTTTGGGAATACAGTAGAAGTAGGGGATGCGTGGTGCTGTCTGTGCCAAGAAAGCGGCTTCTTTTTTACTCAGCCAGTCATGCGCTAGACCTTCTTCTATCATGCCTCCTATTCTGATGCGGAGATTTTCAGTGGGGTCTTCTTGTAGAATTGTGTAGTTCCGTCTATCTGCCAACAGTCTCAGGCATTCTGTGTCGTATGCCTCATTAGTTTGCAGGACTATGGCACCGCCCTTCTCAGCCGGTTTTATTATTATGTCTCTGTTGCTAGCCAGTTCTTTTATGGCTAGGTGTTCCAGTTTACTGGTATTGTGGAAGGTGTTGGTATCCATCAGGTTCTGTTTGTTGACTTCCGTCATAATGGCTTTTTCGAATGTTAGCAATCCAATGGGTAACATTGTATCCGTAGGAGTGAAGGACGACTTGGGTCGAAGACCTGTATCTCTTGGTTCCACGGTCGGGGTTTTGTCTTGGAAGAAGACCTGTAGCTTCAATTTTCTAATGAAGTCTTGCATCTCCATGTTCAGTCTGAATATGTCAGGTTTGTGAGTCGCATCGACTTGAAGTAACCTGCTGTAGGCACACAGTAGCCTTTAATTACATACACATGTATATATAGCTTTTTCACTTTTTCGTTAAATTAACAAAATAATTTTTTTCTATAATTAGTGAAACGTGAGTAAGGTGGGGAAGTTGTGTCCCCGTCCTGAAGAAGGAGCTTTGCCTCCGAAACATGTCGACGCACACCTGAGGTACTGTCCATAATCACGACATTTTCACCTCGCACTTCACTTCTTTTAATAGTACCAGCCTGGGGTCTTGAATAAACATTTTCTAGTCAACCCACGAGCCAGGTGCTTTTTAATTTTTTCACCTCAACCCACCACTCACATATATAATATACCCATTCACATGCACCACATATAGTCATTACTATAAGTGCTCCCGCGTAGTCGTAGGTCGCAGCACGCCGCATCCCGTTAGAAAGGTGCGAAGACCCCAATGATGAAGCATGACACCAAGGGGCCTTTTGGTGTGTGAGGGGTATTTTATCAAACACTGAGTGCTCCCACACCACGTGACGAACACTCTTTCCTTACCCCAGTAGGATTCCTTTTGTTTATACGATTATGTCTGTGGAGTAAGAATCCTTCTGTGTTACTCTACCTCCCTCTTTTGTTAATTTATCGGTGCTATAGTTTTACCTGGGGTTATATAAAGAATAGCGCAGACATGTTCTCACAGAGTTTACATGGAGTTGAGCAAAGGCACCAACTTTGCCCAGTACTAGTTCCCACCAGGCTTCCCCCACGACCTCCCGTGGCATTTCACCTCAGTAGGGATGGTGAGTGAATTGGGTGATGATGTGGTTATCAACGGAGAGTGCAACACCTCGCTGTTACCTTTGGCCTGATTTAGATCTTGGCACAATGGTGACAGATATCCGATCCACTGAAATATAAATTCCATTATATCCTATGGGATTTATATTTCAGTGGTTGAGATATCTGTCACCGTTGTGACAGAGTAACCCATCCACCATGATCTAAATCAGGCCCCTTGTCTGCGCTGTGGCCCTGCAGGACTGCCTGGCAGAATCTTTACCTGGCATTTGCGGTAGACTTGAAACAGATTCCTGTGAAGTCTCGGAGAGAGGGAGATGGGAAAATATCTTGAAGCTGATGGCCCCCACTGCCTCCCAACCACTTTCCTTTCACACTGCCATACTGGGAAATCAGGCCCTGGGTATGGCAAACAGATTCTAACATGGCGACTGTTCTTCGGGCTGCTGACATGAGTCGGGGTGAGGTACCCTTCATCTGTCTTATTGACAGTACCCTAACTTAATAATTGGTGGCCACGCCGTGTGTGGACGAACTGTGGCATCCAAGGTATAAAATGAGGCAAAAAATGGCTGATCAGAAGATACCACCTAATTAGACCATTGTTATGTAAGCTTTTTGAGGAGGTAACATGACTGGACATGTATGAAAGTGAGTTCAGAGGAAGGAAAAGAAAATCACTCTGGGGCTCAGATGTGAAGGGATCTTAGTTGTTCAGTCTACGGAGTCAGTTAGAAATGTGGAGATAGAACTCCCTTCCTGAACCCTGAGCCTTGTTACCCTGTGGGTCCGCAGAGACTGGTTCATTTGAAGGTCTGATGAGTTCATGCTTTGGAGTATGGACATGGCTAAAGATTTTTTGAAGCACACATTTTAATATACTTCTGAAATATTCTTGCTTTTTGGAAGTTCTGAAATTTCCGAATCCTGGTTGAGTTCCTGTAAATGGATTTACCAGGGGACTTAGGAATGACTTGGAAGTTGGAATGCATTGTTTGTAGGACATGATTGGATGGCTGCAAGCTTTTATATAGCGTACACTGCTGTCTAGACACCCTCTAAGCACTGCTCATTCTGGTCTAACTGAGACCTAAATCATTCTTCTACTGAGTGACCGAATAGGAGGTGAGGTTGTGACAATTCAGCTTCGATTGGTAACCAATGATACCCCAATGTATTCTGGTACTCACAGCCTTTCACATCATAGCCTTTCATCTTTTTCTCAATATAAAGTCAGATTGAGTGTAAGCAATCTTTGCATGCATATTAAGGTATTTCAGACTTCAAAATAGATCCATTTTTAACAGTTTCTCTGTTTCGAATTTTAGAGAGAGTAACTATCAAGAACCTTCATTCAGAGGTAATACTGTTACACCTCGGCAGAAGAACTTCAGGCTCCTGAAGCACACACAGAATGTACACACCAACAGTTGTGTGTACAATCGTGATCTGAGCGCATACCTAAGAACCCAATTTAAATGGTGTACGCACTGTATACTTAAAGAGACGGAATAGGTCCTTCTATAAGAATAAAAGTCACCCACTGTAGCTTTATGGTGCCCTTAAATAGCACACCCTACAGTTCATTGGTTAAGTTGAATCGCTTAATTAGCATTTACATTTCAAAAACTCTTTCAACTGAAAACTTTCTGGTGATTTACTCTATTGTTTACACTGCGATACACTATTAGAAATGCATAAGGTCAAAGGGTGAGACAGTAAGCTCCACCCTCCAACCATATTCGTAGACGGAAATGTAAGCCAAAAATTGTCCTTCCAGTGTTGTTTCCATTGGACTTGCATTGCTTTTTTGTGAAAATACATATTACCTGAGAGGCTGTAGCAGGATTGAGACATTGTTCGCGGTGAAATGCTAAGGCTTTACAATTTGGCCTGCAACTGTTCTTTCAGACGCACAGGTGTTCACCCTATGGATATGTGAAGTTAAAGTTCTCTTCTATGCAATTAATCACCCTTTACACTGTAATGTCTTGTGTATTCTAGAGTGCGGGACCCTTATGGTCCCTAACCCACTCTGTATTATAGTGATGTAAGTGATTGGGTGTGGTTGGTAAAATTAATGATGCAGTATGTGTCAGTTAACGGTTACACTCTGAGAAATAAAGAGGTGTAATACAGAGCTCCGTGTGTGACGTGATTCATTTACATGCTACTGGGCTGGGGATGACGCTACAACTGGCGACGAGATAGGGAATATGTAAACCTCGCAACCCGAAGAGTCAAGAGTGGTCTCCCAGAGAGTTTACTGAGGTCCAGCAAACTGCGTGTGCATGCCAGGTGTGCCTCAGTCGAAATGAAGAATCGACGGTTGGGGCACGTGGAGTCAAAGTGCACCTCCAGCCAGACCTTTGAAGAAAGTGAAGGCCCCACAGAAGGTTTTATTTATCATAGTTCAAAAAAGTACCAATATGACAGAAATAAGAAAAGCGACACCACAGTGTAACACAGAACCCTCATTCATACAATGCGGACACGTCATAGGCAATATCAACCAGGTACAGAAAGCGCAACATCCAGTGACAGTCAGGTGTCAGATAACTCTGCAAGCAGAAGTAGATAAGCACAAAGAAGCACTAGGAGGCAGATTAACCAGGTGTAAGAAAGCTTGGAGTAACGCCAAAGGTGGCGAGCCTCAGATACAAGAAATGAGCATCTACTTACCCAGAATCTAGAGTGAAGAGAGTCATCCGACCTCAGCGCCAGGTGAGTGGCGGTAGGAAAAGAGCAATATTTCATCTCTTATCATGGCTGCTGAAGAAAGCGCCCGAAACGGTGCTGCAGCCTTCCTAAAACATCCATCCATTTTCAATGTTGCCAAGAAGCAGAATATTGGCGCTAGATGGAGCCTCTGGATTGAAGCTTTCAATGATTTCATGATGTGCTTGAAGAAGCAAATGACAAAAAAATTACCAAGTATCTCAAGTAGCAGGGGACGGAGTGAAGAAAGTGACAGAGAAAATACAAAGAGGTGAAGAAACTTCATACTGTCAAAATAAAGAAGTGCTGAACACCAAATTCAATCCAATGCAGAACGTTGTCTATGATAGGTACATCTTCAATCAGGAGAGACAGAGAGATGGCGAAACGACAAATGACTTTGTTGCAAGGCTTCAAATGCTCATCAAACACTGTAAAATCAATTAATTCAATGACGAAGAAGCCATTTGTCTCAGAGTCATAGATTGTTGGCTGCCGATTCCTTCAGATGCTAGATGCTGAGAGAGACACTCAGTCTGGAGCATGTGCTTATGGTGGCCAGAGCTGAAGAACGTGCCGACAAACAAGCAGCTAACATGGAGGCCGGAGGAGCTCACAGGAACTATGATGTCTGTGTGTGTGTGTGTTTTGATTGTACTTTTTATTTAACAAAGAGTGAGATGTAGTGTCTTGTGTAATATAGAGCGTGGGACCTCTACGGTTCCCTAACGGACTGTGTAGTCTAGTGACCTAAGTGATTGGGTGTGGTTATCAAAATTCATGACACAGTACGTTTCAGTTAACGGTTACACTCTCAGAAATAAAGACGTGTACTACCAAACTCTGTGTATGGAATGGTTAATTTACATGCTACTGGGCTGGGGAGGACGCTACATTCTGTTATATAGTTACAAGTCACTGAGGCATTCTGGTGTCTTCTAAAGGCACTTGATGTGTGTCCTGGGGCCTGTTTATGATGAGCAAACTTCACAATGATTTGTAATATATCTGATTACGTTCAGTTTGTGTTTCCTAATTCTATATAAAAACGGAGTACTGTCATTTATCATTCACTGACTTTTGTTGTGTTTGCAGATTGCATAGATATTGTTATGTTTATTTTGGTTACTATTGTTGTTATTATAATGCTTATAATATAGTAATTATTATGATTGAATTAATATAATAGATACAATGGATATTATGATTCTTTCATTTATTCTTCCTCCTCTTATTGATAATTATAACCAGTCATCTTCATTATTACGATTATTATTAATCCTAATAATAGAATCATTATGTGAGTAATAATATAAATATTGAAATAATAAACAAATTAACCATAATAATCATAAAATATCTTTGTATTCTGCAAAGTCCACAATCGTCCTTCTCTATATGCATTTGAATAATACATGCCAGTATTTTTCCTTTATATATAATTAAGTATGATTACGTAAACCTGTTATAAGTATCATGATTGATAATAAGACAAATATACAAGTAATACACATTAATATTTTATGTGCTATAGTTTGCTAAATGAAGATCGTGACGGTGTTTCATAAGTGTCAATGAGGACAGCATTGTTACATTAATGTATTGTTGTGTGTGAAATAGTGTGTTCGTTTTGAAATGAGGTATTGACTAATAAATGTGAATCTTTAGCCTAAACTTGCTATTTATCACTTCATCATTTTAGGATAAGGCAAAAGGCTTTTTTTAAAAGGCTTTGATTGATTTCATTTTTGTATTTTTTCCTAGATATGATCTAAGCTCATTGAAAATCCTGGGATCAGTAGGAGAACCTATAAACCCTGATGCATGGTTGTGGTACTACAACGTAGTAGGCAACGGAAAGTGCCCCATTGTGGACACTTTCTGGCAGACGGAAACGGTGAGTAACTATTTGCCTGGGGAAAAACAAATTCTCCAAAAATTGCAGTTGCTGTTGAATTCGTTAAACAGAGTTAATAATTCTCAAACGTACACTGCATGAAGATTTAAGTCCCCTTATATTTTCGACTGGAAGAGCAAGATATAAAACAAGTCCCTCTTGCCCCAATTTCCTCAGCAAAGGATCACTGCATTTTCTTCTGGTCCTTCACTTACCATGCCCCACGCATCACTGCTCACAAAATCTTGTATCATAGGAAAATCACACTTACACGTGCTTACTTTGTGCTGCTGGTTGCAAGTGGTGGGCATTCATCTTTGGGAACCACGACATATTTTTCATCATCAGACTTTGACCTAGAATAAGAGAGAGAAAGAAGGAGGAAGGGAAAGATAATACAACAGTGGAAAAGAGAGAAAGCCTGGATGAAAAAGAACCTGTAAGAATGTGCTAAAAAGACAGGAAATGTAGGGTGGTGGAGGGAAGAGGAATGAGTTGGTATCAAAATAAGGGAGCCTTGGTCTTTGGCTCAGTCCTTAATTTGTGCCAGTGGTTTCTGGTGCTCAGCACTAGCACTTACTTACACGGCCAGTAATATGGTTTCCTTTCACGTAGGCAGCGGTTGTGAGGATGAAGATCATTTTTAACCAAACAAAATGCAAGTGGTTGGGCAGCTGCATTTTGTCCAAGTCGTCTTCTGAACTGCTCTCCCTCTCACCCATTTGTCACTGGCCCTGCATCCTGCCGGGGGCCTCCCATTGGCTCATGGCTGAGCTAGGCGTGGCAGGCTGGGAAAGTGCAGGCAATGAATTAAGTGCAGACTTCATGCACTCCTCGCTGGCTGGTCCCACAGTGCCTCTCTTCCCTCAGAAGTGGCCTCGGTACCTAATTTGAGCCAGTGGTTCCCGGTGGTGCCACCGTCACTTATTTTTGGGGACCAACACTTATTTTTTCCCATCAGATATTTCCCTAGCGTAAGAGAGGGAAAAACACACAAATCAGAAAGAGGAAGAGAAATACGGCAAACCCGTCACAAGGGGAGAACACAGGAACCTGCACAAATCAGATAAAATGTCAGGGAGTGTCTGGTAGTGGGTTAAAGAGGAAGGAGGTGGATTTTAGGCTGTCAGTCTTGTATGCTGCGTGACGATGTTTAATTGCACCAGCCGCAGGCTTCGGAGCAGAAACGCCTATATCATGAAAGCTGCCTGCGTGTACCACCCTGAAGGTGTGAGGCGCAGGCGTAAACTAGATCCTGAAATCATCACCTGCTTCTGAGAGGTAAGTAGTCAGGTGGGGTAGGAAGGGTGCAACTGAAAGTCACTGTGCCTTCTTTCTTTAATAAGAAATAATGTCCCGACACCGCCAGTGGTGCGCAAGGGTGCCATTGTACGCATCCCCGCCCCCAGGGACAACCAATTGGCCCTCTGTTGCCAGGTGCTGCTGCTGGACAGAACTTTTGTGATGGACCTCAGTGTGGGTCTGCCAGTGAGTGCATGTCGTCGTGTCTCCCCCTTTATCTTTTTATTTTTTATTTTACGGTGTTTTATATAGCGCAAACTTATACCCGAAGGCATCGGGTATCAGAGCGCTTTACATAGCACCAGTTGCGTTACATGAAGACACATTAATTTTTGTTAGGCACGGGGAGATTAAGTGATTTGCCCAGAATCACAGGATGTTCAGCATCTTTGCCGAGACTCAAACCCAGTTCACCAGATTCAAGGTCGACCGCCCTGGCCGTTAGGCCAACTCCTCTCCCCAATCTGGTCTCATTCAACAGACTTGCTTATGCAGAGAGAGAGAAACTGTGCCAGTCAGGCATAGTCTGGTGCAGCATGTGCTCCCCACCAGGGCCGGACTGCCCGTAGCGGGCACCGGGCGTTTCCCCGGCGGGTCGCTAGGGTGGGGGCTGGTTTTGGTCCTCTGGGGGGCCGTTTTTGTTACAGGGGGCCTGCAATATCGGCCCCCTGTAACAAAATCGGCGAAAACCGGCTCGAGCAAACGGCTCGGCCGCAGCCCCCTTTCACACCCAGGGGGCCCGGCCGAGCAGTTTGCCAGGGCCTGGTTTCAGTGCACAGTCGGGCCCTGCTCCCCACTCAACCCATGCTCACCCGCCCCTTTTAATCACAGTTGAAGATCTTATTAACCCTTTGCTAAACAAAAAGATCACCTACTCATGATTTAATCACCACACTCTTTGTATAACTAAGTAATGTCAGCTTAGCTCTGGTAACCATGTGTACTTATTTTCATTTATTTCATAAATGCTGATTGTAGTTATATCGCCGGCTGCTTCTTTTTGAAAACTAATCAACGCAGGGAGAGTCAAAGTCAAGACCCACACTTCACGACTCCCATTTCCAGTGTGGTTGCAGGGGGAGGTCACCATCACTCATATTTTGAGGACTGGGACTTATCTTTCATCATCAGACTTTGACTCAGAGAAAGCAAGAGAAAGGCAGAAAAGGGGTAAGGAAATAGTACGAGAAAGATTGCAAAACAGGGAGAAAGAAGGACTGAAAAAGAACCTGCAAATGGAAGATAAAAGGGTAGCAAGTGTGTGGTGGTACCTGAATAAGGATTGTGGTGGAATCAAGACTATGGTGCCATCTTTCAACCTTTAGGAAGAAGAGCTGCAGGTCTGAGGATGGAGAGCTGGTGTGTTTGATTCACGGCTGGCTACTGGTGCAAGTTCTTCCACAGCATACTAGAGCTGGTGCGTGGTCAAAATACAGCTTAGGACTCTGCCATTGTTGGCATATTTAAATAGGGCAAATTAATCAAATCTGGTTCATTTCGCTCGCTGCATGTGGGATGAAACATTATAGGGGACCTCGGATTTCAGAAATGCAAATAGTCCTGAGGATTGTCTCATGCACTATATAGAGACGGAAACATCAACACAATTTCACTACACCTGTGTAATTTACTCTCCATTAGAACAAATTCTACATCTCTTGGATACGTTCTTCTGATTGTTTTTCTTTAGAGTGCAGTTGAAAAAAATTGACTCACATTCTTATTTTAACATCATGTACAAACTACACAGACATGTACTTTCTTGTTTATAAATACTTAATCTAAACCGTTCGGGAGATAGATGAAAAATCCACACAGTTCCAATAACAGAATTCAGAAAAGAAAGCTTGTGGCTTTTGTGAGGTGTTATAAATGTATGTGTTGTCTTGAGCTTTTGAAAACTACTGGATCTGTTTTTGACTGTCCTGCCTACAAAAAGTTTATTTTGGAGATTTCAGTGGTGCCCACCTTTACATAACCCTCCAACAGTGCAAGAGGCGGGGAATGTCCTGACCTCAGCCTTCCCTTTTTATAAAATCATAACACCTCTGATCTTGTTGTTATCTTCTAGAAATAGAAAAAGGATAAGAAAAGTCTCGGATGAATCATAGATTCTCTGTCTTAAAAAGTACAATATTGGCTTTCACGCCTTGCGATTGAAAGGGGGGATACCAGAAATACGTTGGTAGATGTTGTCCAAGTTTGGTTACATAGCACCAGATAATTAATTTGATTTCTACGTAGTTCTGCACGTTTTAGCCTCTCAGTCATTCTTAACTTCCTAAAGATTCCCTGAATAGCTCCTTCTGGGTTGCAATATCTTTACATGTCTTGCATTGTGTTTTATTGAGGACGCCAACCTCTCTAGCGCCGAACATCTTCACTTCCAGATCCACACCGACCCCAAGACCACACTCCGAGGCACCCTTCTCTACAGGCCACCAGGACCCCGTGCACAGTCCCCTCCGAGGACTACATACTACTGGGAGACCTCAATTTTCACCTGGAAAAGAGCAACGACAACAACGCCACCACCCTTCTGGACAATCTGGCCAACCTCGGACTCAAACAACTTGTTAACACCCCCACTCACTACGCAGGCCACACACTCGACCCCATCTTCACCTCCAGCAAACATATCTCCTTCAGTCACACCACAGTTCTCCATTGGAGGGACCACAGCTGTGTTCACTTTGTATACAAAAAGACCACAACCCACAACCTTCCTCAACCCACTTTGCGAAGAAACTGGAACAAAATCACCATCGACCAGATCTCCTCATCGCTTCTTCAAAATCCCCCGGCCCACTCTTCGAACGCCAACGAAGCAGCCACTAACCTCACTCAATGGCTAACGAATAGCGCCGACAACCTAGCACCTTTGAAAAAACGTCAAATCAAACTAGGCAGCAAAAACGCTCCCTGGTTCAACGGTGATCTTAAGACATCCAAGAAACTCTGTCGCTCCCTTGTGAAGGCCTGGAAAAAAGACCCAAACACCAGCACCTAGGACGCCCTCAAAAACGCCACCCGCACACACCACCAACTGATCCGGACTGCCAAGAAAGCTGCACTTAAAGAACGTCTAGACAACAACGCCCACAACAGCAAGGAATTATTCAACATCGTCAAAGAATTTACCAACCCCTCAGCCAACTCCAACGACATCACTCCCTCTCAAACCCTCTGCGACTCTCTTGCCTCGTTCTTCCACAACAAAATCGCAGACATCCACAACAGCTTCGACAACCAACACGGAGACCAACCCACCCAACCTTCTGCCGTACCCTCACCCCCCAATCAGAACATCCTTACTGATTGGAACCCAATCTCCACTGAGGACACCATTCGCCTGATGACCTCCATTCACTCAGGATCCCCCACAGACCCATGCCCTCACCATATCTTCAACAAAGCTGACTCCATCATAGCACCACACCTCCGAGACGACATCAACTGCTCCCTCAACTCTGCCACCTTCCCGGAAAGCTGGAAACACGCCGAACTCAGCGCCCTTCTGAAAAAACCCACAGCTGACCCCACCGAACTCAAAAACTACCGCCCCATCTCGCTCCTACCATTCCCGGCCAAAGTCATCGAGAAAGCCGTCAACAGCCAGCTCGCCGCCTTCCTCGAAACCAACAAATCCATCGACCCCTCACAGTCCGGCTTCCGAGCAAAACACAGCACTGAGACCGCACTCATCGCAGCAACAGACGACATTCGAACCCTACTGGACAATGGAGACACAGTCGCCCTCATCCTCCTTGACCTCTCCGCAGCCTTCGACACAGTCTGTCATAACACCCTCCTACAACGCCTCAGAAACATTGGAATCCAAGGAAAAGCACTGGATTGGATCACCTCGTTCCTTACCGGAAGAACTCAGAGAGTCCGCCTTCCACCATTCAAGTCAGAAGCCACTGAAGTCATTTGCGGCGTGCCACAAGGATCTTCACTCAGCCCCACTCTCTTCAACGTATACATGAGCCCCCCCGCGACCATCGCACGCCAACATAACCTCAACATCATCTCCTACGCTGATGACACTCAACTGATCCTCTCACTCACCAAAGACCCGAACACCGCCAAAACCAACCTACATGAAGGAATGAAAGAAGTAGCCGAGTGGATGAAACACAGCCGTCTGAAACTGAACTCAGACAAAACAGAAGTCCTTATCTTAGGCACCTCCCCTTCCGCCTGGGATGACTCTTGGTGGCCAGAGGCCCTTGGAAAAGCACCCACCCCGACGGACCACGCACGGAACCTGGGCATCATCCTGGACTCCTCACTCTCGATGAACAGACAAGTCAACGCCGTATCATCATCGTGCTTCAACATTCTTCGCATGCTCAAAAAAACATTTAGCTGGATCCCCACCGAAACCAGAAAAACGGTCACCCACGCACTGGTCACGAGCCGCCTGGACTACGGTAACACCCTATACGCCGGTACCACCGCAAAACTTCAGAAAAAACTCCAACGCATCCAGAACGCTTCAGCCAGACTCATACTAGACATCCCGCGTAAAGACCACATTTCTAGTCACCTGAAAAACCTCCACTGGCTCCCCGTCAATAAGAGAATAACATTCCGCCTCTTAACCCACGCACACAAAGCACTTTACGAACTCGGACCCGAATGCCTCAACACACGACTTTCCTTCTACACCCCCTCCCGCCAGCTACGCTCCTCCAACCAAGCCCTCGCTGCCATTCCCCGCATCAACAAAACCACCATGGGAGGTAGATCCTTCTCCTACCTGGCAGCTAAAACCTGGAACTCACTCCCCATTCACCTTCGCCTCACTCAGAACCACCTAGCATTCAGAAAGCAACTTAAAACTTGGATATTCGACAAGTAACTCCCCACCCTTCCTCAAGCGCCTTGAGACCCTCTGGGTATGTAGCGCGCTATATAAATAACTTGACTTGACTTGACATAACATTCATTACCGTCTGTACAACCACTACACGTAAGTGCTGGAGTGGGCCTTCTGCTAAGCAAGTTCACTCAGTTGCTCTGTGGCTGCAGAGTTTCACTCAGTATTAACGATCAGGCGCTCACCCTTTCCTCAGAGCTCAAGAGGCCTGTTATCCTCAGCAGTCTCAAGACTTAAAACTAATTATCTCAATGGCAACCCATACCTCTCAGTCAGAGGCCTACAATCATTTGGGCTTTCCTAGTACGTGAAGTAACACTACTTCAGCATTTAGGTGAATGCTTGGTCTATACGATTGTACTGCCAAATTAAAACTACTTTGAATAAACGGATGCGGTGACCCTCTGGGAAGCCTTAAAACCTGTGCTTCGAGGGGTGGACATTGCCTGGTGTGCCGCGGCCCGAGTGGCCCGTAGGGAGGCAATCACTGACGCAGCGGATAGGGTCCGAGAACTGGAGGAGATGTGTACGATTGGGAATGATGCCGCTGCTGTGGGACAGCTGCTCCTGCAGCAACAGTCGTACACCTCCTTGTTGATGGATGAGGCTCGCCAACTCTGGTTGGCTACACAAAGTAGGATCTATCAGTGGGGGGACAAATCCAGCGCTATGCTCTATGGGCTCTGCCAAACTGCGTTCCAGGCACACTCCCTGCCAGGCCTCTGTGATGAGGCGGGTGAAGCGGTGACGGCCCCGTCTGCTATTGCGGCTAGTTTCGCGCGCTATTACGAGTCCCAATATACTCCTCGGGAATCTATCTCAGCGGAGGACGTTGACAAATTCCTGGCAGATCTCCCACCGCGGGCGCTGTCGGATGAGGGGCGAACCAAGCTCGACCTTCCCCTATCGGCAGAGGAGCTGGGCACGGCGCTGGGAGAACTGAATACCGGCAGGGCCCCTGGGCCCAACGGCTTTCCCTGCGAGTTCATGAAGACGTTTCATCTCCAGCTGGGAACATACTATAGGCAAGCGTTAGAAGCGGCCAAGGATAGCGGTCGCCTTCCGGCAGATTGGCGACATGCTGAAGTTGTTGTGTTCTGTAAACCTGGAAGGTCTCCTACACAACATGAGTCTTATAGGCCGATCTCGCTCCTGAATGTGGAGGCGAAACTTCTGGCAAAGGCCTTGGCTAATCGTTTGCTCCCGTACATAGCAGACCTGGTCCACCCGGACCAGGCCGGATTCATGCCCGGCAGGGCGACGCGTCACAATATCAGACGGGCCCAGGTGGTGGTGGAGGCGGCTCGAGCGGCCGGGTTCCCGGCGGCGCTTCTGCTAGCAGACATCGACAGGGCGTTTGACTCCCTAAGTTGGGTCTACCTTCGTGCCCTCCTGTCTCGCCTGAACTTGGGACCCCGGTTTCTTTCCTACATACAACTGTTATATACAGACTTGACGGCGTCCGTGAGAGTGGCTGGGGCGGTGTCCAGCCCGTTCCCTATAGGCCGGGGCACACGCCAGGGCTGCCCCCTCTCGCCTTACCTCTTCGCCCTGGCGATGGAACCGCCTGCGGCCTGGGTGCGTGTGGACGCGCAACTGAGAGGTGTGGAATGGGTGGCGGGTCCGTCTGACAGAATAGCACTTTACGCCGACGACGTCCTGTTCTTTCTTACAGACTTAAATAGGTCCGGGCCGAGAGTCCTGGAAATTATGCGTGTCTTTGGTGAGGTGTCGGGCCTCTGCCTGAACCCGCGGAAGTCTACGCTGTGGACGCTGGGAGACTGTGTGGGTCTGGGGCCCTGGGCGGAGAGGTTGCAGAGAGCTACTGGAGGAATTAAATACCTGGGGATATTCCTGACGGACATCCCGGGGGTCTCATGGGCTCGTAATGTACTGCCTGTGTGGGATCGTGTACGTTCGGACATGATGACGTGGTCCAGAATGCCCTTGAATATCTACGGCCGCTCAGCCATATTTAAGATGGTGGCTCTCCCGCGCCTACTGTACCAGTTGCAGAATCATCCGTACCCTATACCACTGGCATGGTTTCGCCAAGTGAACTCGGCGCTCGGCCAGTTCCTTTGGGCGGGTGGGGTGGCGAGAGTGGCACTTCGCACCTGTTTTCTTTCCACTTACTGCGGGGGGCTGGCCACATCGGACATTTTGTCTTATTACCAGGCATCCCACCTATTGATACTAAACGAATGGTGGTATGGGGATCGGAGTGATCCGGCCTATGCCCTTGAGCGATTCTTGATGGACCCAGACACGCTACACACCATCTTGTATTCAGTGGCGACACGGAAGAAGCTTCCGGTGGTCACACAAGTGGTCTTTCGGGTGTGGCGCAGCGCGCTGCACCGCATGGGCTGGTGGAACAAATTGACGGGGGAAACTCCCCTCTGGCACAATGGGCGACTGCCGGCGTTGACATCCCTGAAGGGTTTTAGTGGCTGGGACGCAATAGGTATATCGGCCCTGGGTCATGTAATGAAAGGCACGGTTCTTAAGACGTTCCAAGCCCTGCAAGAGGAATATGATATGCCCCCAACACAGTTTTTTCGATATCTACAACTCCGACACGCCCTGTCTCCCTCCCTGGTCGGTCTCGACTCACTGCCCGAATTCAGCCCGCTGGAGGCCAAGGTCTTCATGGGTGAGTTGGGCACGAAGAAAATCTCCAGCATATACCAAACGTTAATTACGCATTGCTCCTCTTCTCTAGACACTCTGCGATCTGCTTGGGAGGGGGACATAGGAGACCTGGAGGAAGAGGACTGGAGGGAAGCCCTGGAAGCCCCGAGGGGGGCAGCGATAGCGGTTCGCCTGCGCTTTATCCAGTTCAAATACTTGCACAGGGCCTATTATACTAGAGAGAGGTTATGGAGGGCGGGCCTGATAGCCTCCCCTGATTGCTTGCGGTGTGGCAGTGCGATTGGAACCTTCGTACATACGGTGTGGGAGTGTGTTAAACTGGCGAGGTTCTGGTCTGGTGTCTGGGACTGTCTGTCTGAAGTGTTGGGGTGGGACCTTCCCCGCACACCGCAATTGGGCCTTTTACATGTTATGGAACAAGTGGGGGGTAACATTTATAAGCGACACTTACTGCTTTTAGGCCTTACAGTGGCCAAACGTGATATCGCCCGCGCCTGGAAGGACACAAGATCTCCCCTGTTAGGGGTATGGAAAAGGGGATTAGACTTCTGTATGGGGCTGGAGCGTCCGGTGTTTGTAGCCAGGGGTTGCCCCCAAAAGCATTTTAAAATCTGGAAGAGATGGGCGGAATATAGAGGGTTGTGGCTGGAACCGCCGACAAGTCAGGATAGTGATGATGGACACCCGCTTGTGGATCTGGGGTGAACGGACTCACGCACGAACTTTGCTACTGCATTGAATTAACTATTGGACCACGCTGACACTGTGAGGGGTTAGGGGTGGGATCCGGGCGGGAGACTCTTAGGATGGGGGTTTGAGGGGAAAGGGAGTTTAGGGATGGGTGGACCTATTGAATACTGCTTGCATAGCTTGATGTTGATGATTACTGTTTGCACACTATTTCTCTGGTGTTCAGGGAGTGGTGCCGTTTTTTTTTGCTATGCTTCAACACCCGAAATAAAACTAATAAAATTTGTTTTGAAAAAAAAAAACTACTTTGAATGATTGTTATCTTTTTTGGTGTTGAAGTTTTATATAGAGCTCACTCAACCCAAAGGTATTAGAGCACATTACATGTGCACCAGTCACATTTCACAAGGTCACATTCTCGTTTTTTCAGTTTAAAAAAAATCTTACCACTATTTTAAATCATCAGTCGTTTACTCCATAATCACTGTCCAGAACTTGATGAGACTTTAATGAACTTGATTTTCAAATCCATTTGGCCATCTAAATCCAATTTAGGTTTGCTATTAAGGGTATTAGTGAGGGTAGAGTTACAACCCTAATTCACAGAAACAGTATTGGTTAAAATGTACCCTTGTAAAATTTGTGAAGAGAGACATTGCATCAATTGGGTAGCATCTCCACATTGGCAAATGTAGGTCTTGCAGTAGGTCACAGATGTCCTGCCAGCAAAGGTAAACATCCACAAACATGTAATATATACCCTTCGCTTTCACACTTTGGAAATACTTGTGAGTTTTCTCCTAAACAAGGCATGAGTGGGTTTGTTTCTAGGATGTCTGTCGAGAGAGAACACCCCTGAATGAAATGTTTAGTTTAGAAGAAGTGGTTTCTCCATGGAGAAAAGAATTTTCCCTGCATAGAAATAAAAGACGGGTTTAATCAGCTAATGTACTTTTGCGTAAAAGGGTGCACATTTGGAAATATTCACCTGCACACAGTTCTTCATGTGTACATTTTAATCATATGAGTACTCCTGGAAAATTGTGAACCTAGTATTCTTCTAGGATCACTCATGGAATTCTTTGACAATTCTAAAAAAGGTAAAAAATGATCTAAAAGGGAAGAAATATTTTGCCTATGTTTTGCAAATGGTGCTGTCGTGGAATAAGAAAATTAGAAAAAACAACATCTTTTGTGATGGCTAGTGTTTAAATGATACTTATTAAACAGGAGCAGGGACTGTGATAAGTTAGTTATTATAAAAAAGAAACACATAATCGTCGATTCCCAAAACTTGACCATGAGTAAAGTAAGTAGTTCTCAGGGTATCTCACGATTGCAACAACCATTGTATATTGTGTTCAAAAAGTACTAGGATGGAACATTCTGGAGTTGTTTTGGACATTTTTAGATGGTGGTGTGGAAATGAAATGCACAAATATGTGCTCAGTTGCATCTTGAAGACGCACCAGGAGTAGTTGTAAATACGGTATACAACTTATGGTGTAAATCCAAGATGCTTTGGGCGTTTAGTAATTCACTGCAAGGGAAAGTGATGAAATATAAATATATTCACATAGTTAAACTAAGCCTTTACTGGTGTAACATTGAAGTCTTGATCCTGCTCGAAACACTGAACCATGCCTTCAAGGTGTAGACATTTGTTAACATGGTGGTTACAGCTTGATATCTGAAGACATCAGGTTTTGGGGCTGGACATTTGTTGTGGGATGATGGTACTAGTTTGCAGCAAGGGCAATGGCCTATAGTGTTTTTTGTGTGAAGGGTGAGAAGTTGTTGAATCAAAGAAGCAAGCAGTCAAAGCCCTGAGTGAGCAGGCAGATTTTCATGTTTTTCTTGAATAGATGCCTGCGGTTTCGGGACCTCCAGTGGACGCTCAAATTGTTCTCAAGAGTAGGTTACAACCTTATGATCTTCTATTTTGCTCCTTTATTTGAAATTTTTATGGGCTTATCAGGAAGGAACGATGAGAAGAGTGCAGGAAGGGAAGTAGTGAGGAGCCAGAAATTGAAAGGATTCTGGGCCCCTTAATGGCGAGAGCTAAGGGTCCTGGACATTGTGTTGAATTTAGAGTGACTAAACAACAGCTCTTCTGCGTACTAGGAAAAGTGTGAGGCTTCTGCTCCACAGTTATGCTACTATGTTTAATGGGAGGCCAGAATTAGTTTGAGCTGAAAGAACTTGGTTTAAAAAATGTTTTTAGGAATTATAGCCTCTTGTTTCATTAAATTCAATAAACATTTGTACATTTGTTTAAACAGGGGCAGTCCTTGGTTTTCCTTGAAATGAGCCCTTTGCTTTAGACAATCTGGTCATGCATAGGAGAGAATGGTAGCATGGTTTTCTGTTTAACAAACTGTTAATTTTTTATTTGTAGGGTGGTCACGTACTCACACCACTGCCGGCTGCTACACCACTGAAACCAGGATCTGCTGTAAGTAGGTGCATACTGGAAGCAAAATATTTGGGGCACTCTTAACATCTCTGTATAACTGTTGGGGTTTCTGTTTGGATACCATCTGAAGGTTGCCAGCTGTTCAGGTTTCTGTAAACAGGCTGAATTTTAGCTCCCCTTACTAGATTAGAGGTAAGACCTGCACCACTGCGCTCTGTATTGAGACTACTGATTTTTTTTTCTCTGATAACCATGGAAGGAAGAGTTTTCTCCTGGTTTTATGAGATTAAGAGGGGGCAATATTTTTCTATGGCAGGTAGCCTCTGTATCTTTGAGACCAACAATATATTAAGTGGTAGTTGTGAAACAAAACCAGTCTATTGTGATAAAATAATTTTTCAGTCTTTAGAGGTGCAATACAGATCATGGAGCCGAGAGCTCCGAAACGGGTTGTGTAGGGTTGTTGCACTAAATCAATAAACACGCTTGAATAAGCATGAGATCCTCGGTGTGTCGTTTCTTCAGGTTTGGGAGTATTTTCTGCAACCGAAGATTTACACAGTATTTGGATTTTGTAAGGGGTTCCCTGCCCCACCTCGAGCTCAACCGTTCAAGAGGATTGGGTGACAGCGATCAGCACAATTGGATTACATATCTATATCTATATAATATAGATATATAAGTATATATATATTGATTTGTCTCTACTCATATTTGTTTCATACATATATTGCAATTATTTACATAAATAGCGTCTTCAAAAAGGATCAACTGAGACTGCGCGTGCGAATACAGGATGTACCTGCACGTAATTCCAGGCTTCTTTACTCATGGACAGTATCATCAGTTTTAATCTGGAGTTTTAAGAAAATTAATTCATCAAAACTGGTGGCAATTTCTGTTCCTGTAATTAAATATGAATGTGTATTCAACCATTTAATCTACATCCATTTATCCCCAAAAAAGGTCTGTTTGTGCAAAAAGCACAACGCGAGACTACGCTTAAAGAGTTCATTTAATTTATCTACAAGTGTGTAATGAATTCTGGTAGCTCATTTACTCCTGCATTTTGCAGTGATTTTACCCCCATGTTTCCGAGTAAACATTTGGGTCTGGGTGCTCCATGCATTTCGCACTTCCACCTGCCAAACCCTCTTTTCAATGCATGCCACTTAATTTGAAAGTACAGAAAATCTTCTGCCATACTAAGTTATAAATCTACTTGTGTAAATCCCTGCATTCCTTATCCTGTGAATGAGCATATCTGAACGCTGACATTCGTGCACTTAAGTGAAAAGTTGATCTCCCAAAATACTCTGCATTAAGCTCAGATGGTTTGTACTTCTTAGCAGTAGCTGTAATCTAGATGCCCCACCTTTGAACAGAATGTCCCGCTAATGAATATTGCACTGTGGTAAACGCTGTAAGAGGCTTGGGAGTGACTCATTCTTAATGTAAGGTCACTAAAATAAAAAAAAATACAGAAATTAAAAGAAAAGGTGCAACTCGGCAAATTGATTTGTCACTGAAAAAAATCAATCAAAAAATATAATTAAACGAATTCAGGAAAACTAAAAATTCTGTCACTTTGCCGTGTCGCCTCTCTTTCTTAAACTGTTCAGCCTGTAAGGTGCAGCTCTGTTGAAAGTTTAATCCTAAAGACCTCATTTGGTAAATTCGGTTTAGAAAAGAAATTGCTAGAAAAATGAAGCACCAACTTTCTCTTTAATTTATGTTATAGAATGTTTATGTGAGAAGTGGAGAGTATACATTGTATCAGTATCTTACACTGATAAGTGTTCCCCTTTAGTGAGTCATTTCCCCCCCAGAATATTTCATATATTTTTCTTGCATGTTTCAGACCTTTCCGTTTTTTGGAGTACTTCCTGCGATACTGAATGAACACGGGGAGGAGCTGCAAGGAGAGGCGGAAGGCTATTTGGTAAGCAGTTCCTGTTCAAACTGCCCTTCTCCCATTACTTCTCTCTCCTTTGACAGACATTTTCATCCATCCAGAGCACGCTGACCAGTGTATGATGCCTGAGGAAGAGATTATGTATGATAGTCTATTACAGTGTTTTATTGGAAGCATTAGGACCACCTTTTAAAGAGATGTGCCTAGCTCAATAGAAATTAAAACTGGATTTTTGTTTTGACTTTAAATGCTTGTCTTTGACCTTATACTCTGCTATCTAGCCAAGCTATTTAAAGGCACCAGTTTGTGATACCGCTGCCTGACATGTCATTGGCAGGAGTGTCTGTCTCCCCTGCCCTTGCTGCTAACTCTTTGTCCTTCATTCCAAGTGAGCTTTTAATTTTGTTGAGGACAGTAACAGGAGCTACTAGCCCCATCAGAGTTACAAGATCTGGGGCAGAGACTCCAGTTGCTTAGAGTGCTGAAGTCTCCGAGTGATTACATTGTGAGGATATGAGGAATAACTTGTGGGATCTGGACCGGAAGTACGGATTCCCCCGGTAATTCTTCATTTTAAGGGTACTTTTAGGGTCCAACTTGCAAACGGCCAGTAATCTACTCAACCCCAGACTTATAGGTACTCCTATTATTGGTATTCATGGGAGTCGCTGCACTGAGGATATCATCGGACACATTCCCAGGGCACTCACAATGAGGCCCTTTAAGTTTATTTCTAGAATTTGAAAATTTTCTTATTGGAGTCTACTGGGGCCACCTTTTGGACATGAATCGCAGGTGACTATTTGTTTTTTGGTGTCCAGTCACAGATTGTGTCTTCTGAATTATTTAACAGGTATTCAAGAAGCCTTGGCCTGCCATGATGCGCACTATTTATGGCAACCACGAACGCTTCGAGAGTACCTACTTCAAAAAGTTTCCCGGCTTTTATGTGGCAGGCGATGGTAAGATGTTTTCTTGTTTCTTAAACGCATTACTAATTAGCCCCAATTACCAAAGGAATTTTCGGCCATACACATACGTTGATAGTTAAAAATATCTAATTATCCCTGCCTCACGGGTATAAATGTATTTACTTTTGCACATATCTCCAGCCTGTGTCTGGAGAAATCCGCTGTAGTAAATCCCACAGAAGGGATTGGATGTAAGCGCTACAATGCATGGCTTGCCTTGTAAATTTGTGAGTGCATACAAACATATACGTTTGCGGGCTTTCACAAACTCTGATCCAACCCATTTCCTGGAAATGATTGAAAGGATGGAAACGAATGAACCCTAGATTCCGTGACTGTTTAACCATATGTTTTCCATGTGGAGAAAAAAAGATAGGATAAAAAATGGGGGAGTTATACAGCGGATGCCAGTCCCTCTATGTAGATTTCAGCACAGGGAGAATACATGACGTGACATGAAAGGACATTGCCAATTGTGTACCTGCAAGCCTGTGTCTTGCACAGCTTCCCAAACCAACGTCTGGGAATTTTTTATAAATTGAAAAATACGAAAAAGATGAAAATCTCCACACTTACTTTTACATTTAAAGATTAGGCTTAAGATGTATCTCAAAAACAAAATTTCTTGATCAATTAACGTATACAGTGAACATGACTCCTCCCACATTTGCACCATGACACCATTTAAAGTTACCATACATGTAATGCAGCAGGACAATATTGTTTATTCTCTAACATATTTACCCTACTTTTGCTCTGTTGTACTTCTACCTTTTCATTCTGTGATTCTTTCAATATATCACAAAACATCAGCACTTTAATATCTTCATTTGACGTACTTACACCATCTTAACCTGTATTCTGTTCAAGTTGTACAAAATTTACACTTTTTCTATATTCAATTTTCTTTTGGTTACACACAGTACAAAGATGTCTGATACAATTACATCTGAAACACTTAGCATTTAAAGCTGGACAATAACCTGATGATGCCATGTGTTTTAGAATCTACATCTATAACATGTTTTTTTTTACATCAATGATCTTACTCAACTTACTTTTCCCTTTTTTATACTTATCGAATGTATTCACTACTTGAACAGTAGCTTCCTCTGCCCCTTCCTTTTCCAGATGCTTAACATAACGAGGTGTATCCTCTATGCGTTTTTCTACAACAATGGCTTTTCCTAATGAAGGATCTTTCAATAGTGGTCAACAAATTCTCTACAACCACACTGACTTTCTTCCCATAATGCACTTTCAGCGCTTCCATTGCCATAGTATATACATCACTTTCATTGTCCTCACCTTCCTCATCGGATTCTCCATCACCTTCTACATTGTTATTAACACATGGCAGCGTTTTTAACACCTTCCTTCTACTCCCAAACTATACTTTAGCAGTGCCAATTTCCACTTAGCAAGGAAAATGGCACCGCCTAAAGCCTCTAAATACATTTCAAAAGCTTCCCGCCAATCTTCCCACTGCAAAATCGGACATGCTGGGGCAGCTAGGAAAGCAGGTGGAGATGCATTAGAATGCACGAATAACACTTTAAACCTCACAAGTACAAATTATGACTGTGCAAATACAACCAGCTAATACAACTGTAGTCACCGTTGTCACAGGGAACCAAATCAATTAAAACAACAAATATAGCCACCGTTGTCTTGTTAAAAATGTACGCTGAATTCATGTTCTCTCTCGCAGGTTATCAGTCTAGTGTTTAATGGTAAATGCCCCACTCTGATAGGCCCCCAAAATACCTCCCCCTCTTATTGGCCAACAGAATCAAATGTGTTACAGCAAACAAATGATGGACGTAATGCTGACAATGCAAACATTTTCCCCCAGTCAAAAGTTCTGGGTTAAATCCATCGTTCTTTTGCCCACTACGCCAACCCAGTTTGGACCCAGCCATATGCAAATCAGTCTTGACCCAGTGCCCCATGGGAACAGGCCAGGTCCTCCCTGGACCGGAAAAAAGGATCATGGGACTGGTTTCAGGGTATGTCACCCTTCTTCAGCCAGGCTAGCTTGAATCCAGTGGCACAGTGAGCAAGGGACCCACGTCTGGGCATACCCCTCCCACTTAGGGCAAAAAGTGTTACAGCAAACAAATAATGGACGGAATGCTGTGCCGTGCGGTCCCGTGCTCTCAATGCCACTGGAGTCAAGCTATTCTGGCTGATGAGGGCTGAAAGCCCGAAACATGTCCTAGGATGCTTGTTTCCAGTCCAGGGTGGACCTGGCCTGGCAGTTCGGGCTGGACTGTTCCCATTGGGCACAGGGTCAAGACTGATTTGCATATGGCTGGGTCCAAACTGGAATGGCATGGTGAGCAAAAAAACGATGGATTTAGGCCCTGATCTCTGTACTGGGGTGAATGTATGAAATTGGTCTGCATTCTATCTATCAATTGTTCTTTTTGCAACAGAATCATGTGCCCCAAGTGACAAGACATCCTAACTATACCACTCAGGCACTTCCCAGTTACAACATGAACAGCATGGCCACACTACACCACGCTGCCACTGTCATTTTTAAGGCCTTTTGTGCTATCCTTAAAGATAAAAAAAATTTTTAAACTATCTCGTAGTCACTTTTACTTATGCCACTATCTTGCTGGTATACTGCTTCTCAAGGTGTGCATGTCACAGTAATTAAAAAAAACACGCTGCCTGGACATACTGCACCTCTTTAGTGGTGAGCGTGACACTATTACCACAAAAATTGACTCCCCAAGGTGTGCGAGTCACCATACTGCTGATACGCTCCCTCTGGACATGCCGTATTTTCCTTGTGGTGTGTGGTCACCGTTACCTCACAAACAAGGTTGCGTGCCTCCTGCGCTGGCTGCCTCACGCGTCTTGATGCTTACGCGCAGCGTGCTCCAGACACCTTTCTTTGCCTCCACGCGTCCCTCTGTTCTTGGCCTATCATGCTCTGCTTCAGTGTAAGTGTATCGCACTGTACGCGGCCCTCAGGCGCTGTTTCAGCTGCGTCTTCTGTGCTCGCAAACCCCACACACCGCTCTTAAACTCGCCTTAAAATAAAGACACATGCTCTCTCCACATTCTTTTCTTTTACACAAGTCATCTGCTGAGATACTTGCCAGACGTTAACGCCGCAAAATCGCCCGTTTCCACAATAACGTTACTTAAAACGCTCCAGCTTGCAGCTTCACGATACAGCTTCCAGTCATTCAAACATCAATTAGGGTTGGTCCTGGAAGGGGTGTATCCCATCTTCATCGACATTTGAAAGCTCACACTGCATCAATTAACCTAATTATATTTTAATTAAGTTGCAGTTAAGACGTACGACCAGCCCTGGCAAGATCTAGTTAGCAACTGCCAGTACAGTATTCCACACCCCTTAATATTATCCATACTGGGCCAGATGTACGACCCTTTTACTTAGCGCCTCGCAATTTGCGACACATTGCTAGTCACTAAATGAAATGTACAACAGTGTGTTTACACTGTTTTGCGATTCCCATTGGGGTTGCAAATTGCGAGGCTCAGTAATATTATTGGGCCTCTCGCAATGTGCGAGCCCATTGGGAATGACAGTCCTCTCAGGGATTGTGGCCTTCTGGGCTCAGCAGACCACCATGTCCGGGACTGCTTTTTAATAAAGCAGCTTTTTTTTCTAAATGCATCCAGTTTTCCTTAACGGAAAACGGTATGCATTTACAAAAAAAAAATATGAAATGTTTTCCCCCTTAAAAAATGATTTCGCCTGCATTTGCAAAGAGGAAGGGGTCCCTTGGGGGAACCCTTTCCCTTTGCAAATGCATTTCCACCTACTTGAAGTAGGTGGTAGTTGCGAGTGTTTTGTGATCGCAATTGCGGTCGCAAAACATTAGTACATTGTTTTGAGACTCGCTATTTGGCAGGGAGTGCCCTTCCAAATAGCGAGTCACAAAACCTATTTAGCGAGTCGCAAAAATATTGCGACTTGCCAAATAGGCTATGTATATGGCACAATATGTTTTTGCATGTGCAAACGGGTTCGCAAACCCGTTTGCGCTTGCAAAAACGGGTTGTACATCTGGCTCACTGTGTCATAATCCAGCAGCAGGTGCTAGGCTACAAGTTACGTATCTAATCATCTTGCTAATACATTTAAACGCAACAGATACATCTACTACAATGTGTGATTACCTGTTACATGAAGGAGGATTAGCCTGTTCTAGGTACTGCTTCCTTGAGCAGAACAGGTTTACATCATGGCAGTTCTGATGCTACTTTAATGTAGTTTTAGCCGTGGTGTCCATGAAGGTAGGTATGCAATGGGTGATTGCAACATTACTGATGTTGACAAAGTTTTGATTTCTGGTCCATTTGGTAACATTTACATTTTATTCTGTTTAACACTCAGGATGCAAAAGGGACAAGGATGGATATTTCTGGATCACTGGAAGGATCGATGACATGCTCAATGTCTCAGGTAAAGTTTATGTTTTTCTCCTATAGTTGGTGTTGTTATAATTGCGTTGTAATATCTTAATTGTGTTAAATGAATAACCACATTGGAAGGCATCTTTCAACTGAGCATTTAGTCACATTTTCAATATTTGGGTTGCCACAGGAGTCACCATCATTGATCGGGTATTTTAATTTCTGATACTTTATTCACCTCAAAACTTACTTGAAAAAGCCACCTAAATGAATGGCCAACTTAAGCACACCACTTGTAAATACTATCTGATTGGCAGTTCTCACTCAAAAATCTGTTTAGTGCCACAGTTCTCAAGGATCTAAATATTCTTACCTATTAGGAATTTTCTTGCAATAGTCGTGTTAAGCGGACTCTTCTTGAGTCATTTAGAGAGCTTCACATGCGGTGTAAATCCACTTTAAGGGGCTTGAGGCTTGATACTGTTCATGACTGTTTCTTTTGTTCATGTATAGAGCTAGTTGCAGGACCAGTTTTCTTTATTAGCAATTTGCAATATTCATGGTATAGTTATCGCTTGTGATGTGTATATATCATGAATGCATGATACACAGTACCTGATTTCCAATGCATTTTTTGATGCATCTACAGGAGCACTCACTCCCTCTCCTACTCCCTGCAATTTTTTGGGAAAATCATTCTGCTCTTCAAACTTTGCATACGTCAGGTTTAGGTTCAGTTTTAAGGAGGCATTAGTCATTAATATTGTCTGGGAGACTGGGATAAAGGGTTATCAAGTTATGGACAAGCATGGCAAAGGTAGCAGATAAAAATGAAGGTGTCACACTTTGACAATCACAGGTTTGGAGCTAAAGCTGCTCTCCACCTTTAGCACAATGGTTGTAAGGCTAGCCTACCTCGCATGTCAAGAAGCATGCTGTCCCTGCTACTGAAACTGTGTCCCAGACCACTCTGGAGTGCCTCGGCGCCAAAGGAGCACACTCATGAGCTGTTGTATCACAACTGAAGTCTCAGCTCCAGGCATAGTATGTGGTAGGGCACTGGGAGAACTTAGGAGGGCAAAGAAAATGGACAAGAAAGCTAGACTCTGGACACATAATATGGAATAAAAGCAAGAAAACTAAAACATGATTTGGGGAATACGAAAAAAAACAGACACAGAGATGATTGTATGGCCTGCATCCAAACAAAGTGGTTTTCCAACATAACGATTGCCTAAACTCCCTTTCCCTCCCTAAATCCACAGAGTGTACGGTTCACCACTATGATGCTTTCTGTGCGGCTGGTGTCAGCAGGAAGCACCTGCCTTAATTCACAACATGGAAGATATTTTTAGGTTTGCTGAATGGCTGGGGAATGATGGCCCTGTCTGCACCATCGATAGGGACCAATATCAGTAATTGTCAACACACCCAGCTTTTCTACTTATATATATATTTACTTACTTCTCTAAATATACAAAAGATGCACACTGATTGGTCATTCTCTCTTCAGTGCCCAGCCTTACAAAGTATTTCAATACTACTGTCTTGGTCCATAGACATCACAGAGATTGTATCCTTCTCGGCTCAGGTCTGATGGAGCTCATCTGAGTTGCCATTATCACGTATGTAGCCTGGTAGCGTCATATCTGAACTCAAGAGAATCAGAAGAGACTAAGGGCATATTTACAAAAATGTCAAAGCGCGGTGCTGCGCCAAATTCTCCAGCGCCGTGCTCTGACATTTTTAAAACTGAGGGAAAGTCGTATACACAAGAATACGACACACCCCTGAGTTTCCCTTAGCGATGGTGCAAATAACCTGCCTAGCACCAGCGCAGGCACCCAGCCGCCACAATGTAGCAAAGGTGCCTGCGCTGCAGGGGCGATTGTTTATGTGCAGTAAGGGACACCATCCTGCACAATGACAATAATTCATGGCGATTTGATCTTTTGATGTGTGATGAAGGATGCAGCTCATATCGAAAGAGCAAAAAACGAGGGGAAATTCATAATTTCTCCTCTTATCGCCATTGTAACGCCTGGTAAGCCATGGCGTTAGAGTGGTTCTGTTTTTGCCGCTGCCTCAGCAATGGATGTTGCCCTGGAATGTCCACAGCAACACCTAGTGCACAGCCCTTTGCCGCAGAGGACTGCAGCCTAAAGGGGCATATTTACAAGGTGGCGTTAAGCCACATTAAGTGGCTTAGCGGCACCTTGTAACTATGGGAAATGGAGCTAGGCCCCCGGAGCTTAAAAAATAGTGACGCTACGGTGGCGATAGGGGCTTGTACATGTGCCCCTAAGAGAATGACACATGTAGTTGAGGACTGGGGTATTATTTGTTAAGTTCAATTTATGTTATCCATTCGTATACAAATTCTACCCTGTTCACTCCGTCACTTCATTCCACAGTGTGTGATTAGTGCAGAATCAAGAGGAAGGGATGGAGAGTAGACTGAGAATGTTCTGTTCAAGATTTCAGAATCCTCTAAATTTGGGGACCGCTTTTAACTCTACATTGTAATGGGTTCAGCAGTGATTGCCAACAAATCAAGCTGTGCTGTCCTCCTAAGTTGTGTCAAAGGATGCCCATCAAGTTAAAGGACTGATCTATAATTCTGTAAATAATGCATAGGATTCGGTAATCCCATTATGAACACCAGTATATCATTTCTTTATAATTGGCAACCTATGACACACCCAGTCGCCGAGTACAAAGAAAAAACTTCAGAGCTCGACTGTTATAAGGTATTACAGTCAGAATGCCAGCAGCATAGGCTGTAAGGCAGGTCTGGTGAGCATAACTGAAGCAGCTATTTAAAGCAACTAGAAAGGAATTTTGCTTTTCTTTCTTCTGCTTTATTTTTTTTAGCTTACAATGACAAGCAGAAAGAACATGTTTATTGCTTGCACGCCTGAGATAATTAGAGAAAAGCTAGAATCTTTCTGCATGTTTCTACACATTCCGAGCTATCACAGTTTAGAAAAAAAAATAATTAAACTGGCTTCTGTTCAGTTGTTTCGAATATCCGTTTGCAACAATTAACTAACTAGGTTTTTGATGTGTTTAATTTTGCACTAGAGGTTTTATTTGTATTCTTCATGCTTGCAAACATGCTTGCTCTTTCATATGGAAGAGCTACTCACCAAGGTTGTAAGTGATTTGTGGTAAAGGTGATGGTGTAACCATGTGTTATATGGGATAAAGTACCCCCTGCAGTACGTGATAAGGATATTGCTAGTTACTTCGGCCTCCTTCCTCTATATGGTTATGGAACTTCTCAGTGACTTGCAATATCCATATAATTTACACCAGGGGGTATTTATCCCTTATATGTTAGGCTTTTGTCATTTGATTAGTGAAATTACACTGAACTCTTACCTTACATGAGAGCCACAATGTTTTCTTCAAGCCAAATTCTTGGATCCACCACAAAATCTACTGCAACTCAGTAATTTTTTTTAAATTCATAGTCTGTGTTATTTATTTATGTATGAAGCTCTATAATTACCAGAAGAGACTCTGATTTCAATGCACCTGAAACAAAAGAAAACTAGTTTTACTGCACCTGAAACAAAAGAAAATAAAGGGATGGAGCATTGTTAGATCGGTGACAGGGTAGGCTGGCGACAGGGGAGGAAGTGGAGAGACTTATCATGAGTAGTCAGTAAAGAAAAGGCAGTTCATTTTGAAATAGGTAGGTTAAATGATTGTACTTCTGAAAAGACAAGTAGGTTAATCCAGAAAAACCTGAAGCTCTTTAGTGTAACTATGTGGGTTGGTACTCACACATACCTTCTCCTACTCTTTGTTTGTCAGTATCTTGCCATTTTACATGTTCAGTTACATTGGGAAGACACAGTGGACATAGATTACCTCTCACCCAGTCGCTGCATCAAATAATACACACAATTTTGAAATTTGGAACATTTGATAGAATTTCCAATCTCCACTTATCAGTTCTATAACCAAAACATTGTGCTCATCGAGACACGCAAGCAGCCATCCTGCTGCAGCAAACTTGCTCTTAAAATACCGCTTATTACAACTACGTTCCCAACTCTATTTTGTGAGTGAGAGTTGGAGTGGTTTGCTGGAAATGGCTTCTCAGTATAAGAATCCAGAAAAGTAGTACATCAAATGAGGGTTTAAAAAAAATCTTAAATAGCCGAAGCTGGGTCTGGTTGAGCAGAGTAACAAATGCATCTCATGTAGTGTGTGATTTGGTAGCGGTAGGCACAAACTATTTTTGTATCTGTTTTGTTGCGTGGTCTTATTTTATTTCCTACTACCTCTTTGGTAGTAGGATATGACAGTGATTGCTGTGTGACAAGGTACTTTTCTGGCTGCATAGTACCATCATCTAATTCAGTATTCTGATTGGCACTAGGGTCATGGAGAACGCTGCTAAAGCAAAGCATTTCCTCCCACCTCCAAAAAAAAGAAAAGGATAAGTGTGGCATCTCACAGAAGTTAGTGTTAACAGCATTAATATTTCACATGAAAACAATCTTGTAAACTACCACATTCCCTTATAAACCCCTGCCAAAGGCGGTTTGGGCCCATAACAAGGGAGAGGGACTGTAAGAACTGGTATAACTCAAAGCACCAGAGCTATAAGGCTATTAGAACATTCCAACCACTGAGGATAGAATGTTCTAAATTAAAAAGTGAGAAACAGAAAAAACAGAATGTTTAAGCGGATGGCGTATACCAGCCATACTAGCCCTGTGGCACTTATTGAGCTCCTAGCTTTCCAATGTTCTAATAAATCATACCTTTCAAGAAAATAACAACAACAGAAGATGCAGAATTGACAAGTATAATATCTCGTGTCAATAATTTCCTGAAGAGGCCCATCTTTTATATGGGAATACATTTCGGCCAACACTCACAACATTCTGCTAAATATTTATGAAATCTATAGAGCCCTCCAAATTTAGGCTCGACCTACATTGTTGAAACACATATGATGGCTTTGCACAATGTCAATGTGAACACTGCATTACTATAACGATCCCTCCCCTTGACAGCTTGTACCGAGGTTCTGCACCACATTGTGGAACAAGGAGAGGTGCTCCAACCTTAGTTTTGGTGGAGTCTCAGTCCACCCTCCTGTAGGCCTTACACAATTCCTAAGGAAGTGTGGCAGATGCTGGTGCCACTCTTAACTGCAGAGGGGTGCAGAACCCTACTTCCCAGACATGTCCTTTAACTGCAGTGTGTTATCAGCATTTGGCATATCCACAACTGCTCAGGCTCAGCATTTCAGATTCACGGAAAAGTGCCATGAGATTATTTTACCCTGTTTGTCACTACACATCCCACCACAGCAAAAGTAGTATTTTCTACATCTCTACTTCAGCTTGAGAACTGCTTACCATTGGCCCTTAAAATGTCCAAATTCCCACATAGATTTCACTAGGAGCATGAAAAAAATGTTTTATCCGTTTCAGATAGCAAAGGCAATTTCTTTTTTGGTAAAAGTAGAAAGTAGTCTCTAAAACCACTATACAAGTGTTTATACTATAGACCTTATTTACAGTTTGCCCAGAGTCAATTATGTTAATCCCAGTGTGAGAAACTGCACCTCCACTGTGCTAATGGCATAAAAGATGCCATGGTTTGACTCTCCTGCCACTGTGATATAGAGTTCATAATTCTTCAAGTGGAATTTCTGCCATTTTTGCCAATTTATAAAAGTTTTTTCTCTCCACCAATACTAATTCTAGTAACGGAATTTCCTCCAATGAGAGACATCATTGTAAACATACCTCTAGTGAAGTGTATGAGTCCAGTGGAAT
>NC_136063.1:1525934269-1526158684 GCF_964261635.1 Lissotriton helveticus | reverse complement strand
CATGTGTTTCAATGGGCGCTTGTGCGGCGGGCTGAAAACACCTGCAGCACAAGTCCCCATTGAAAAATGGAAGTTCGTAAACATCTCTGCATCATATGGCAGGCAATGCCCCACGGTGCAGGGATGTTGAGGGGGGCACCATAGGTGCCCCCCAGGGCAGTATTCAGAGGACCAGGGAGAAAGTGGCCCTGCTAAGGGCCCCCAGTGTTGCTTTCCGACAGCCTTTCCATGTCGGAAAGGCCAACATTGAATGGCTGTCGGAAACCGGCATCATAATCCCAACGTCGGAAACGCTGTCTTTAAGGGATTATGCTGCCTTTCTGACCGACCGACGTGCTAATTGAGCCCTTCGGATCCACAACGCATTCCCCCGCAGGGTTAAACTCCGACCGCAATCCTCCTAATACAGCAGTAGGACTTTAAACCTACCATGTCAGGTATAAAGTCTCTGACTGCTGGTCAGAGGCTTTCCAGCCGACATCGTAATTGGGCCCTAAATTACATAACACTGAAGATAACCATTACCCCCTCACTTCTTCTGTCCACACTTTTTATTTAATTTTACAGCGTACCATGTATCTTTCCATTTTTGTGTTGTAGCGCAGAATACTAGTTTTATCCATCAAGAGTTGATTTTCTTTTGAGCCTCTCCATCACAATGTTTCACTAACCACTGGGAGTTAAATTCCCAAAGAACCCTCTGTGGGGATCAATCCTTTCCAGCAGTGTCTACCTTAGGTTTAACTCCTCAAGCATAAACATTCGTTAAAGAACCCTTTGCAAACAGCAGGGTTAAAAGCACCCACAGTTCAAGTTTCCTACACGTTGAGACCTTTCTGAAAGTTCATATCCCTTTAGGCAAAGTCACATTGAAAACAGGTTCCAAAGAAGAAGCTTAGACATCTGAGTTGAAATTGGTTAGAACCCTAGCGGCATCCAGCCTCCTGAGACAAACTCCTGCACCTCAAGGCAAGGTCCTTCAAAACTCACACGGAGCCCATGAGGAACCTTGCAAAGCATACGGCCCTCACACACCAAGCCAGAAGCACTGCTTCAAACACCTCGAGGTCCAGCTCCCAAACTTCCTTCAGCGCCCAGGTCCCCACATCCAAGTATATCTGCAAATCAGACTAGAACAAGCACTGAGGTACAGTGGCCTTTACAGCGTGTGCTACACAAACTCTTAATCAGTACTACAATGTATGCAAATGCAGATATTTTCTCATTGTATGTCTGGCTTTCATGTTGTAGTTCGTGAGAAGATTGGACCGATCGCTACTCCAGATTTTATTCAGAATGCCCCTGGATTACCAAAAACACGCTCAGGTAACTATATATTAGAACCTTGCTCTTTATTTCATCTGTAAACCAGTTATTCAAAGATAGAGATGTATATAGCTGTGATTTGTTGTATGAAGATTGTGTACCTACACATTTAGTTCAGTGTGCAAACACTGCTTTTAAAAAAATTTATATTATTATTATTTTGTTTCACACAACAAGCAAACGTTGTGTTACTCATTGTAAATGTCTACATCCGTATAGATTTTGTGATCTATTTCACTAGCCGCCAACACCCAGTACAAGTTTGTATGGATCAGCTGTACAAAGGGTTTTCGCATTCGCAAATCTGAAGGCTCAAAAAATCTGAGGGTTTGCGAATGCTAAAACCCTTTTACTAATCGCTAAATGTGTACAGAAATTAATAACAATTCTGTACCTGGAAGGGGCATGTAGGCGTCAAATACTGAATCAGTATCATATGTATCAAAGTTTTATGACCGCAATACTGTCGCAAAACATTGATATTTTGCCGACCCCCAAGTTGGGGTAGTAACCTGTTTGCAAAAGGGAAGGGGTTCCCTTGAGACGCTTTCCCCTTTGTAAATGTACAAAAAAAGTTGTTTAAAAGTAGGCAGAAGTCCCAAGGACCACTGCCTCCCCTTAAACCAACAAAAAGAAAAAAAGTTTTTTTCTTTTTAAGCACAGTCTTGTTTCCTTTAAGGAAAACAGGTTGCATTAAAAAAAAACATTGTTTAATTAAAAAGCAATCACAGACACTGTGGTCTGCTGACCCAAGCAAGCCACTGTCCCTGTGATCCCAGTGAATCGTAGTAGGTCGCAAATTGCGACCCATCTCATTAATATTCGTGAAGTAGATCGAATTGCGACCTACTACAATTCAGTGTTTTACGAACCAACCTATTAGTACATAGGTCGGTTTGCAAAATACTTCACTGGTCTCAATCATACTGGTCGCAAATTGCGGCTAGTATTTTGCAAAAGGTGCGTTCTACATCTGGCCCTATGTTACTTAACCCCTTCGCTGCGGGGGTTATTCCCCCGCTGTGCTGGGGGGGAGGGGGCGCGCACAGCGCCCGCATGCTCATGACGAGCTGAGCTCGTCATGAGGCACGGCGCTCCTGTGCTCATGACGAGCTCAGCTCGTCACAGGTGCATTGGCTCAGTGGAACGTTCAGCACAGGAGAGAAATTCTCCCAGCACCTGAGCGTTCCACGGCTCATGACGAGCTGAGCTCGTCATGAGCACCGGAGCGCCGTGGCTCATGACGAGCTCAGCTCGTCATGAGCATGGGAGGGGTTAATGCAACCCCCAGGAGCTACTGCTAATATTGTATCATGTCCCTGAGGCTGAAACACTCAAGTATTAATATAAACAAGCTTTCATTGTTGCCGTCTTGCATATGCCAACACTACTCAATTCAGAATTAAAATGAAATTTTCCACAGGACATTGTCTAATGTAGAATGTACGTTTAGTATATGGTGTTCTGGATGACAATATTTGTTGTTCTCGCTTTGATTTGGCTGTGTACTATTTTTTCCAGTGTATGTTTGAGCAGCATTGTTGAGTCAGATAAGAAACAGACCGTTTTGTTTTTTTGCAGACATCCGTTTGCTCTGTGCATTGGCTGCATTTGTGTTTAGGCCTTTGGGCTTTAGTGAGCTGTTTCAATGCATCAATTTAATTTTCATTGGATATGGTGCCTATGACCCTTAGATGCACCACTCTGCTCCATTTACAATCTGTCCGTCCAATCCACGTTAAACTGTTGTCCTTTTTTGTGTTTTTTCTTTTTAACTGATTTGGTGCACCCGAGCAGTAGTCACTCCAGCCTGCTAGCTACTGTATCTAGCATGTGCAGTTCACACTACCTTGAATCTGGGCTTTCGCTTTTGTACACTTTAATAGTTCAATAGTCTACAGTCAAACACCAAGAGAAACTGGGCAAAATCACATCATGAAAACATCAGAAACTTAAAAAAGTATCTCTGTTCTTTCCTAATAGGTAAAATAATGCGACGTGTCCTGAGGCAAATTGCTCGGAATGAAAAAGACTTGGGGGACATCTCTACTCTTGCTGACCCGATGATTGTTGAACTGTTGTTCAGCCAAAGGTGCGAGGCTGCCTCTTGAACCTTCACTTGTTTTCATCTGCCCTCGAGCATGTATCTGTATACAGGAACCGAACTCTGAGGCTGGTCCATAGGGTCTCCAATCCAAACTGTGTGAACAAGTCAAACATTCCATCTTGTGCATTTGTATCCCATCCCTACTTGCAATGAATAGGTGTTATTGTCAAACCCCAGACAACTTGCTACTGTGCTGTTACTGCATGTGGACAATGATACTTTTATACTCCTTGCTTTAGGGTGTGATCATTCTGCTGTTGAAGTCTTTTTTTATGTTTGAGCCAAAGGGTGTTTTTAATTTTCGTGCAGCAGATTTATTTTATTTATCTTTTTCAAACTCATAAGCAAGTAAACATAGTAGGAGATTCGAGCATTAATGCCAAAGCTAAGGACATTCAAATCCAGTCTATTCGTCTTTGCAAAGCTAGCTCTTTGATGTGGACATTTCCTGTATCAGAGTTATGGACAACACTCTCATTTGTTGTTGATGGCAAAAAAACTAGAATTCTCTATTGTGGCTAATAGGATGATCTATGAATTCCTGGGGGAAATGATTGGGTATTACTTCAACAATCTTGTGTTTTATACAGGGTTATTGGTGGAGAATTCAATAAGCTTTTGCTTATACCTGGTAGATTTATTTCTGTCTCTTCTGATTCATGTTCTCAACCTAGGAGCCAGTAGTTGTTGTCACCTGCAGGCCTCATGCATTTTTGCGAACGGTGTCCGGCAAATATGCTCTTCTGTTGGTAAACTGGGTCCACTGTGACAAGCTGTTGGATTTGAAAGTTCCTCTCAACGTAAATGGAAGCCAGTGCAGTTGTGTCAGGTCCAGGGAAATTACTCCAGGTATACACTAGGCAGCAGAAACATGGACCACCTGATGGTGGGTGTACTGAATTTGCCAAGATCTGGGGCATGCTAATAGTCCAGGTGTGAGGTGACAGCAGCCTGAACCCTGACCTTAAAGTTTCACCGCTCTTATCACTTACGAACCAGCCTTCAAGACCACCCCTCCTATGTCAGGATCAACTCCAAAGGTATTTCTTTAGAACGCTGTGGAAAAAAATGTGGTCATATTACACAAGCTGCAAAAAAAGTGTAAATCGTATAGTTCTGGGCCTTGTCCCTGGTGTTTCTTTATCTGGTTTACAAATCAAGGGCACATCAGTACATTTTAAGAAGACAACATCCTTCATATTAACTGTATAACGTCACTGCAGGACGCATGCTGGCAAAGATGAAAAAAATAGCCTGGGTCTCAGAACTGTTCAAATTGCAAAAATAGGGCTTTCACTTGAATAGCTAACTTCCAGTGTACCTTCCATTTTTTAATACATTATAAAAGATTTGCATTTTGGAGATTGAAACAGAATACTAGGTCTTTTTTAATAAAAACTTTTGTGACAACCAACCAACCAAAGTGTCTATTTAGGCCCCCAGGGTAAGCGCTTATGAGACATACCAGTCCATTAGGAAGAGCAACAGTAGATGCATAAAGTTGGTAAAATTACGGTGAGAAAACAATTGTAAAACAAGTTATTATTTTTATTGTTATTGTTAGGATTTCTGTTAGAATATAAATATAAGAATGTTGAGTTAAAAAACGTGGGAGGCAGTCAAATAGTGTGCTATCAAAAGCAGACCTTTATGTCTAGGGACTCTCTTCACTCAACCTTTGTCTAGCTTCGTAAATAGAAGGCTCCTCCCATCTCTCCAGTGTTTAATTTGTAAATACAAATAAGTGTAGTTGCCCCAATTTTGTTCTTAGGATTCTGCCACTGTCGCAGCCTAAAGCTGGGGTTTCTGAATAACAGGTCTATTTTTTATGCCACCTGATTTCTCTTCCTTCCACCACTGACATCTCCTGTTGCTCTGTTTCACTCATCCCAGCTTTCATCCTTTGTTACTGATTTTCTATTTTTCTCTTTATTTCTACCTTTCACTCCCCTCCTCTGGGTCAAAGTCAGAAGATGAAAATGAAGCCTGGAGTGTTAGTGTCCATCACCCACAAAACCTTCACAAATTTAGCACCATACCTTAACAGTGGCTTCAGGAAATGGATCAGGGTTTTTAATACGACTACTGTTGCAACAGACTCTGCCTAAAGAGTAAAAAGAAGCAGAGCATGTAGTGGCTCCCAAAACTTGTACAATCTGATTAAGTGTAGAGTGGGTTTCTGTGACCGATTAAGATAATTGATGCATGTTGAGATATACATGATGCTTCGTAAGGCACTAAGGAAATAAGACTAATAAACACTTGTCAAAACTGTGCATATAGGGGGAGATTTTCTAAGATTTTGCGCTGTGTTTGCTTCACAAAAGTGATGCTAATCGGCGCAAATTCTTTTTTTCCCAATTTACTTTCCAGCGCTAAAACTGTTTAGCCCTGTAAATAACAGAAACGTAATGCAAAGCAGTGCACCAAAGTTTGCTCACGCTAAACCCAATTTACTAAATAAAGTAGATTGGGTTAAGCGTGAGAAAACTGTGCCTTTTCAAAGTAGGTGCAAGGAAAGAGAAATGCTTTCATTCTCCTTCCTTTTCCGACTTGGCCTGCGTGCTGCATTATGCAGCATGCATACCAAGTCGGAAAAGCTTTGCATCTTGCCTAGGCATGGTATTGGTATAGGAAGGGTACCCTTCTTGTACAAAACTTTTTACTCACACACACACACCCTAGAGCTATGGCGCTAAAGTGTGTGCGTGGTGCACGTCAGCTGTATTCCGTGCCGGCACAAGGGAAAGGGAAGAAGAGAGCCATATCTTTGAAGATATGGTGCTCTCCTGATTCCTTCCTGTCGCGCAGCGCAGCCTCATGGGAGGCTGTGCTGCGTTGTGTGACTTTTTGGTAAATCTCCCTTATAGTGCTGTGTCTATAGTTTGACAGAGATTTTTAAAATGTCCCAGTACTGTCTCTTTTCAGACAGAATGTACCTCATTGTTTGTGAGTCATGACCATCTTGATTTCCTGTTGGTCACATCCTCCAAAGACTGCACTGTATTTATATGCTGTAGTGAGTATCAATTCTAAAATAAACAAATGCTCACCAGAATAAAATGTTTAGGTACCATTACTTAATAGCAGTTACATTTTGGACCTGATAGTTAAATGGCAACCAACGGTAAGAGAAGAGTTGCAACTGAGCACTAAACAGAACTGTATTGTAGACATGTACCTGTTTATATCAACATTATTTATCAACTATAAGTTTTGATCAGAAAATTCAATGACAAAAACATTGTGAATTTAAAGACAATTAAAAGTATGTGCAATAAAACGACCTACTTTTTGCATTTTGTTTCCAGGTTAATTAAGATGTAAAAAGAATGAATTTCCAAACATATTTTTGTAATATTTTATTGACAGTAAAACTATCAGAGCCATTTAATACTGTATATATCATTCTGTTAAAACTTCTTTTTAGGTGGTAGTTTCTGCCAACTTTGATACTTGATGTCTAATTCACATTTCTTTTTTTCCTATTTTGCTTATGTTTCCTTATCTACTACAAAGAAAATCTTCCAGTTTTCGATTTTCCATTAAAAACCCAAAACATTGAGTGAAAATATATCTGCTGCTTAATGTTTTTGCGGTTGACGTTTTGGCCTAATACTGTGGTTTTCCTGTAAAGTTAAAAGCTAGGCAGTCAGTAAACTTGTGGTAGTGTAAACGTGTAATTTTACCATACACAATGTTTTTCAGCTTGCAAAAGTGAAGCAGAAACATTTTTTCTATTCCCTTTTTGAGAATATGAACGCCTGCGTCCCTAAATTAAGTCTGACTGTCAACATTTTAACCGGTTCAACTTGATAGTTTGTTACAAGTTTGTTATTGAATGACATAAATGGCATTAACACTGACTGTAATGAACTTTTGACATTTTCGAATATATTGAAGATGTGCAAGCCTCTTCTAAATTATTATTTATGTTTACCTACTTATGTTGAATTCTTTTCTATGAGCATTACTGTCATCAGAATGGGCAGAATGGTGTCTGACCAACAATTGTGATGTATTACTAAATTCTTCTGCATGCATATGTAAGTTCCCCTTAACTGTGATTCCATTTCCTCTAGAAGAAGACAATTTCCATCAAAATGCCATTACTGTCAAATTAAGACATTAAGCTGTGCAGGTTGTTATGGTCATGTGAAGAGTTGCCCTCCGTCCGCTTATACCTCCTTGGTGCAATAAAATGCAACTTCCATCCTTCCATTTTCATAATCATGCGTATTGTATACATAGTTTACAATTGCCAGATGTCTGTTTAACAAACCGTATTTTGATTGAGGTTACATGATCTTCAAAAACAAGGCCAGTGTGCGTGTAGTTTCCAATGTGTGCCATATTTACTGCCATCAGAATTGTCATATGTCAGGTTAGTCGTTCACTGTTTTAGAGTCCTTGGTTGGGCTCTCGCTAAGATAGCAGATTGCTGACTTTGTTGCAAATGACTTGAAAGCTACTGCTATGCATTTACAATTAATTTCAGGGTCCTCCGGTGTTAATGGAGTTAATGCACTTGCAAATAATGGCTTATTAGTCATAAGAACAGCATTTGGGTTGTAAATAAAGGGTTTGTTAAAAATAATGGTTGTGTTGGATCCTTTTATTCATGGTCTTTCACTGTGAATTGTGCTTCTGGTGGAATTTTTTAAATAGCCATGTTTGCTGTTCTAAATGAACTTTCTCTTTCGTAAAAAATTGAAAACTCTTCTTTTCCCCAAATAGTACCCCTTCCCTCCCTGGTCTCTGCAAGTTTTATAGCGCGGGGATGCCTCCGGGTCACCAGGCGCTCTACAAATCGCTAAATAAATAAATAATAATAAAATAAATAATGGAGGAGTTTAAGACACCAATTGCAGTTACATCTGCCATTTCAGAAAGAAAAGACCCCTGATTACCCAGGACGTCTAAGGTTAGGAAAACAAAATTCCAAAAAGGGCACTTACCAACCAATTTAGTTGTCCGATAGAAAATACTTTAAGAATAAGTATCCTGCACCACTCTGGGACCCAGTGTCACAGCCTCCCGGTCCACCACAAGATCAACTGAACACATTTAACACTTGGTAAAATCTGCATGCTTGGGACATCAAGGCATTTGATCATTTTAAGTGTCTATGGAGAAGTATAAGAAAGCACCGTCCTTTCATAGGAGTTTGTGTTTGACCACTCTCATTTATGAAAGTAGTACCCATATCAAGTACATTGTGTGGGAAGTTATATGTCATCCAGAAGATATCATTTTTCTGGAAGGCCACAGATGAGAAAGTATTCCCAAGTCTGTTCTTACCTTCCTTTAGATCCCTTAGTTCTGGGGATTCTTTTATGGAGAGAACTGACCCACTGCTGTCACATAAAATTGAAATGGAAAATAGGTTTATCAGCCTATGTTCGTTGCCATCACCACCATCCCACCGATATACCACCCACTAAAAGGTCAAGTGTATGTTTTCTGAAAACAAACGCCAAAATATATGTAGAAGGCTTTTTCAATCTCAAACCTTAAAGCTGCACCTTTGCATATTATGAGAGCCCTCCCATCCCTGGACTTTATTAAGATATCTCTGTGCATGTGCCAATATTGTGATTAAATATTACTGCAAATTATGGAATGGTCCTGCATCAAAGAGCTACCTCAAACATGTCAGTTTTATCAACACTGCGTGTCAGTTTTATGAACGCTGCCATTTCCTATAGATTTAAGCATTATGAATGACAAAGCTGCCTCGGGCTTCCGACATAAAACTGCATTTAAAAAATGACACAGAGGTGAGGTGGTGCTGGAAAATGAAAACATGAGGCCCTAGATGCTCTCTACTTAACAAATCGTGTAAAACATGCACAATTAATTCATAGTTTGACCTCAATATGACTTAGATTTTGTCCTCACTATAAGAATGTAATTTTAACTCATAAAAAGTATTTAAACATGTGTGCAGTGCATTAAAATTAACACCACATTTAAAAGTGAAGAGAACTAACTGAAAGCAGCTTTGTTTTTGTTTGCTGTGAGAGCTTCAGATTGATAAGAGAGGAATGGTTCCTCTCTGTGAAAGTAAGAAGTCTTGTATAATTTACAACTTGTTTTATGGTATTTAGTTGCTGTTTAAAAATGCTTCAAACAAAGCTTCATTTATTTTATAGCGTAGAAAAACTGGAAAGCTCACATTTATTTTCGTATTATTGTAAAATGTATTTAATGTCTCTTGCCTAAATATTGAGGGGCAGATTTACAATGAAAGTGACTCAGTGCATACCGCAAACCATTTGTCACTTTCAAAGCACAGGGATGCAACATATTTACAACAATAAGTTGCATCTCTGTGTTTCCCACTGCACTGGTGCACAAATTGCAGCCATGTACCGGCACAAGCACCCTTCCACCATGGTGCAAGAATGCCTGCGTCGTGGGGAGAATGTTTTTGTGCAGGAAGGGGCACCTTCCTGTACAAAAACATCAACAAAAAAATAATCTTGATTCTTTGTTCCAGAAAGGACTGGTTATACAGCCTGATTCATCAAGCTAAATTACACTTGCAAAGGGCAAGATTCTCAGAATCTTGCCTTTTGCGAGTGCAATTTTTGCATTTGGGATTCATCATCTCAAATGCAAAATTCGCTATTAAAGAATTCGCACATTTGCGAAGAATTGCATTTAAGGAATCTCTATTTGAGATTCCTTAAATGCAATTCATGAATCATTTTAAAATTGTGAAATTGCAATTTTGGGCCGCTATTTACCGAGAGGTCAGACCTCGTGGTAAATAGCAAAAACTTAGAAAAATGCATTTAAATGCATTTTTCTAAGTTGCATGTTACACACACACATGTCCTTTGGACATGTGTGTGCGCGCAACACCAATGTAGATTACATTTCAGGGGTGCTACAGGGTGTCCTTTGGACACCCCTGCACCCTTGAAATCGCATCCTTATTTGCGATTAGCTAATTGCTAATCGCAAATAAGGAATAACTCCCCATTCACTCCTATGGGCCTGTAGGCCCCTAGGAATGCATGGGGATTCATTCCTTATTAGCGATTAGCAATTTGCTAATCGCAAATAAGGAACATGTAGGAATCGCAATATTTTTTGCAATTCCTACATGAATCCCGTTTTGCAAGTCCTTAATAGCGATTCCTTATGAATCGCTATTAGGGGCTCGCAAAACTGGAGAATGATGAATCAGGCTGTAAGTTCAGGGTAGGTTATCTTTTGAGAAGGGGCAATAGGAAGAGAAACTCATTGATGAGAAGGAAGGATATTTTGCCACCAATTCCTCATCAATTACTAACTATACAACTACAGTTATGGGGGCAATCAATCATGAAATAATTTTGGTTGAGGAAAGAATTGATGCTGAACAGCCCCAGTCACGGGGCTTGTCTATCGATTCAACTACTGTGAGGGCTGTCAGTAAAACTATTGCCCAAGGCAATTTTGAACCCAAAATGGCAGCCCCTAAACAGAAATGTTTTGGCAAGATCCCACCTAAATTTGTTTCGCTCTTATTAAATCTTCCTTTGAACCCTTGCATTTTGCACAATCTTGTGCTTGATATTACTGATGGCCCCTTAACATCAGATAGCCCTCCAGGTAGCCTCCTGCAATCGAAAATAAAAAGGAAAGAGAGGCATGTACAAAAGGAGGGAAAGACCACTGGTGGTCACTCGATAAATTTGTCTCTTGGTGATAATGTTATCCGATGTGACAATTTAAGAGTGAAATGAGTGTTGCGGGTGTTTCTGCTGTAGAGGTTCTCCAAGCTACAAGATACATTGATAGACCACACCACAGATTTCTTTGGAAAGTTAGATTATGTTCATATTTTTTTGCGTGGAATGTTTTGAGACATTAAATAACCTGGAAAATTTACTTAAGTCTCAATTCTAATCCGAATGAGATTGTTCTTGTTCCTCCAGTTTTATTAGTTAGGTTCTGGAAAACAATGTTGTACCGCCAACACCTAACGCTCAAAGTATGCAGGGTGATAGTACCTACTTGACTACTGGTAGCTGTCTCACCATCCGTAGTGGACCAGTACAACAGAGTTTGTAAGGCTATAGTGTCAACCAGTCTATTGAGGTGGTTAGATCACTGCATATAGATTACTGCATCTGGATACTGTTCAGTCTACTTTTCCTAGATCGAATAGGGGGACTACAACAACTATACAACATAAGGTTACCCTCCAACTCCATCCTGAAATACACCTTATGTTTTGTTAGATGCGGCTCTGCTGCTCTAGTGCTCATTCTCCACTTTACTCCCCATCACCACCCCCTGCTTGCCCATAGGTTGGTTAGTCGATTGTGTAAGTGTACCACGTTCGTTCTCCTCCCCACCAGTGACTTGTAGTGCACTGAACAATGAAGTCCAAGCCTCTGGGTGGTGCTGTAATTTGGCGTCCTGCATACGGACTTTCTTGTGTGTCTCCTGCACCAATGCCCATTCCGCTACATCTTTATACCATATAGCTACCAAGTTGGCCCTCTCCTCCAGCCAGCCTATTGCCATCCTCCTTCTAGCCGGGATAGTGCAAATTGTATTTCCAGGGTATTTTCCCTTCTCTGCTGTCTTATGACACCCAGTTGGCAGGTCAGTGGCGCTGCCATTAATTCTATTCTTGTTACTGCACACAATGTCATGGTCACAGCCGACCTGAAGGTATGCACTGCGGGACAGGTCCAGGCCAAATGTAAGAAGGAGGCTTCCTCCTCTCCGCATCTTGGACAATCTGTATTCCTGCTCCTGTACATCCTGCGTAACTTAACTGGGGTTAGGCATGTGCAGTGAATGAAATTAAAGTGTGTCAGTTTAAACCTGCCTTTGCATGAGACCTGATTCATTAGCCCACAGGCCAATCACCACTCGCCATCCAACAAGGATGCGTCAAAGTCCTCCCCCCATGTTCATCATGCTTTGGGTTCAGCTCTGTCGTCCTTCAGAGCCTTATAGAGTTGCGCCACTAGATGTGGAGATGCACCACTGTCAGCATCACTTGTAGAGTCCCTGTCTGCTTGGGTGTGTTGGGAAAATTGGGCCGTTTTGGCTATCTTGGCTGAAGGAATTGGCTGCTCTACGGAGAAAGTCTCCCAAGCCTCAGCGAAGATGAGGAACCTTTCCCCGGGCTAGAGGTCTCCCAGGGTCTCACATCACTGTCCTTCCAGCATGCAACTGACATGTCCGCACTGATTCAGCAAAATTGCAGTAATGTCCATGGAACTAGCTCTGGCAAAAGCACCCTGGTGATCATCCTTTCCCACACTTCTGCGACCTGCTACACCACATAGGGGACATCCCTAGTTGCCCTTGATCCCCTAATTATTAGTTACATCAATGAGATGGTGCCATGTGCACCACGCAGAAGCTCTTTCTCCATGTTGTCGTCCTCCACCGCCCAGTGCATTGAGTGCTGAAACTTAGAGGCATAATAGTAGAGTTCTAGATCATGGAGGCCTATGTCTCCTTCCTGAAGATCCAATTTAAGTAGAGGCAGTGCCACCCTGCTCTGCTTCCCCGCCCAAAACCAGGGAAGCCACAAGTCTGTCCAAGACCTTGTAAAAGTTGCATGGCAGCGTATATAATGAGTTTTGTGTTAGGTACAGACATCAGTGCAGAAAGACCATCTTTGCCACGCCTAGACTCCCCACCACAGAAATCGGCAGCAAGTTCCAGAATTGAGTCAACTTCATCAGCCCGCTCAATAGTGGTTCAGAACTATAATTGCGCTGTCACTCCAGGGTGTGGGCCGCCATTATACTCGGATACCGACATTTTCTAGTTTCCCACTATTGTCCTAGCTCAGGCATGGCCCCATCATGGTCTCACTCAGTGCATCTAGCGGAAACAGAAGGGATTTGCATCTGTTGATCTCCAGTCCCACCACTGCTCTAAGTCATCCAGATGCAACAACAACAGCAGTACCGCTTCCAAGGGTCATTTGAACAATACGTCCTCTGCGTATAATAGTGAGATGCATCGAGTCTCCTACCACAATGCCAAAGGCCTCTGTCGCTGAGAAGTCTTGTCGCCTGGGGTTCAAAGTGAAATCAAAGTAGAGTGGGGATAGTGGGCAGCCCTGCTGTGTTTCCCTTCTCACTTCCAATTCTGGAGAGACTACCCCACCCGTTCTGCACTCTGGTTGTGGAGGTTGTAAACAGCAGCCTCACCCAGCTACAGAAGTTGAGTTTGAATCTCATCCTCTGCAGGATCTCCAGCAGCTATGGCCAATCGAGGGTGTCAAATGCTTTGTTGATGTCCACTGATGCCAGAACCAGGTTCTCCTGCCACTGCCGCACTGAGTGTAGGACATGAGCAAGTCTCCGCAAATTAAGGATCGTGCTATGGCCTGTCATAAGGCCACACTGGGTGTCATGCATCAGCCACCCCATAACCCCGTGCAGCCGCTCTGCCAACACCTTGCACAGTATTTTGGCGTCCACATTAAGCATAGTAAGGGGTCTAAAAGAGGACAAACTTGTCATCACCCCCGGTTTGGGTACCATGCAGATCACTCCCCTTGCCTCCTGGAACCCCTCCAAAAGAGGTTCCTCCAGTTGTGGTGCATAGGTCAGATAAAAGTCCACAGGGAAGCCATTGCTGCTCAGTGCCCTACCTCTGGCCTTCTTCCCCAGAGCCTCCTTTAGTTCTTCTAACGTAATGTCTGCCTCTAGTTCCTCCCTGAGTAGTTGTGGCAGCCGCCGGAGTTCCACTTGGTCTAGGCATCTCACTGTATCAGTCTAGTTCGCTCTGCAGCCTTGCCAAGTACCACGCATCAGCATTAGGCTAAAGCATTTCAGTGTGGTGGTCCGCATCACTGCACTGAAATGCAATATCATGCATTATAGTGCCTCCTCAGCTGTGAAGTTGGAGTGCTGCTATAAAGCACCATACTGAGAAAGCTGCAGTAGCAGCTGCACGCTGCTCCCGGCAGCTCAGAGGCTGGCTCATCTGCACACAGGGCTACTACCTGAAAGTATTCTGCTACAATGTATGTATCCAGTAGACGCCCAACACCTCGGGGGACATTACATTCACTGACTGACAACAGGAGTCAATGCTGGGGCTGCCCAAAGGCTACTTCCGTTCCCAGCCACTGTGAGTTTGTGAGAACAAATTGACTGCGGCTCGAACAGGCAGCATTTTATGAAGTTTGCAGTGGGTCATCATGTTTATTATCCCGCACCTGGATTTGATCTACCAGCAGCAGACTCTAGAAGTATGCTGCCGGCAACATGGAAGAGCCACTTGCACTGCCGCGGTATTTATGAATAGATCCTGTCTCTATACAATGGCCTGCGGGCTACCGTGATGGTCAATGGCGCACGATCCTCCCCCTTCACAATAGCCAGAGGCATTCAACAAGGGTGCCCCTCCCGCCCATTTTATTTGCCCTGGCTATTGAACGTCTAGCCGCTAAGATCCGACAACACTTTCAAGATCATGCCCTCATTTATCCAGAAAGACAAATACTAATCTCCTTATACGCGGACGATCTCACCTTTTATTCACGGAACCTGGGCTAAAGTCTCAGATTACTTATTCTATTAGGTCGTCTCTCCGGGGTCAACATCAATTGGGGAAAGTCTCAGATATATCCCCTCACCTATGCCACCCCGCGATTTACTCCTGACTATCCCCTTACGTGGTGCGACGACACACTTACCTACCTCGGTATGAGGGCCAACTATGGTGGTGCACTTGACCTAATAACTGAGAAAATTACCAGATCGATCGCACTAGCCCTCTCCCTTGCTGGAAGAGCCGCCCTTATAAAAAGGGTGGTCCTTCCCAAGCGGCTCTACCTTTTCATTAATATCCCCTATGCCCCCAGCCATCACTTTTTCAAAGCTGCTAAAACTCAGCTCATACGCCTTACTTGGGGAGGAAACAAGCCAGGCTGTGATGGGACACTCTCACGCGGCCCTTTGACGCTGGCTGATTTGAAATACCGGATCTGGAGTTATACTTCATATGTGCTCAAGCTCATTTTGCCTCATATTGGATAAACCCCCCCTTACATGCCCCATCTTGCGATAGAGGACAGATACATGACCCCGACTCCGTGTACTGCCTACTTCTGTATCCCTGCAGTCCTGCGACGCTTCACCTCCACCACTGTACAATGCACTATCAGTGCCTGGCACGAACTAACTAAACTGCCACAATGCACCCTGCTATACTCCCCCCTCCTTCCTATTCTCGGAAGACATGATCTCCCGGTCACACAAGAGGGCATCTGTCGCCGGCTTCTTCGTAAACTGTCCTTCCAGACCTGGGGACAACTCTACATTGGGGGCAAGTTCTGCACCAGCGAATAATTCTTTGGCTCCACATCTCCTACCCAATTAGAGCGGTTTTACTATGTTAGACTGTCAAGATGTGAAGGCCCTCACTCCCTGCTTACCACAGCCCCTCATCATGTCCCCCCTGCACACCCTCCTGCAGCAAACTGCTCCCACACATGTTGTATCACCACTATATCGCACAGTACAGAGGCACAGGACATACGACCCCCCCCTTAGCCAAGGGTAGATGGGAGGAGGAACTGGGGTTCCCTCTCACTGACTACCAGCGGTCCTTCTGCTACAGACCAACTGGAGATATTTCTGCCAGCAGCTTGCTCCGCCTCCGCGATATTGACCGCTGGAACTGCCCGCCCATTTGTCGTTTCTGGACGGAAGTGCTAGCAGCACTAGACCACATGACAGGGCTACATATTCCTTGTGACCCCCTACCCACACTTTTAGGATACACTGAGACACTGACCGCAAAGTGCGGGGATACGCTTCTCTTGCACTCCTCCTCGCCAAAGAAATTATTGCTTGTAGATGGGGAAGAGGGAGGGCACCCGAATTTAAATATTGGCTACAAGATTTTATCTGCTGTCAAGAACAATTAAACATTTTTGCAGAACTCCTACCCCCCTACTCCCACCCAAGTGATATATTCCATAGGCCTCCTTCCAAACATACTTATTGGAGCACAGCACTGCCACAGACTTAGACGCTAACCCCTACATCAATGAGGATGGGTCCCACAACGGAGAAGTGAACTGATGCGTGAGAGACCCCACCCAGGCCAAGACACACATCCCAAGGCGGACAACTGTTCACCAGGTGACATCATTCCATAACTCAACAGTCAAAATGTGTCAGCACACACTGGCATCTTCCACCTGCAAAAGTATACCAGTGGTAATGTTGTTCTCTCGTTTGTTGTTTTGAAGATAAATGATCATGACCTTCTGCTGATAATAATTCAACTTGTCCCAATTGACGCGGCTGGCCCAAAGTGGTTGTAGGCCGCTTACTGTGTATTCCTTCTCAGTCTATAATGATTTGAAATACGTTACTTTGCAATGCCGGCATGCTCGGGGATATAGGCACCATGCTGTGGCCAATGCTTCTTGCCTTTAATAAAGGTTTTTGAAAACGTAAAAAAAAAAAAATTATCCCGTCTATTGATTGACCTGATCCCTCCCGGATTGACCGCAGCGACCACAGTAGTGGTTTTCCTCAGCCCAGAACTCTGTCGCCAGTCTAGTGTGTGTGCCAGAATCATGCGGCATGGTGTTGGTTGCTGCGAGAGTCCACGAGTGCAGGCCGGCCACAGGGCCCGCTTGTTGCAAAGAATATAGTTACTGTGCCTGATTCTCCTTGTTGTACTTTACTTGCTAATAAAAGTGTGCATCGGTCATCCAGAGCTGCCTGTGACCATGTTACTAAGAACTGTGCAGTCACGCAGTCTGTCTCAGTAGTTTTGTGGGTTAGTGCACTAACTCGTTTTGGGCCGGGGTGACCTAGAGCCACTGACTGTGGTGCCACTGAACACGCAGGTAGCTGGCAACATGGCGGACCCCGGCCAGGCGGTAGGCCGCTCAGCTATTCATTATCATTATTAGTGTGAGCTTTATATGTTTCCCATTGATTGATTTTGCTTGCGAGAAAGTGTCGCTCATAGTCATTGAAATGTCACTTATAATTACACTGAAATAATGAAAATGTCACACATAGCAATCTGAAACCTTGACAGCTATGGCTCTGCTGCCTCCACTGTACAGTTCTCTCAGGTGTTCTCCAAAGGGTTTCATTGATAGATCGCGGAGACGTTGAGTGTCTGAACTGTGCGTGGTGGTGTAATAATTGGGCCCTGTCAGTTTCTCATTTGAAGAGCCAGGCGAGCAATTTGCCTGATTAATCCTCTTCACGGTGCAATCTTTGTCTGTATTCCCAACATGTTAGTCTGTCCAACCAGTCCCATGTGTCTTCCAGTTGTCGCTGGAGACCCATTAGTGTGACACTTCCTACTGGCGAAGTGAGCTAAAGAATGAAGATGGATTAAACCCAGATCTGTGACTGGGGGGTGAGTGTCTGAAATGTTTCAGCGCTCCGTCCATTATCTTGTGTTTGCTTTGTTCGCCCTAGTTTGGCAGGATATGTCCACACGTGGGTCCCTTGCTCACTTTGTCAGTGGACTCAAGCTAGCCTGGCTGCTGAGGGGTGTTACCCCGAAACCGGTCCCAGGATGCTTGTTTCCGGTCCCTGGAAGACCTAGTTTGGCAGTTCGGGCTGGACTGTTCCCATAAGGAACAGTGTCAAGACTGATTTGCACACAGCTGGATCTGAACTGGGGTGACAAAGTGAGCTAAAGAATGATGATGGATTCAATCCAGATCTGAAGTTTCAGCGCTCCATCCATCCTCTCCTTGTGTTTGCTTTGTTCGCTTTAAGTTGGCAGGGTATGCCAGGACATGGGTTCCTAGCTCACTTTGCCACTGGACTCAAGCTAGCCTGGCTGATGAGGGGTGTTACCCCGAAACGGGTCCCAGGATGCTTCTTTCTGGTCCAGGGAAGACCTGGCTTGGTAGTTCGGGCTGGGCTGTTCAAATAAGGAACAGTGTCAAGACTGATGTGCATACAGCTGGGTCTGAACTGGGTGGGGAAGTGAGCTAAAGAATGATGATGGATTCAAACCAGATATGTGACTGGGGGTAAGTGTCTGAAAAGTTACAGTGCTCCGCCCATCATCTCTCTGTGTTTGCTTTGTTCGCCCTAAGTTGGCAGGGTATGCCCAGACGTGGGTCCCTTGCTCACTTTGCCACTGGCCTCAAGCTAGCCTGGCTGATGAGGGGTATTACCCTGAAACCGGTCCCATGATGCTTGTTTCCGGTCCAGGGAAGACCTGGCTTGGCAGTTTGGGCTGGACAGTTCCCATAAGGAACAGTGCCAAGACTGATTTGCATACAGCTGGGTCTGAACTGGCGTGGCGAAGTGAACTAAAGAACGATGATGGATTCAACCCAGATCCGTGACTGGGGGGTGAAGGGCTGAAAAGTTTAAGAGCTCTGTCCATTATCTCCTTGTGTTTGCTTTGTTCACCCTATGTTGGCATGGTATGCCCAGATGTGGGTCCCTTGCTCAGTTTGCCACTGGACTCAAGCTAGCCTGGCTGATATGGGGTGTCATCCCGAAACCGGTCCCAGAATGCTTGTTTGCAGTCCAGGGAAAACCTAGCTTGGCAGTTCGGGCTGGACTTTTCCCATAAGGAACAGTGTCAAGACTGATTTGCCTACAGTTGCGTCTGAACTGAGGTGGCGAAGTGAGCAAAAGAACGATGATGGATTCAACCCAGATCTGTGACTGGGGGTAAGTGTATGAAAAGTTTCAGCGCTCCGTCCATCATCTCCTTGTGTTTGCTTTGCAACCTATATTAAGCATTGCAATGGACAGTGTCTCGTTTCCGTCATGCCTGGCTGGATGGAGGGGTCTAGATGGACATCTGTCTAGTTCAGCATCTGGGACCCAATTAAAATCCCCAATCCACAGCAAGCATTCAGTCACATTGTCTGACGCAAGTGCTTGCATTTGCCCAAAGAAGTCGCTGTCATCCATATTAGGGGCATACACATTTAATATACTAATTTCAGTGCCATCCATTATCCCTTGTACCAGGACATATCGTCCACTGGGGACTGCCTCAGAATATGTCAATTTAAACGGTATCCCAGGTGCCACCCAGTTCGCCGATCCCCGGGCATAGTTGGAAAATGTGGAAGAGTAGAACTGGCCCCTCCATCTATATGTGATGCCAGGGATGTCGTTTGTGCGACTCCTCATCTGTAAGATGGGTTTTCTGCAAACAGGCAATACTGACCGCATTGCGCTTCAGGTACGACTTTACTCTATGCCTTTTCACACAGCTTCACAGTCCCCTGACATTCCACATGACCACAGTCTCATCCTCTGGATGGCAGGTCCAGATCAGGATGGGGGGAAGGGGGGAGGGACTCCCTATCACAGTCAGACCCCTGAGCCAACCTTGACATGCGGTGCCGCTCACCTGTGTCGTGTATACTTTGTTTAGCTCTGGGCCCTAATAGGTACACTCGACCCCTAGACAGTCTCTCAGGTGCCAGTGTGTGGGGACAGGACAGCGGGGTGATCAGCTGCAGCTGTTATGTACTTGTCCGGCTGGGATGATGACAGCGATTACACCCTAGCACTCCCTGCTACTCTGTTCTTGATCTTCTGTGTATGCTGGACCTCTTTTGTCACTGGGCCCTCCAGCAGGCCCCAGCAGTGTGCTGTCCCCTCCTCTGTTCGCTACTCCCAGGCAGTGTGTTCAGAGTAAAGGTGATGGGGGGTCTCATCTGCATCTACCCCGTTTTATTTATTTAATGCATTTTTATATAGCACAGACTTTACCCAAAGGTGTCAGAGCTTCACAATAGAACCAATTACGTTACATGAGGAGATTTAAAGACTTACACATTACAGATGCACACGGAAAAAACATCCAGGTATAGAATACATATTTACAACATTGTATTAATTCTGGAAGTGTCTTTGGAAAAGAAGAGATTTGAGGTCAGTTTTGAATATCCGGGTAGAGTTGGTGGTAGGGAGTAATGGAGGAAGCGAGTTCCAGATTCTAACCGCATTGCCTGAGAAGGATTGGGCCATCAATATTTCCCTTTTGAAGGTAAAGGGCTCAAACAGTAAATTTTCAGCATCACATGAAGGTCTAGAGCCTCCAGAGATTTTAAGTTTGTTCACCAGGTATTGAGGGGAGGAAGTGTGCAAGGCTTTGTGGGTGATAGAGGCAGTCTTGTAGAGAAAAGTATGGGCATGATTTGATCACTTCTTTTGGCCCCATAAACAATCAATCAATCAATCAGGGGTTTATTAAAGCGCGACTACTCACCTGTAAGTGTATCAAGGCGCTAGGGGTACGGTGGGTGCAGGTTCCATTCCATCAAGGAGGGGGTCTGTCGAAGAGCCAGGCTTTGAGGTTTCTTGCGAAGATGGGGAGCGATGTTGTCTGTCTGAGGTGGAATGGAAGGGCGTTCCATGCTTTGGCCGCGAGGAAGGAGAAGGAGCGGCCTCCCAATCTGGTCTTTCTGGTGCGGGGGACCGCGGTGTAGGAGAGCTGGGCTGATCGTAGGGTCCTTTGGGATGCGTAGAATTTGAGTTGGCTGTTCAGGTATGCTGGTCCGGTGCCGTGGAGGGCTTGTGTGCGTGGGTATCTTGAAGGTGATTCTCGCCTCAACAAGGAGCCAGTGGAGTGTGCGCAGTTGCGGTGAGATGTGGCAGTGTTTTGGCAGGTTGAGGACCAGTCTTGCGGCGGCGTTCTGGATGTTCTGTAGCTTGCAGGTGAGATTTTTGTTTATTCCGGCTTAGAGTGCGTTGCTGTAGTCGAGTCTGCTGGTGACCAGGGCGTGAGTGACGGTCTTTCGGTGTTTGAGGGGGATCCATTTGAAGGTTTTACGAAAGTGGCGATGGGTGTGGAAGCAGGAAGACGAGACGGAGTTGATCTGGCGGTCCATTTTAAGCTCAGAGTCCAGGATGATTCCCAGGTTATGTGCGTGGTCCGTGGGGGTTGGCGGGTTTCCGAGGGGGGCCACTAGCTGTCGCTCCAGGCATTGGGGTTTGGGCTCATGATGAGTACTTCTGTTTTGTTGGTGTTTAGTTGTAGGCAGCTGTTATTCGTCCATTTTGACGACAGCTTCCATGCCTTCTCGAAAGTTGTGTCTGGCGGTGTTGGGTTCATTGCAGAGGGAGAGGATGAGTTGTGTGTCATCTGCGTATGACACAATGTTGAGTCCGTAGGTTCTGATGATGGGGGCGAGTGGAGCCATGTACAGGGCCGTTTCTAGGTGTTTTGCCGCCCTAGGCGAGAATTGAAAAATGCTGCCCCCTCCTCCCTTTTACTATCATCACTCTCTCCCCCTACCATGAACAGACTATGGCTGCTGGTCCCAGTCACTCACTGTTACAGTTAGCTGAGCAGAGTGCTGCCTAGCCCGCAGGGGCACCGGGGATGCCCGAGGAGAGCAGTAACGACACATGCTCAGACTAACCCTTTAAAATTAAATACATTTACAATGCAGGAAGGTCGGATATTACAGACCTGTATGTGTGAGCCCCGCAGAGATAACCTGTTTCCAGCATCCTGGTCCGGTCGAAGGAGCATTGTGATGGGAGGTACGGGGGAGGGGGGCATCATGATGAGAGGTAGTTGTGGCGCAGGCTGCAAAACTAAACTTCAGAATCATAAATGACGCCTCCCTGACGGGGCGCCATGCCCTCTAAGTCCTGTCTCCCAGGCAAAATATGGACAATGTTGCAGTCCTGAGGCGCCATGAATTCACGTGACGTCTGCGACGGTGATGCAGCCAGCTATAGTCGCTGAGCCCAGCCTATTCACATGTATTAATTCAACACCAGGGCAGACCAGCAATGCACTGCGTGGTGTAGAGCAGCCCTGTCACACGCACTGCAGCTGCCAGAGCAGCACGAGTCTGTGCTTTGCTCAATGAATGACTTTAGCGCGGTCATCTTTTCCCGCTTGTCACCAAATTCACAAAGCCCTATAAATGTGTGAACTTTCTATTATAGGGGAGGGGGGATAGCGTGTGGGTTACAAAAACCTGAGTCTCGAAAACTGAAGTACAAATACCAGCCATCATTACTTACAGGCGCCGCACGGTCTCCATGTGTGTCTTTACTTCCGCAGTGTGAACTGTATAATTTGATGTTTAGGTAAGTCCCAAGGTATAATAACTGTAAACTGACATCAATTTTAGAAAGAACAATCCTTGAACCAAGGCAGGAGCTGCAGAACCAATGCCTGAATGCTTTTAATAGCTCACCCTTTGTATCATCATAGTGCACGTTGTTCACAGAAGGCGTGGGCACTCCCTCGGACAACACACCAGCAGAGCTCTTTCCACTGAGCGTCTTTCCCCATCATCACACACCTACACTGCCTGCTAGGTCAGGCCCTTTGCACAACTCTAAATCAGCAGGAAAAGACAGTGCCCTAGACATAAATATTCATGCTTAAACAGAACAAGCAGTACATGTTTTAAATCACCGGTGGTAGAGAAGCTGCAGCAATGCATTGCAAACTTCCTATTTTCAGAAAAATAAGCACAACTAGAAGTACCGCAGCTGCAGGGAAAGTGCACGTCGAACCAGATGGATTGTGCAAAGAGGCACGTGGCTCATTGGACACACGGTGATAGGCAAGGTGAGCTGACCACCCAACATCCTGTGACCCGGTGCCTCTCAAGGGCATGCTGTGCGCCACAGCTGCAGATCTCCTGTCCCCGTCTGGGAGCTGAGGTTTGGGACGCAGAGTCCTGGCACTGCTTTAATCCTTTCACAGTGAGAGTGGAAATGAAAAGTATTCTCAGACTCTTGTTTTTGCTGCCCTCTCCCTTTTGCCGCCCTAGGCGGCCGCCTAGTCTGGCCTAATGGTAGAAACGGCCCTGGCCATGTAGATGTTGAAAAGCATTGGGCTGAGGTAGGAGCCCTGGGGGACTCCGCAGGTGGTAGGTGTAAGGTCTGAGATGAAAGGGGGGAGTCTGATCCGCTGTGTTCTGCTGGAGAGGAAGGTGCGAATCCAGTTGAGGGTCTTGTCCTGGATTCCTGCATTGTAGAGTCTGCATATTAAGGTGCAGTGAGAGACTGCTGAACGCCACTGAGAGGTTAAGGAGGATGAGGGCTACTGTTTCTCCTTTGTTCAGTAGGGTGCGGATGTCATCTGTTGTGGCGAGGAGGGCGGTTTCCATACTGTAGCCGGATTGGGAGGAGTTGAGGATGTTGGGCATCTTCGATTAATGTGGCTAGTTGGCTGTTGATGGCTTTCTTGATGGCATTCACTGGGAACGGGAGCAGGGAGATGGGTCTGTAGTTTTTGTGGTCGGTGGGGTCCGCTGCGGGTTTCTTTAGGAGGGCGTTGACTTCGGCGTGTTTCCAGTCGTCGCTGAACGAGGCGGTCGCCAGGGAGCGTTTGATGGTGTGGCAGAGCATAGGTGCGATGGTGTCGGCGGCCCTGTTGAAGATGTGGTTGGCAAGGGTCCTTGGGGGCCCCTGAGTGGAATGACTTCATTGTCGTCAATGTGTCTTCAGTGGTGAGGGCTGTCCAGTTGTCAACCGCTGGTTTCCGGGTGTCGGGGTGGTTGGTGAGGGTTCAATATGTTGGTTGTATTTGTCAAAGTTGTCGTAGATGCTCTTGTTTTTGTGGTGGAAAAAGGTGCTGAGTTTGTCGCAGATGTCTTGTGAGGAAGGGATGTCAGTAGATTCGCTGGTGGCTTGGGTGAACTCCTTGATGATGCTGAAGAGTTCCTTGCTGTTGTGCGTGTGGGTAGAGATTCTGTCTGCAATCGCTTTTTTCTCGTTTCTCTGATGAGTTGGTGGTGGGCGTTGGCGCCGGCTCTGAAGTTGTTGTGGGCTTTTGTGGATTTGGTGTTCCTCCAGGCCTTTTTGAGGCGGTGGCAAGTGCGTCTGGACTCTCGATGTTCGATGGTAAACCATCTGACTTTCTTGGCGCGGTATTGTTTTTCTTGAGCAGGGCTATGGTGTTGGCGCTGTCCGAGATCCATCTGTGCAGGGTTTGGGCTGCGGTGTTGGGGTCGTCGTTTTCCCTGATGGTTGGGGTGATATTGTTGAGTGAGGATGTGAGCTGGTCGTCAGTGATTTTGGTCCGATTTCTTCGTGGGAGCAGGTGCTGGTGTCTATGGGTGTTCTGAAGGTAAGTGGATGCAAAGATGGTCGGTCCATGGGAGTTCGGTGGTGTGGCTGAAGGTGATGGAGTTTCCTGTAGTGAAGAGGGGGTCGAGGATGTGTCCTGCTGAGTGCGTGGGCTCGGTCACGATCTGGCGGAGTCCAATGTTGTGGAGGTTGTCCAGGAGGGATGTGGTGTTGGGGTCCGGTTGGTTGTCAAGGTGGAAGTTGAGGTCTCCCAGTAGGGTGTAGTTAGTGGATGTGGGGAGATGAGGTCCGTGATGGAGTTGGTGAAGGGTCCGCAGGGTCCAGGGGGTCGGTTGATGAGGATTCCTCGGAGGGTGGCAGTGGGGCTGGCCAGTATCTTGAAGTGAAGGTGTTCCATCATTTCTGTGGGCGATGGAGATTCCTCCTCCTGGGCAGGTGGGGCGGTCCTTCCTGGAGGTATTCCCTGGTCTTAATTTTGGCGCTGCCCCATATTTGCGCCGCCCTTGTGAATATGGGGCAGCGTCATAATCAATGGGTGTTGCAGTCAAACACCCACCGTACCCCCCATTGCCCTCGCCTTTCGCACTAAGTATAGCGTGAAAGGGGGGCCTTATTTACATGGCAGCGTTAAGCCACGTTAAGTGGCTTAATGCTGCATTGTAAATAAGGCAACGCACATATCGCCACAGTAACGTCAATTAAAGTGACGTTCCTGTGGCGACAGGGGCTTGGAAATATGCCCCATAGTGAATGTTTTCAAATTATAATGTTCCAAAGCTAATCTGTGGATACCTGGGTGAGCATTTTAGTAAGGTCTTTCATACTGATATGAACCATAATGTAGTAGGAATGGATTCCTATTATGGATATTGTTGCTGCTACCGCTTTAAGCCAATCAATTGATATTAAGGAGATTATTATGGCTCTCAACAAGGGCCCCCAAGGAAAGGCACCATGCCCTAATGACGTCCCAATTGACATTTTTCAAAATAATGTCACATAATGGGCACCATTAGTAACACATGTTTTGCTTGCAACAATTGTGGGCCCTATTAAAAAAATTGGATAGAAACCATCCAGATTGTTACCAGCAAAGTTCATTATGAAATTCTAGAACTAAACTTTTGGGTCGAATACTACTATCCAGATTGGAGACTTGTACCTCATCTTAGGAAAATACGTCAACGCTAGGAGAAGTGCCATTCACATGGTATTTATGGACCTCTCCTGTGCATTTGATACCGTTAATCAGACAAAATTGTGGGCTAGGATGGAAATCATGAGGTCTAAGACCGCTCAAATGGATTTATACAGCCGTTTGCATTGGGATACTTTTGTCAAGATTTAATACAGCCAAGATGGTGAGTGCACCCCTTTAATTAGATCTACTTTTGTATGCATTTTGGCCCCCTTCTTATTTCTCCTTTATATAAATGGTCATGAGAATTATTTTGTCGATGGATGGAAAGATATACCTCAAATAGGTAAACAAGGAATACCAGTCCTCCTTTATTCAGACAATGGTATTCTCATAGCTAAAACAGCAGATGTAGTGCAAACTCTGATTGATGGATTTGATTAATTTATGGATGATTTCAATAGAAAAGTTATGTCATATGGATTTGCTTAGTGCAACTTATCACCCGAAGGGTATCCAGTCGCTGGAGCAGGTGTGAAGGTTGTCTGCTGGGGTTAGTCGAGTTAGTTGAAGAGCCAGATCTTCAGCCTCTTGTGGAATTCAAGAAGCGAGGAGGAGATCCTGATGTGTGGAGGCAGGTTGTTCCAAAACGTGGGTGTGATGTACGAGAAGGATAGGGTGCCCGTTCTGCCTCTGTGGATACAGGGGATTTATGCAAGGAAGAATGAGGCTGAGATGAGGAGTCTGGTGGGTTAGTGGAAGTGAACTCGGCATTTAAGGTATAATGGTCCTCTTTTGTGCTGTGCCTTGTATTGTGAGGAGCTTGAATTGGCAGCATTTTGTATCAGCAGCCAGTGGAGTTCACTTGGGTGTGGCGCAACGTGGGAGATGCAGGATGAATCTAGCTGCAACGTTCTGGGTGGTCTGAAGTCGGTGGAGGAGGTGGCTAGAAAGTCCAGCATAGAGTGCGCTGCTGCAATCTAGTCTGCTAGTGACTAGGGTTTGAGTGACGGTAATCCTGGTTTTCATGAGGATCCCTTTGCAGATTTTCTTGAGGATGCGTAGCATATGAAAAAGGTTTTTAATGAAGTTGGAATGTGATACGGTAGCCAACGCAGCGGAGAGGTCCTGCAGTACGAGGGCAGCTGTTTCTCCTCGGTCCAGTAAGGTGCGGAGCTTATCTGAGGTGGCAATGATTGCTGTCTCCATGCTACGTTTGCTGCAAAATCGGATTGGGTGTGGTCGAGCAGATTGTGTAGTTTCAGGTGGTGGTGAGTTGATGAGTGATTGTCTTCTCTATAACTTTGGTTGGGAATGGTAGTAAGAAGATGGGGAGGAAGTTGCTAATCTCTTTGGGGTCTGTTGATGATTTATTGAGGAGGACAGAGACTGCAGCATGTTTCCAGTCCAGTGACGGAGGAGTTGATGATGTTGGTGAGGAAGTTGCTGATCAGAGTTCCTCCTAGGTTGTAGATATAATGTGGACAGGGGTCTGCAGGGGCCCCGGAGTGGATGGTTTTCATGATTGAAGTGGTATCTTCTTCAGTGAGTGTTCTCCAGTTTGTTAATCATGTGTCCGCTTGGGAGGTGGACAGGTTACTGATGAGGTCCTTGGGGATCCATTGTTTGTCAAAGTTATTGTAGATGTTTTCGATTTTGCTGTGGCGAAAGTTGGCGAGATTGCCGCAGAGTTCCTGTGAGGGGGTAATGGAGATGGCTGAGGCTTCTGGAGCACAGAATTTCTTGATGATGTCAAAGATCTCTTTGCTGTTGTTGGAGGTGGCTTCGATTAGGTTATAAGGGATCTTCTCTTGGTGTCTCTCCGAAGGATCCTGTAGTGCCTGAGAGCAGCTTTGTATGTTGATCTGGCGTTGGCGTCATGGTTGAGTCTCCATTTCCTTTCCAGCTGTCTGCAGTACCTTTTGGAGTAGTTGGGTTCTTCCGTGTACCAGGAGGCCTGTTTGTTAGTTCTGTTGTGTTTTTGAGTCTTGACGGGTGCAAGACCATCAGCACAATTGGAAATTCACTGGTTAAAGCTGGTGATGTCCTAGAATGGGTTGTCAGTGGTGATAGGTTGTTCTTTTTCAATTTGTGCTGCGGTCATTTTCCGTTATTCTGTTCCAGTTCTGGCTGGGTAGGTTGGAGCCGTTCGGAGCAATGAGGTTGCTGAAGTTGCTCTGTGGTCTAGGTGGTCTGTATGCTAGGGTGCCCTTAAGAGTGGGTCTGCCGGTTTGTAGGCTGAAGTGCATGTGCTGCATGAAAGGGGTGTTTGGGTTCATGGAAGTAGAGTAATCGAGTTTCTCTTAGTATATGTCTTCCTTTGACATTGTGAAGGCGGTTTTGGAGTGCGATCTTGTATCCAGCTGGGATGGCCACAGCAATGTAGGGAGATGAGGTGGGGTTCATCCAAGTTTCTGTCAGGAAAAGGAGGTCTGGTGCAACTGCAGCTGAGAAGGTCCTAGATTTAGATTGTGTGATTTTCAGCAAGATCATGTTGAGGAGCATGCATGTGAGGGTCTGGTGTAGTGTTTGGTGAGGTGAGGTCGTGTATGGGTGAGTGTAGGGGCATGCTGATGCAGGTGAAACAGCAGTGGAAGTAGGAGAAAGGTCCTATCGTGCTGAAAGGTGCAGTGTGGCAGTAGTGGGTGAATGGGCATCCTGAGTTGAACATGCAAAGGGTCGCTGCTGAGTAGCGGCGGAGGGGGGATTCGACCAGGGGTCATGGTGCTGGTGCGGTCCAGGAGTGGTCAGGGACAGACGAGCCTGTCCTTCAGCACGCATGCTGCGCAATTGCCAGCCATCAAGTAGGCCCTGGGAGGGGGAGGAGCGCAAGGGGCAGTAGGAGGGCCTTGGAAGTGCAGGGAGAAGATGTAGGAAGAAGCAAGAAGATGCGGGGCAGCAGGTAAGGAGCAGGGGAGGCGGGAGGAGAAAGAGCTTGGGAAGGGGGGAAGCGGGGAAGCGGGGGCCTGTCGGTGCAAGGGAAAAGAAGAATGAAAGGAATGCATAGGTTGAAAAGCGCACAGAGTGTGAAAGTTCAGAAGGAAGTAAAAGAGATCGGAAAAAGGCACAAAGAGTTCATAAAAATGCATCGAAAATTTCCAAATAGGCACAGATAGTTCTGATAAAGGCACAGAAGGTCAGAAAAAGGTGCAAAGTGTTTGGAAAAAGGCACCGAAAGGTCAGAAAGAGAGGCACAAATTGAAAAGTTGACTTTGTAAAATCATTCACCATGGTAAGCGTCCCACCCAAGACTAAACTATACTGCATGATCCAAATGGTAAGAAACTTCAATTACTTAGGTATCCCTTTCAATGATGCATTAACATGGGGACACCTAGTTAATTTGAGATGTATGCAGTTTTTATAGAATGATTGATGCTGTCTTTAGATTTGTATCAAGGCTTCATCACAAACTAGTTAGGGGACTCACACACATTTACAAAAGTAAATGTATCCCAGTCGGACTGTACAGGGTGGGAGTTTGGGGTTATAAAAATTATTAACCCCTTCACAGGGCAGAGAATAGTTTTTAAAGTAGGCTGCTCTCAGTTCCCCAGAGTACAGTTAGGAAGTTTGCATTTTTTACGTACATTTATCACATGACAATGTAGAAATGTGTCTTAACCTTAACATAGGAAATGTGTGTCAATATAGAGGTTAGAGTAAATGTGTATTTATTAAACATGCAAAAAGAGACAAAATGCTGCAGGAAGCTCCCATTTCTCTTGTCCTTTCACTGTTATGCCTCAATATTTTCGGTTATTCCTTCCTTTCCCTTTAATAAAAAGAAATGCTGTTTTGTAAATGCTGATTTAATGTTATAATTGAACTGTAGAACCAAACATTTTCGTAACATGTGCTGTTTGCTGCAAAATGTATTTCTTTCCTTCCTCACACCATATGACTTTACTGTATTTTAGACAGTTACCTCTGCAAAATTCTTAGAAAGAAACAAATATAAAGCTATAGATTCGAGTCTCAAGCTCTAACCAGGACATGCTAGATATTAATGTTTCATTTCATAGAGCAGACCATTGTTACACAATGGGACACTGAACAGCTAACAGAGTAGGCTTGCAAAGTTTCTCATGAGACCCTTCCTAGGTGTAACTTTCTGTAAAACGCTCTAGCAACATTCAAATAACAACATATTGACATGAACATTTAGCGATGGAATCGAGAGAAGAGATAATGGACCAGCGGAAGATCCTTTCCTATTGGCTAGAGATGATCCAGCATTCAGAGTTTGCAACATGTTTTGTGCTTACCTATATAGTATGTGTTCCTAGTCAGAGAGGCACTGCATTCTATTCCCATCTTTCCGCTGCCATGCCCTCTAGCACTTGACTGTGCTACTCTTACCCGAAATTGCGGTGAGCTACTTCATAACAGTGAGTTTCTGATGCCTTTTTGGAGACTTTTCTCCAGGCTGATCATAGCTACTGCTGTGATTATTTTCTTTCACCTGTGTAAATGGTTGCTACTACAGCTGCAATGGAATTCGGCTGAGTTTCCACATCTACTCTTTATGGGGAGTTCAACCTCTTATAGAGAATAGCCTGTTTGCTCCAAATTTTCTCTTGCTCTTTTCCAAAGGAACTCTTAATGGGATCTGGCTGGGATGAGTAAGGTTCTTTTAGATTAAGATAGGTATTAATTCCTTTATGGAACATACTGTTATTTTGTATGCTAATTCTAACCAAACTTTACTTAATATTTCTGTAAACAGACTTATTTGACTAACCTAAATAAAAAGTCAAAAATACAGACTAATCTCTTAATGAGAAAATAAATATTCTAAAACTTCACCAAACTTCTCATCATTGACTGAACATTAACCACTTGGATGCAAATGACAAGGGTAACTCGTCATGGAGTGCTCATTCATTTCAATGGAATTTACATGGACTCGTTGGACATGCCATAGCATCCAAGTGGTTAAATGCTAAAAGTTGATTTATTTGGAAATGTATTTAGAAACAAGCATCCTTGGACCGGTTTCAGGGCATCACCCTTCATTAGCCATGCTAGCTTGAATCCAGTGGCATAGTGAGCATGCGACCCACGTTTGGGCATACCCTTTCCACTTAGGGCAACAAATGCAAAAAGAAACAAATGATAAACGGAATGCTGAACAATGCAAACATTCACCCCCAGTCACAAGGATCTGGGTTTAAGCCATTGCTCTTTTTCCTCACCATGCCAGTCCAGTCTTGACCCTGTTCCTCATGGGAACAGTCCAGCACAAACTGCCAAGTCAGGTCCTCTCTGGACCAGAAACAAGCATCCTGGGACTGGTTTTGGGGCATTACCGCTCATCAACCTGGCTAGGTTGAATCCATTGGCTCAGTGAGCACGGGACCAAACATTCATTGACCTGAAGAAGAAATTGGCGAGGAAATTGGAGATTCTCTTAGTACGTTTCAGGGTGGAACTGTTTATATCAATCAATCAATCAAAAAATAAGTTTATTTTGACCATTTGGCCTTTAAACTACAAAGACATTTTACCACTGATTAAAAAATACAGTTATTAAAATTCATAGAGACCTAAAACCAATTTTATAATATTCTCATAAAAAGATATTTTTGTAATAACACATTATAAATCACGGTGAAAAACTTAAATATTGCAATATATAAAAAGATTATAAACATACTATTTCTATCAATTTGTCACACCTTGGACCACCCTATTTTGAATTATTGTTCCAACAGATACCTTTTGGCTACTTGTAAAAATGTTGCCAAGGCGATTGCTCTCTCTAAGGTTTGCATGTTCGTAAGTAACTCAACTGCTTGCAGCCTTGTTCTTATTCTATATTTTAAAAAGAATGGTCTTAATATCAAGCACGGTACTGTTATCAGTTTTGGACAATCCATTACAAAATGAAGACTAGTACATTTTAAATTTAAACCACAAGTACATTTACCATAGTCATCCATTAACATGTTTTTTACTTTCTCATTTATACGAGCGGGATTGATACCTATTCTCACTTTTAATAATTCTAATCTCATCCTATGGTCCGGGACGGTATCTAAGTATGGATATGAATTATCATTATTCCAGGTTTTGATCATAAATTGCACAGACTTTTTGTGCTTCAGATACTCCATATCGATCTGTCTGGATTTTTCATTTCCCAGGTTTTTTAAGGCACTCTTCCCTTTGTCAATGCACAATGATTCTGGGTCAATGTTTGCTTCCAGGGTTTCACAAATGGAGTACAATTTATTTCTAGTAGCTATTGCCCACTTCAATTCACTTTGTTGGATCTCCCTCTGGCACCAGCTCGACACTTTCTCCTCTTCTCCAGCTCCCATCCTTTTCCAAAATCTGCACAGATTTACCTGTGCTTGTATATTCCATGCTGGACAGTCCAGTTCTAGTCTAATAGCCTGTATCATTGAGGAGCTAGGCAAGGAGAGAAGAGATTTTAAACATTTTCCTTCCTCCTTCTCCCAGGCACATTTCCCCCCCCAAGCACAGAATTTCCGCCCCATACTGTACTTGCGGGGGGATCATAGCCTTAAATGCCTTCAGCACGGGTCTATGCAGGGGCGTAGCTAGAGCTTGTGGCGCCCGGGGCTACCCTTCAGATTGTCGCCCCTTGGGGGGAGGGGGGGTGTTGGGGAAAAAGGTCAGTGAGCACTTGAAAGATGTCCGAGTCTCCGAGGAGAGACACGTAGTATTGCTGCTTACAGTTACCTCGATCATGCAAGTTACATGCATATACATGACATGGTAAAAGGCTAGACAGTTGAATAAACCGGTGACTAGAAGTACAAAAGAGAACACACATGGTGTGGAGAAGCGTGGCTCAGTGGTTAGAGGCGGCAGACCTGGAAGCTGAGATCAGCCGTGGACCAGGGTTCGTTTCCCCGCCTCGGCGGGTCTCGGGCTCAAAAATTCCACGGACTTGATAATTCTCGTTCCGGTGCCTACTCAACTCACGGGGTCACACTCTGCGACTCTGGGCAATAGCTTGCTTAATCTCCACTACGGCCCCTCGCGGCGGGATGCCTGGCTTTCACCTTGTGGACACCCTGCCGGGGTATCTCACAGGGGAATACCAGGACGGGTTCCCTAAGCAAGCGCCGAGATGCCTACGGGTAGTCGTGCGCTATACAAGAGCATAATCATTTCATTTCATTTCATTTCACACAGACTGCATGATCTATCTGGGTACTCGCCTTAAAATACTTTACCACTATATCATCTCAATACTCTCCCACACCACCACACTGGCAACCCCACCTCAGCCCTAGACACTCCCCAATCAACACGCAACCACCTCAGCACTACCACGTTAGCACCTTCCAGCACCACAACACTATTCACTACCACCCAATGCAAATCACAAGTAAGCCAAGCACTACATTTCTCCAACAATATAATCCAACCAAACCACATTACAGCATGGCGCAGTCGCAAAATAAATGCCCTGCTAACCCCTACTGCAGTAAAACTGGTCTAACAATACCACCTTCCTCTATTCCACCACAGCGCTATCACCAATACCATAGCAATACCACCTGAGAGACCCACATTACCATCTGTCACTACCAAACTACGATTCCCCATCACTCCACTACATAATCCCTTTCTATTACCTTGTCATATCACAAGCAGCAGCACCCCCTCACATTACAACCACTTCACCTCTGACAACCACACTATCCCTGTTACACTGCCACCTGACTCCCAGCCCAGAGTACCACACACCTACCCCACCACTCCACTAACTTCCAGGAAAGGTCCACCACTGAGCCCCAGCATCACACTGCCACCCGGTGAAGTAACAATCCAACACTGCACAACTAAGCAGGCACAACATTCATGCATCCTCACCCTTGCAACGCCGACTACTACAACCAGCAAACCAGGTCTTGCTGCTGCCGAAGCGATGTGGAAGCCACCAGTCTCCCACCTCAACAGGAGTTGGCAAAACCAAGCAGTGGCTGGTACGGTACTCAAGGCAACATGGGAGCGTGGGGCTGGGGAATGGAGAGGACAGAAACTATCTAGCTTTTCCTCTGGATTATCGTGGAGAGACTGGTGTGCTCTGGATTTCACAGGATTTCTTCCTTATTAGAGAGAACAGTGTTAGGCGACACAGTAGCCACATGAAATGAGACACAATATGACATCCCATTCTAAAAAATTAGCAAGGAACAACATGTAATGAACAGTGGCTTGTCGACCCAGCGCTGTGTCTCACAGACAAACTGTCCTTTGGTTTTTATCATTCTTGGCGCTCCCTAAATGTAATCAAGATGTTTGCCATTCATATTCTTAGTCATGGCACTGCTTTTGTCCACGTTTCTAACCAACTGATAGTTACGGGCTTTTTAGGTAGCACTTTTTCTACTCTTATTGTCCTATTACACACGCATGCAATAGTGTCACTACACTATCATTTAAATGTCGATTTTCCTGCAGGTTGGGGAATTCTGAAGTAATATGGGTTTTAGAAGTGGTGCATCATATTAGATCCAAAATGAAATCTAAAGGCAGAGTGCAATTTGCAATACGAGCCTGGGTCACGGGGTGCTTGTTGGAACTGAAGTACTGGGTTTTTCGGAACCCAGCGGTGCCAGGGACACACCCTAGGACTTCGGGTCCTTCCTGTTTCAGACTACAGAAACTCAGAGTCTTCTAGGTGAAGTCAAAGATCGCGTTTATTGGCTGCAACCAAGTAACAGGCGTCCTAGAAGTACAACACGGTGTATATTCTCAGGAGACTGCTCAATCTTACAAAGTCAGCCTTCTCTTTTTATACATAATATTATGCTTCAGGCAAACATTCCTTATTTTACAGTTCGCCATTCGCATATTTTCAATACAAAGGAAAAGCAGAGTCATGATGACAAGCCCATATTTCAGTTTGTTCAGCCCACAATCAATTACCCGGCAAGGCCCAGTATTTTCATCAGATATCGACGAAACCCCAATAAAAACGGGCGCCTCCTCCTCGTAAAGCAAGTCATAAAGAAAGAAACAGAGGCAGGTGTGTGTAAGATTAGGAAAGGTTTGTGTGCGATGAAGGGTTTATGGCATGTTGTGCCCTGATACTATCTCGACCGGCCACTGGGAAAGGAACTGACCGAACAGGTTTGGCCTTGGGCAGTGGAGTCAGCTTGCCCAGGTCGTCCAGGAGTCAGCAAATGTGTACGTGTCCCTCTGACTTGTTTTTGGCCTTAGACACCGGCCTATGTGAGGGCAATCACAAAATGGCTGCCGTATACAAAATGGAACCCGAGGGTTCAGGACGAAAACAAAGAATTCAGGGTGATTTCATCACTCGAACATGACGAAAATGCTTGTGCACAGTCTACTAGTCATTCTCGGTCTGCTGATATCAAATTCGTCATGATACGATGATGTTTATGACACAGGTCCAGAATTTTCAGTACCACAGACCCTCCTTTTGCCCTTACATAGGCAATAACCTATACTCATGCTAATCTGAGTCCAGGTCTATATTCCTAAAATCATTGAGATGTTGCTGTAGCATCATCCTATTACTTAGCTCGTCCCTTGATACAGGTTTCCTTATACACAATGTAGCACAGAGGCCACATATGCAGGAGCACACTGTATGCATAGACAGAACAGGAAAAGAATGGCTAAGATCATCCCAATGACCATCAGAATCTTCCATCCCCAGGCGGATAACAGCTCCCAGAACCACCCCATCAACGACCAATCCCCTTTATCCACATGAAGAGATTCAGAGATCTTATGTAGTTTGGAGATGGTCTGGTACACTGTTGGAGCGTTATCTGGAATGAAAACACAGCAACTCGATTGGATCACTCTGCATACCCCACCTCGGTCTGCAAGTATGACGTCTAATGCGACCCTATTCTGAAGGGTCATAAGACGATCCGACTGGAGCTCAGCAGTCAAGTTACTAAGGGCACCGGTAGTTTCAATTATGGTGGATTCAATCACCCTTGTCAATTTCCCTATGTTCCTGCTGTTAACCATGGGTCCCCAAAACGGCAGAAAACCCTTAAAGAAGTCTCCCAATTCTTTTCCTGCAGTGTCTTCTTTACTGAAAACACCTCTAACTATCCTTGTCTTGTGGTAATCTGCCGCAGCGGTGTAGGTGGGAGGCAACAGGAACGAAACAAAACATGTGCCCGAAAAGTCAGGGGGCAACCATGTATAGGCTCTATCATGGCAGATGAAATAGGTACCCTTAGCTGCTAAGAATGAAGGGGAAGTCTGGGACGCAAAAACATATGTCTCAGTGCAGATGCTTTTCCCTAACTGAGCTCTGGGATTCTTGCCAGTACCTTGCAGACATAGGTGACCCTGATGGGGTACAACCCAAATCGGGGAGGACCTCTTAGCTCGCTGTTTTTCACTCAGAGTAACTCCGTATCCGGTCACGTTCCATCCAATATATGGTAGTGTCTCATCTCTCGGGATAGTCTCATAGGAAGTATCTTCCCTAATCATATCTACTATACCCTTAACTAGAGCACTATTCTTTGGATTGTCTTTTACAGAACGTAGAGGGTAGACTTCATGTGCGTAGATGAACATTGTTCTGTATGCCCATACAGAACCATTTTGGCTGAATGGCAGGACCAGATAAGGGATACCTTTATCTGTTGTGTGGGGCATAAGACCACATACCCAACAGTTAGTCGTGTTCATTACTAGTTGGTGTTGGTGCAAGAGCTGAACGAAGGAGTTATTAATAAACTCTAATCTCCTAACGGACTCATGTTTAGGAAAAGGGTGGAAAGAATGCGAGGAAACAGTAGGAGGAGGTATGGGCTGCGTAGTGGGTGCAAATGGCACTTGAAAAGAGAATAACACATATCCTATTAAAAATCATTACACTGAACAACATAAAAATGCATAATATCAAAAATCTTTTCTTGGTCATCATTCTACATATTTTAGCTTTAAAGTTCGTCTCTTTGGCAGGTCTCTCCATCTCGAAAAACTCCATCCTCTCTAATTGCTGCTCGCGATGGTAGGGTGTTCTATGCTAAGGAATGTCAGTCCAGGGCAACTCCCTTAGACCAACCAGAACTGTCAACCTAACGTCTTCAGCTGCACTCCGAAGACTTGGGCAACCGCGACCCTACAGCTGAACCCGGATGGTGGTTGGAAAAACAAAAATAAAAAAGTTTCTCAGATGAGAGAGCTGCACTTTCAAAAAAATTAGCAAAGAAAAGGAAAGTTTTATTGGTTCATAGTTCTCGGCATCAGATTATAGCGTCTTTTTCCAGGTAATGTCTGGTTTTGAAACAGTAGTTCAGGCTCTGTAGTGTCCAATCGGATAGACGGTGGCACAGCTTCCTGCAAAAGATTGTCACTTTCTTGTTCAGAAATTGTTCCTTTTATGAGTGCATCACTGAAGGGCAGAAAACGAGGCACAGTCTCAGTCTCAGAGTCAGCAACACCCTCCTGGACCCACCGGTCGTACGGCAGAGGCAAAGGGACCCTCTTACAATGTACGCCGTGGATCCAGTTCTTTTTCCCTTCCACTCGCACGGCTGATCTGGTTGATAAGAGGACTATGTAGGGGCCTGTCCAGCGGGGCTGATCATTCTTTGTCCGCTGGAAATTCTTCACCAAAACCCAGGATCCAGGAGTAATAGGATGTCCTGGAGCTTCAGAGACCTGAGGCAGAGTATCGTGAACCTGTTGGTGTAAAACAGGCAATTTAGCCGTCAATTCATACAAATAATCAAGCAGTACAGGGTGTTCGATCTCACTGAATTTTGTCGGCCTTGGCACTCCCCATATGTTGGCCGGACGGCCGAACACAATTTCATAGGGACTAAGTCCCACTTGCGAATGCACAGTCATTCTGGTTGATAGGAGTGCTAAAGGCAGAGCGTCAGGCCATTTAAGACCAGAGCTCGCTTGGATTTTGGCCAACTTTAGTTTTAATGTGCCATTGTAGCACTCTACTAGTCCAGCTGATTGGGGGTGATTTGCAGCGTGGAATTTCTGTTGGATGCCTAGCCCTTCACATACTTTCTTCATCACTAGTCCTACAAATTCACTCCCATTGTCACTCCAGACCATTCTCGGCATTCCAAATCTAGGGAAAAATTCTTTGACAAGGGCTTTAGCTGTGGACATGGCAGTGTTGTCCTTCAGGGGATATGCTTCTACCCATCTTGAAAAGGCACAAACAATGAGTACGTATTTCAAATTGTGAGTTGGGGTTCCCCTACCAGGATTGTATTTCAGACACACCATACAATTTTTGACCACATTCTCTGCACACTTGGGAATTCCAGCATTTTGCCATACTGGAGCCCGCACCTTACAAATCCCTTTCACACTAATGTGAGCCATTCCATGGGCCATTGTAACCACTGCAAGCACGTACGCATCGGGTAACAACCATCGCTGATGCTCTGACAATTCAACCCAACAACCATTTGTATCCAATTTACCCGTACTCTCTCTCCATACACTCAATTCTTTCTCTGTAGCTTCAGCTTGAATAGACTTCACACTCTCTATCGTGTCTTCACACATTCCAATGTCACCAACCCATCTCGCAGGGCCTGCAACATACATTCGGCTCATTACATCCCTTGCTGTTTCTTTTGCGACTTCATCAGCAAACGCATTTCCACGACCAACATCATCAGTCACCTTCTTGTGTGCACTGCATTTTACAATCGCAACTTGCAAGAGCAACGTAAGTGACTCGAGAAGCTCATTCACCAACTGACCATGCTGTATCTTTGCTCCATGCGAAGTCAGGAATCCACGTTCTTTCCACAATCGTCCAAAACTATGGGCCACACCGAATGCATACTGGCTGTCAGTATATATGGTCACTTTCATTCCTTTTGATAACACACACGCTCTTGTAAGTGCAATCAACTCTGCTGCTTGAGCGGAATTATGTGGGACACGTGCAGCTTCAACAATCGTATGCAAAGTCGTAACAGCATATGCCGCAGTCGTATCACCATTCGGAAGCTTGAAGCACGAACCATCCACCCATAAGGTACCATCACACTTCACAAGAGGAGTGTCCTGAAGGTCTATTCTCCCTTTCGTTTCTTCTTCTGTTCTGAGAAAACAATCATGCTGTTCAGAAGCATCTGTCTCTGGTACAATCGGCAACAACGTAGCTGGATTCAACGTGTTGCATCTCTTTATGTGTACATGACTCGCTAAAAGTGTCAACTCATAACCTGACAATCGAGCACTAGTTAAGTGCTGTGTCTTGGTCCTATTTAACAACGTGTCCACTGCATGTGGAACCATCACAACCAATGTATTATTCATCACTAAACCGCAGACTGCCAAATAGAAACAGCTGCTGCCGCCGTGGCTCTTAAGCAACTTGGCAATGCTTTAGCTACCGGGTCCAAAGTTGACGAAAAATACGCGCATGGACGCTGTTTGTCTCCGAACAACTGTGTCAACACTGACAATGCACAACCTTCTTTCTCGTGGACATACAATGTAAAGGGCTTACTGTAGTCAGGGGTACCCAACACAGGAGCCGAACATAATGCATTGCGCAATTCGGAAAAGCTTTTCTGACACTCTTCAGACCATGGAAGGGGATTCGGTGTATCTTTACAAGTTAATGCCACCAAAGGTTTGGCCAACAAAGAAAAATGTGGTATCCATTGTCTGCAGTAAGATGTAATGCCCAGGAAAGCACGCACTTCTCTCTGTGTCCTAGGCACACTCAATTTGGCTATTGCCTGAATTCTTTCTGGGGTCAGTTTCCTTCCCTCCTTCGATAAGAGATGACCTAAGTAGGTCACTTCTTGTCGACAATATTGCAATTTGGAAAGAGACACTTTGTGATGCAAATCAGACAAATGACGCAACAACGACAACGTGGCTTCTTTACAGATTTTCTCAGTATCTGCAACAACAAGCAAATCATCAACATACTGAATAAGGGTAGCGCCATCAGGTAAAACAATCGTATCAAGCTGTGTTTTTAAAGCTTGACTATATATTGATGGACTTTCACAGTGGCCCTGGGGGGTGCGTTTGAAGCGGAAGCTTCGGCCTCCTAAACTGAAGCCGAAAATATCCCTACTCTCCTCGGCAATCGGGATGCTGAAGAACGCGTTCTTCAAGTCAATCACCGAGAACCAGGTCGCAGAAGCTGGAATCATAGTCAATAGGGCAGTGATATCAGGAACAACTGGAAATTGTGGCACAACGATTTTGTTCACTTCTCTAAGATCAATCACAAATCTGTAAACGGGTGGCTGAGAAGGGTCAGTACGCTTCAAAACAGGCAGAACAGGACTATTGCAAACGTTGCCTCTTGTCTCTTCAATTACATCTTTTTCAATCAAATCATAAATGATCGCTAGCAACGCTTTTTCACCTTCACTAGAGATTTTATATTGGGGAATTCGTGGCATTTTAACATTGGCTTTCAATGTCACAACATATGGCGGTATTTCCAAAAGACCCACATCATTAGGACCAGTAGCCCAAAGAATATCAGAAAGAGACGACAACTCTGTCGGAAGTTTATCCTTTGACAAATACATTGGGGAGACCACTTTCTTACCTAGTGTAAGTTGCACTCCCGAAGGAGAACAATACAATGTCGCATACAATCTTTTCAACAGATCCAATCCTAACAAGTTCTCGCCACAACCTGTTGTCAGAATAAGGGGTGCTTCTAATTCACAAGGTCCAACAGAAAGCGATATAGGACTAGAAATCGGGTTCCTAACCGGGGCGCCAGAAAAACCTACTGAAACATTCATTTCGCCAGACAAAGGTGCGCCAGGGAGTTTAGAGTGCATAATGGAACTTTTGTAGCACCAGTATCCAACAGAAAAGGCTCTGACACACCTGATGTAATCACCTCAACATAAGGTCCACTCTGATCTACTGGAACTGAAACAACTCCCTCTCTTTGTCCATGGCTGTCCTAGCAATCATTACCTTCCATATTCTCATCTGCGTAGTAGTCATCAGCATAGTACTGAGGCGTCCTACCAGACGCGTTATTCTGCTGATCAAAACTATTCATTGAATTCTGAGGTGGAAATGGGCGTGCGTTCTGGGGGAAATTTCCACGTCCTCTACCTCTAGGCGCTTGTGGAACGCCTCGACCTCTTGCAGCAGAAGCACCATTCATATGCTGTAACAAAATAGGACAACTATACTTAAAATGACCCTCTTCTTTACAATATGAACACTGATTGGGGCCTACAGGAACACGCTGTTGAGGATACTCAAACCTTTGCGAGTTCCTCTGAAACTGTTGAGGTTGCTGATAGTTACTCTGACCTCCATGTGGCGGGTACGCCTGTTGTAAAAGGACCTTCGTTTTTAACTCCTTCGTTTGCTTGTCTGCTCTATCCTTTTCATCTTTGTCCCTATTTTCGTAGTACTGCGCAGTAGCCAATATCTGTGCTGAAGAGGAAACGGCCCAGGAACTTTCTGAATCTTTTAACTTCTTACACAACTCGGGAAGCAAATTGTGCACGAACTTGTCAACGAATAACCGTTGACCACCTTCTGTACTCATATCTTGACCACTGTGGTCGATAAACGTTTCTTCGAACCTGGTGAAGAAATCAGACACGGTCTCATCTTTCTTCTGCTTACACGCAGACAATTTGTCCCAATTCACTCGCATCGCAGGCATTAAAGTCTTCATGTAAGTAATTATCCTACCAGGGAGGTCTGCCACTAAAGGTTCGGGTTTAGCACCACCAACTTGTCTGCCATCAGCAGCAGCAATATTAACCCATGTATCACCTAACTCCTGATCATGATCCGCATGATGAATCTTTCCCCATAAAGGCTGTGGAACAACATTTCCAAACAACATGTCTATATCCGCTAAATTCATCATACAAGAGCTTGCAGTCTGTGACAATTCCTTGTAATACCCTGCAGGATTTTTACGGGTATCAGGCAATGTCTGCTTAAGGGCCAAAACTTCAGCTCGTTTCCAAGGAACATGTACCCAAACACGCTGAAAATGTGCCGGTATAGCTGGGGGAACATTTTTCGGACCAGCCACTACTTCTTCCTTCCATACTGGAGGAACCTCTCTCATTGGATATTGTCTCGCTTTTCTCTTAACAGAAAAATCAGACTCAAACAACTGTCAAATAACAACTCCACAACTAAGCGATAACAATGTCGCGACTGCTTTCTTAACATCTGAACCCACAATTGTGCCTTTCCCAAACTCGTACCGTACATGACATAACTCAGGCGGATTGGGCTCCAAATCATTCTCCTCTAAATCCTCACAAAGGAAAGTACACATTTTATTAAAAACATACCTCTGCTTTGGTGCTTCCCACTGATAGAAGACATCCATAACAGACTCTAGCTCATATCTTATCGGGTCGGTAACCCATTTATGTGCTAAATAATCCAATGTTTCCCATTCTCTAGAATCGGGCAGTTGACTACGCAACTGTGTGTGCGTTGAAACAGGGGTCATACTTGTTGCCCCAAATAGAGGATACAGAAGACTAGCGACAATGTCGGTCATTCTCTGTCGAACGGAAGGAGAAGTCGACGAGAGAACAGGAGGAAAAACAGAGTGAGGCAGGATCGGCGCAGATGCAGACGCAGAGGCGGTATCAGGAAGAATACCAGAAAGGGTAGTCGATGCAGTAGGCAAGGTCGTAGGAAGTACAGATAGAGCAGGTAGCAAAGTCGGCGGCCCTTGAGGAGGCTGCGCCGTAGCAGTAGGAGCCAACTGAAGGGCAGCTGGCGGCTGTGGAAGAATCGGAGGCACAATAATCGGGGGTTGCACGACTAAAGGTTGTGGAGGTGCTGTAGCACTCTGCGCATAGGGGGGTGGCGAACTCAATAAGTGTGACATTAGGGGGGTCTTTTTCAAGTTCTTTTGCTGCATCTTGCTGAAGAGGCGGCAAAACCGGATAACATTTATCAATCGCCATTTTACGTTGCCTGTGCAACTGCTCACTTGCCTGTTCTTCTTCGTTGTCTTTATACCGCGTAGCAGCTTGCATTATCGAGATACCCCTTTCTCTCTTATTTCTTTTTGCTAATTTGATTTCTTTCTGTTTGGCTTCCTTACGCCATAGGCGGAAAGAGTCAAACATCGCCGGCCCGACTTTCTTCTTAAAGAGTTTGACCTCCAGATTATCTAGGATTTCCGTGTCAAAGCTACCATATTGGGGCCATTTTAAAACACCATCCTTTCTGGTGTGTCGGAGCCATACTTCATTGTAGGTGATTGGGCCTACGCCATGTTTCACATAGAGCTCATAGGTTGGAGTTCCAATCGGAGGAACCGGACACGAGTCCTCCAATCGGGAATCCCTATTACAACCAAGACAAAACAAGTTTCCAAGTCTGCTAAGACCAGGCATCTTCGCTCTCTAGTCTAGCTTCAAACTTCAAAGGATTATCGAATACGATAGTCTCGTGAATACACGAGTCCCTCGGCTTTGGTACTTGCAAGTTCCAAATCAAAGATCCCAAGGGGATACCCAAATTAAAAACTAAGGACTGGGAGACGCTCCACTTATACTTAACTGAGGTATCGATGACGTCACCAGAAGACTCGTCTATCGTTTCGCTCTACCAATCATCAAGGGTCCAAAACAGGGCGATAGTCAGGGTAGCAGTCCTTCGTAGCCGTCGGGAAGCGGGGAACCTCGCAGCAAAGACTTTCGGACCACGTCGACATGCAGGGGTCGATGAAGTGGCGGCCTTCCTCCAGAATTTTCACACAAAGCTCCTCACGAACCTCTGGCTTGGACCGGTACCGCTGAAATCGCCCCGTGTTGGGCGCCAGAAAAGTACTGGGTTTTTCGGAACCCAGCGGTGCCAGGGACACACCCTAGGACTTCGGGTCCTTCCTGTTTCAGACTACAGAAACTCAGAGTCTTCTAGCTGCAACCAAGTAAAAGGCGTCCTAGAAGTACAACACGGTGTATATTCTCAGGAGACTGCTCAATCTTACAAAGTCAGCCTTCTCTTTTTATACATAATATTATGCTTTAGGCAAACATTCCTTATTTTACAGTTCGCCATTCGCATATTTTCAATACAAAGGAAAAGCAGAGTCATGATGACAAGCCCATATTTCAGTTTGTTCAGCCCACAATCAATTACCCGGCAAGGCCCAGTATTTTCATCAGATATCGACGAAACCCCAATAAAAACGGGCGCCTCCTCCTCATAAAGCAAGTCATAAAGAAAGAAACCGAGGCAGGTGTGTGTAAGATTAGGAAAGGTTTGTGTGCGATGAAGGGTTTATGGCATGTTGTGCCCTGATACTATCTCGACCGGCCACTGGGAGAGGAACTGACCGAACAGGTTTGGCCTTGGGCAGTGGAGTCAGCTTGCCCAGGTCGTCCAGCAGTCAGCAAAGGTGTACGTGTCCCTCTGACTTGTTTTTGGCCTTAGACACCGGCCTATGTGAGGGCAATCACAAAATGGCTGCCGTATACAAAATGGAATCCGAGGGTTCAGGACGAAAACAAATAATTCAGGGTGATTTCGTCACTCGAACATGACGAAAATGCTTGTGCACAGTCTACTAGTCATTCTCGGTCTGCTGATATCAAATTCGTCATGATACGATGATGTTTATGACACAGGTCCAGAATTTTCAGTACCACAGAACAGACGGTCTTGCACGGTGCAATCATTGTAATCAGGTGGACGGACCGGACGGTTCTTTATTCTTTCATCCTCTCTCTCTCACCTTGAATTATTTTATAGTTGCGTGCCGCCCGCAGCCATAGACAGTAAAGCAACAGTCTGCAGCAGGGCCAGGTAAGGTCTATACGCACTAGTCTCCGACTCCTCGACACGACGGGAGGGGCGGTGAGCGCGCAGCGCGTAACGCATCAAACTGGCTGGCTACGGTGCGGCGAGTCGAGGGCTGTCCCAAAATGTTCTACAGGGCCGTCATTGGTTGGGCTCGTGCGCATCGCGCACGCTAATACTGATTGGCGGCCCTGGAGGACTAGTGTGAGCGAGGCTGGGAGGTGGGGGCCCCAACAACGGTTGGGTTCACTGAGTTGATTGATTCGATCGATTTCAAACTGATTTATTTAATTGCAGCATGCATCGATGTATTTAGATATGCCATTGCCATGCAATCCCAAATTGTCTGTGCTAGCTAGTGCTAACTTCAGATGGGAGCCGACGGGTTTATCAGAGTGATGACTGCAGCAGGTAATCAGAGGTACATCGCGTAATGGGAAGGTAGCACGACGTCTATGGCAGCCTGGGAGATGGATGTTGAGGAACTTTGCATCAAGTACTGATGCCTCAATCACTCTAACATTTTTGGGGTTCACTGTGTAGAGAAAAAGGGTCGGACCGATCCAAGACAGCGGCAAGGTTCCTCATCCGGGTCACAGTAAGCGGAACAGTATAAGAAGGCTGCACTTACCTGGTGGATTCCCTCTCTCTTTGTTCTAGTTTACTTCCCTTTCACCTTTGTTTATTTTCTTGCCTTCCTTCCTGTTGCTGATTCTTCCTGATATTCCTCACTCCACTCCATTGATCCTAGAGCCCTGCTTGGATTCACCTTTTGGTCAAAGCTGCATCAGAAACTCTTCCATGTGTGCACTTCTGTCACAGAAAATGTGCCATGTGAACGCACCCACACTTGACCCCTTTATGTGAACATGCAAATTCATCCACGTGAGCACAACCGCATGTGATCCCCCTTCATGGCCTCCTTTCAAGCACAAATCTGTTTTATATTACGTAATGGCCTCCTCCTATTGCCCCGCACTTGTTTAGTATTTAAGCCACCTTGTGTATGGTGACTTTTGCAATGTAGCAGTAAATGAACTCGAAATGTTGAACAATTTTGCGTTCATCACCTGAGAGTTACCAGTGCATGATTGTTTTATTATGTGTAAAGCACCGCCACCCTACAGTCACTGTCACAGGCCGCCGCAACGGGCCTCGGCCTCCAGTCAGTGACAGTCAGTGACAGTCAGTGCCGGCCTGCCCGCGCGGCCGCCTCAGAAAAGGTGCCGCCTGGGGCGGACCGCCCCCCTAGCTACGCGGCTGGGTCTATGAGATATGTCACCATAGATAACGTTGAATTTTTTCAACCCACAAGTACCTGCAAAACCTTTAGATTTTTTGGGCTTGATGGTGCGTATTCCAGTTTAGTGCTCTGTCGAACCATACCCCTAAGTATTTATATTCATTTACAACTTCTAATTTTGTATGGCCCAGAGCCCAGTTGTAACCTTTGTGTTTCTTTCCAAAGCACAGTATTTTTGTTTTATCCTTATTTTCTGTTAAATTTTTGGATACGCAATAGTTCTCAAAGACATTTAATTTTCTTTGCAACCCTGTTTCTGTTTGCTCTAGAACAACTAAATTGTCTGCATATAGCAGGCAGGTCAGATGCTTTCCATCTACCTTAGGGCTTGCAGATCTTTCAGTTATTAATAGTTTTGGCAGATCAGCGAGAAAGATAGAAAACAAAAGTGGAGCCAAGACACATCCCTGTCTTAGCCCATTATTTATTCTTATCTCTTAGGTTAAGCCTCCTGATGTATCTTTAATAACTTGTGCCCAATTTTCATTATGCAGACTTTGGATTACTTCTAGGATGTCAATGGGGATATCATATCTCTTTAACGACTCCCATAGGCATTCTCTGTCTACTAAGTCGAAGGCTGCCCGGAAATCAACAAAACAGCAGTATAATCTACCCTGCTGTTCTATCGACTTCCTAGCCACGGCCCACAGGGCAAAACAATGGTCGAGAGTTGAATGCCTCTCTTTGAACCCTCCTTGTTCTACCGGGACAATTACATTTGAGTGAACCCATTCCTTCAGTTTGCCCTGGATTATTTTAGAGAACATTTTAACCCCAATATCTAGAAGATTTATTAGGCTGTAGTTCTTAGGGTCTTTTCTATCCCTTTTCTTATGTATGGGCCAAATTACGGCTCCTCTCCAAGACTTTGGGATTATCCCTGTGGTCAAAACTGCTGTGAACATTTCTGAGAAGAATAAGGCCCACCAATTTAGATCTGTTTTTATTATTACGGCAGGTAAATTATCAGGCCCTGCTGCACGGGTTAAATTTAACTTCTTAATGGTGTCTTTCACATTTTCAAACGAGCATAGGGGGATTAGGCTCTTTACTACTTTTCGCCTTAGTATTTTCCCCTAACTAATTTCAGCCACATTTTTTGATTTATATAGTTGCTTTGGATGTATGACGTTACAACGCATACTTTTACTCCGCGTACCATTACAACGCGGTATTTACAACGAATACCGTTACAACGCATAGCGCTTTGGGGTGCTGGATAGTGGTAAGTATAATTTACTATTCTAACTCCAGTCCCCGTGGACCCTAGGGAAGGTGTTGGATAGTAAATTAAACTTACCTCTTATCCTAGAGCGCCCCCCAGCGCAATGCGTTGTAATGTCATGCGTTGTAATGCCCGCGTTGTAATGGTAGTGCGGAGTAAAAGTTGCGTCGTAACGGGTGTATACCAGTTGCTTTAGATGCTCCTCCCAGGAAGCCTCGTCAACTTCACAACTCATGGTTCATGGGGATCAACAAGAAGCATCTTGGATCAGTCTCCAAAACCCTTTAATATTTTTGCTTTCTATAGTTTCAAGTAAGGAAATCCAGCATTTTTCTTTGAAGCACCTTTTTTATTTCTCACTAACATTTTGTATTCCTTCCTTAATTTTAACAATTCGTTGTAACCCGCTTGGTTATACCTTAGCTTTATCTTTCTTTCCTCTCTCCTTAGCCGCCTTTTTTTCTCCCTACATACAGAATCAAACCAAATAGTTTGCCGTTTTGCACCTCCTTGCTGATTCTTTCCCCCTGTATTTGTTTTCCTTATATTTGTTGACAGACATAAAGCTGCCTGTTTGATTTTTCCTTTGAACCGTACAACCTTCTGGCTCCACTCTATCTCTGGGTCTAGATTTTGTTGGACACAAGTCAATTTCCTAACATATTCCTCAGTCAATTTTGTGGTTAGTCTTTTTGGGTAATCCATCCGCTGGGGTAAAACTTTAACACATTCTCTTGGGGGGGGGGCTCTTTCAATTTCACAATATAATGGATAGTGGTCACTACCTTTGCGCTTAATTACCTTAAATTTATTTACTAGCTCAAAGTTCCAGGTCTGTACAAAAAAGTAGTCAATAGGGCAGCATTGATTACCCCTTCTAAATGTTTGTTCTGCTGGTCTGTCATGTTCTGATCTACCATTTAGACTAATGAATCCATATGACCCTAATATCCTCCCTAACTCTACATCTTGTTTCTTTATCTTATTATCAGGAAAAAGAGCTGGCGCTATCTCGTATGCATCTAGGATTTCCTTCATCCACAGGTCTACCTTTTGAGGGTTTAACCTGTGGTTGAAATCTCCCATCAAAATGATCAACTCCTTCCCGTTATTATCATATAGGGATTTCAAATCTGCTTTGAAGAACCCCAACTCTCTTGCATATTCTCCTGGGTTACCCCACTGCGCATATATATTAACCACAATCACATCTTCCTTTAGCCTTCCCTGATTCTGTAGGCATATCTCAGTGGCTAATACCCATTTACAGGAAGTATTTATCATGGAGGCCTTATTTATTGTTCTAGTAGAGAATAAAGACATGATTCCACCCGAAGGGTGGCCGGGTCTGGCTTTGGTTGCCATTTTAGAAAACTGAGTGAAACCATCTACTGTCAATGTACTGTCGCATAACTAAGTCTCTTGTAAGCAGACAATGTCAACCTTACGTGAGATATTTTTTACACATTCCATTTTTAGCGGTTCCTTTAGGCCATTAATATTCCACGAGAATATCCTTAGGTTATGGGACAGCCCACTTTCCTAATCTATTTCACTCAAGTTGCCTGACTTGTTTCCTGTCCACCAAGATTCATTTAATTCTCTGTCCTCCCTACTCCAATCTCCCCAATTTTTATTTAACTCATGGTTTCCCAGGGTTATTTTAATTTCTTCTCTCACACCGCAAGTTCCTGTGATTAAACTAACTTGCCTTTCCCACAATCCAGCATGGCAATTCAGGAAGTTACAATCAGGATTGCATACATTTTCTATTTCTGCCTCTATGATTGATCTTATCCCTACTTTTAGTAACTCTTTTTCAGCCTTTAATATTGTGAATTTAATCATTTCTGAGTATACCTCAACCTTTGTCACTTCCTTTCCTTTATTATTTATTACAAATCCAACCCGACGTAAATCTTTAGATTCAATTTTACATAAGCTTGGACATTTTGCAAAGGAAAAAAGTAATTGTGAGCGATTTAATGGTGTAATTTTCCTTTGTTTTTTCCTGCCCTTTGGTACCTCCTGGGGTTGAAAAAATAACCACTTTTTCCCATTTGCTTCATCAACTCTCATTCTTTCTCCCCTTATATCGCTTTTTATATTTGGGTCTATCATCTTAGCTCCAACTTTCCTTAGGCTGTCTAGACTCCTTTTCTTGTCATTTGAGTTTACCCTTTTCTCAGATCGTCTCTCCTCCATTGTTTCCTCCCCGCCATTCCTTTGTTGGGGCCATCTTTCCTCATTTCCCTCATACTTATTTCTTGCCCACTTTTATGGGGACCCTCTTTCCTCTGCTTTTGTTTCTTTTTCCTGGCAGCCAGGGCTGGTGCTCTTCTTTCGACTTTTACCTATGGGCCATAAGCTTCATCTTTATTAAATTTTATTTTATTACTGTTAGTTTGCTTCCCTTTGCGTACTCCTAGTTGATGGATATAATTCCTTCGTTGAGATCTAAACTTTTGCCACCTATAGTCATTTCTTCTTCTAATCAACATAGGTTGTGTTGATATATACACGTCATGGACTTGGTTCAATAAGCCCGATACCTCTGTATCTCCTATGTCCCCTTCATTGGATGTGGCTGACACCAGTCTGACTACAGAAGGCATTAGCCCCCAATTCCCTGCAACTCGCAGACCGAGAGCTTTAGGCTCGTTACTTGTGCCTTTAGTATTTTGTTATTTGAAAGTGTGACTTCTAACAATCCCTGCAGGATCTTTTGTAACATAAGTATAATATCCAGTAATGAAGTAGATGGTGTTGCCGATAAGTCTAAGCTCTCAATGCTATTGCATAGCAATTCTTCCGTAGTCTTGGGGGCACCTTTTGTCATTTGTTTCTGACTTTGGACTGAATCCGTTTTTTCCTCTCCGGCACCATTGATATTCTGGGTGTACCCCACTTTTGAGGATTCCTCTTCCTCTCTGCCACTAGTATATCATTGTCTAGGAACATCCTGGGCGATGATGATAGTCTAGGCTCCAGATTAATGTTTATATTGCTTAGGCCACCTTGATTCGAAAATGAATCTTCAATACATTCTATACTTTTTTCTTGAACTAAGTCTAGATCCATCTCTACTTCTTCCTCTGCCTCCTCTAATACCGCAGGTTTTACTGGAGAGAATACTTTTTTAAAATGCTTCCCTACAAAGCCTTTTAATGAGTTAGAGGCCATGGCCCCCTTTTTTGTGTGCTTCTGCTTGTATCTATGTCTCCGTTTCTCTATCCCCTTTGTTTCACTCCTTTTTTAGAACCAACTCCTGGGCTCTTTGTACTCTCTGGTGAATCCCCCAGGTCTGCTGGATCTGCTAGGTCCTCTCTTGATTTTGGCTTTGGGTCCTGGATAATTTTTGTTTTCCTTGGGGCCATTATTAATATCTGACTTTGGCGAAGCTGTTCTTCCTTTCAAGTCAGTTCAGTCAGATTCAGCTGCCCTCTCTCGGGAAGTCCAATCAGGTTTAAACTTAACAGCTTTTAAACATTACAGTTCAGAAAACACTGCCCCGTGCCCTCACTTACCTCTGATTGTGCCTCGAGCCAGTGCTCCCCTGCCCTTTCTCTTTGCTGCCGTTAGCGTCTCCGCCTGGTTAAAAACTCTTTATCAAGAGCGCTTATTGTAATTCACTATGTATCTCTGTGTGTCCCGATGTCCTCAATGCTGCTGCCTTCGCTTCACTTCACTTTGCTGGCTGTAGCACTGATCCGGACCCGGACCCGGGATCTACTTGTGTGCGCTCAATCTGCACGCTATTTAGCTTGGGGGTCTCCCCCTCACCGCTACCGTCAGTCCTTTGTAGCGCTATCTCAGCCACTCCTACAACAGCGGTATCTCTCTGCAAGCTGCGAGCCGCTATATTTTGGGAGGGATGAAGGGGGCAATCAAGACCGACTACCATTTTGTGTGTGTAAAAGGCCGCTTTATTTGAAACAGGTGCACATCACATAATTACCTGGCAACCGCCTCACAAAACTAGAACCTCTCTAAACATCGAGTTACCTGACCCATTAGGTTTTCTCTCCTCCACCCCTATGATCCCCACATGATACAATCCCCCCACCCCGCAATTACAAATATACAATTCAATTACATCCTCCTAGTATCCAATTTTCTCCCCTACGTCCTAACTCCAAAACCTGCCAATACCTACAGACCTATCTGCCTTCTTGCAACTGTAACTAAGTCCCCTCTAATGTAGCTCCAAGTCTGTTTACCCTTTCCCTGCTCCCGTTCCCCAAAACCCCAAACATAAGAATAAAGAACCGAACTCCAGCCAAACTTGGCCAGCATCCCCCCAGCTCCACCTGCACCTGTTCAAAGCGACAAATACATACAAAAACCCCTCCTGTGCACCTGTCCCAAACGCCGCCTCCCCATAGAAACTTTAAACCCCGAAAAACTACCCCAACCACCAATCCAAAGGGTGGGAGGGCGGGACAAACTGCTTCACGCTCCCAGCCACCAGGTTTCAATACCTAAAATGGTGGCTGGGAGGAAGCGGAAACCTGTCAAAAAGCCCAATTGGGCTACAAAAACGGCATGTTTGGGCTGCTTTTTGGGCTGGACCCAGCAGCCCCGGGGCGCACAAAATGGCCGCTCCCATGTTTCCCCTTCCCCCTCCCAAACCTGCCCGGGGGGCAGACCTCGAGGCTCGACTGCCCCCCAAGTCCCCCTTCGGCGGTCTCTGCCGCTGACTCGTGCTCCTCCTCAGCTTCCGCGTTTCCGCGTCTCCTCGTCGATGCGTAGGGCGGGGCTACGTTAGCACGGCACGGCATAATCAGAGCAAAGACTCATCCTGTTTATAAAATGTTTATGAGATTTTCGTGCACGCAACAGTTAACAAGATTTGTCACCATGAGACGGAGATGAGTTATCTGGAGGATGCCATTCATGTAGCTCTTTTGCCTTTGTGGCATAAGATCTGGAGAGCACCTGATGTAAGATTTTTCAGGCTAAAGGCTAGGGTTCTCTGCAGACTTTTATTAAGGTAGGTGTGTGAGACTATTTTTATAACCCAGAGTCTCTAGAGTTGGTTGCCAAAGAATCCTAGAATAAGCTTTATTTCAATTACAGTTTAAAGATGCTTAATATAAAGGCTCATTCTATGCGACCAGTTGTCCCACACTCAGTCCTCCGCACTTCTTTGGGTTTAGAACCCTAATTAACTTTCATACACAATTCTCATTACAGATTTTATCTTGCCTGTTCCAGATTAGGTATTGTGCATTTTTGTTTGCTTTCGGTCTACAGGGTACTTGGTTTGCAAACCTTTCTACCTGTCCATGCGACCGTTTATCAGAGCAAAACACTAGTCACTTAATGCTTTTTTGCACACTGTTCAGTACTTTTTGGATCCTTGTTTTGTTGCTTTTACAACAATTAGGGTCTCCTGAGACGTGTTATGCTGTATTAAACTACATCTACTATCTTGTACCTGGACATGCACTGATAGGGTGTATTTGTTCAGCTCGGTTTTTGATTAATATCCTTTGGACGTTATTTGTTCAGCTCGGTTTTTGATTAATATCCTTTGGACGTTACTTCTTGTGTTGTGTTTCTACGTGTTTGTATTTTATTTAAGATTAATATGTTCATCACAGGCTCTGGGACAGTTGCAGTGGCGGCTCCTCCTCTATGGTGGAGGAGCATCGCCCCACTGCTTTTAAGCTGTGTGAGGAAGTAGAAACATAAAATGATAATAACGTATAGTTATCATTTTATGCTTTGTGCTGCTTTGCGGACGGACTGGTAGGCTTGGCTGCCTTGCTCTCCGAGCAGAGCAGGGGAGGAGTGGTTTGCCCACTCCTAAGTGCGCAATGACTGTTTGGTTGGCCCTCTCGGGCTTGCCAAACCAGCCATGCACACGTTCCCCGTTCTCCATGAAGACTGCATTACAGCCTGTGTGGAGAACAATACCAGGCCCCCATTCCCTGGTTGAGAGTCAAACCAGGATGCTCAAAACCAATCACAACACTGCATTGCAGCGTTGTGATTGGTCAGGGGAGCCTGGGTACTTACCAATCACAATGCTGCAGTGCAGCGTTATGATTGGTCAGTGAGGCCTGCTTCCTGTTCCTCAAGTTCCACGAGGTGAGCAGGAGCTGAGACGCGGGACCCGGCAGCAAGGTACGTTTATTTTTTAATATGTTATTTTATTGTATGACCCCCCCCAACTGACCGCGCGCCCCCACCCCCTCGCGACCTACTCGCCCAGCCAACCACGAGCCATGCAATCCGCCACTGGACAGCTGCTGATGTATGTTTTATCTTGATTTTATGTTTTGTATTTTTATGCCTTTATGTCTTTTGCCGAATAAAGGAATTTTGAACTCAACTGAACTGATTCCATATTGATGGCATGCAGCCTTCCCACCTTGGAGGCAGTGTGATTGAGTCTGTCTCAAGCCTTTGACATGGCACATATCTGAGCCTAAAATCAAACAGAGCAACTCAATGCTGGTTGCACCCGTTTCACAATCTAGTGAAGACAAAACACATCATTGTTATCCTCACTGAACTCAGATGTTCCTCCTTTGGAGCTTCAGCATGCTCAGAGTGGTAACACCCAAGCTGCCATTATCTGTGTTGTAGGTTTTCTCATAGCATGTTGTCTACGGCCTATTAGCTTTCAGTGTTTTCTCTCTGCAGCTGCTGCTCCTTACTAAACTTCGGTCTGCATGATTGAATGGGTAGCACAGTGCCGTAGTGGTGACACTATTGCTGAAATAGTCAAAGAATGAGTATCAACATGGAGCATTTGAACTTAACTTATGCCCCAGTTAGATGAACTGATGGCCTCATTTAACGCAGCGCAGTGCTGCAAGGCATTTGGCTGCACAATGCTGCGTTACTTTCAGAACACAGGGATGCATCATATTTACAACAATATGACGGATCCCTGTAATCTCCCCAGTGCTGGCGCACAATTGGCTGCCATGCGCCTGATTGCAGGGATGATTGTTTTTGTGCAGGAAGGGACACCTTCCTGCATAAAAACAATCACTAGAGGTTTTTTCCTCTTTTTTCAGCAACATGCATAGAAAGAGAAAAAAAACAAGGAGAAATAAAGTAGTTCTCCTTGTTGCGCCTCCTTATGCCGCCCGTGGGGAGGTGTAGGATTCTGACACCCAGGTTTACGAAACCTTGTGCATCTGGCAATGCAGCAGAATTCATGGATGAACACCCACAGCAACACCCATGGAACACCCCTTTCATGCAAAGTGCTGCTTGAAAAGAGGACATATTTACAAGGACACGAAAAACAAAGCAGGGTGGCTTTACGTGTTCTTGTAAATATGGAGCAACAAATTGCGCCACAAAAAGTGACACACCAGCAGCGCTAGGGGCTTGTAAATATGCCCCTTAGTACTTTTGTTTGCACTTCAGGGAAAGAGCCTTGCAATTGTGTTGCAGTATGCAAAAAGAACAATTGATTGACAGAATGTTGAACAATGTCATACATTCACCCCAGTACAGAGATCTGGGCGTAAATCCATCGTTTTTTTGCTCACCATCCCATTCCAGTTTGGACCCAGCCATATGCAAATCAGTCCCAACCCTGCGCCCAATGGGAACAGTCCAGCCCAAACTACCAGGCCAGGTCCTCCCTGGACTGGAAACAAGCATCCTAGGACCGGTTTTAGGCTTTCAGCCCTCATCAGCCAGGATAGCTTGAGTCAAGTGGCATGTAGAGCAAGAGACCCACGTCTGGGCATACCCGTCCCACTCTGGGTGACAAATGCAAAAAGAATAATTGATAGACAGAATGCAGAACAATGTCATACATTCACCCCACTACAGAGATCTGGGCCTAAATCCATCGTGCTTTTTGCTCTCCATGCCATTCCAGTTTGGACCCAGCCATATGCAAATCAGTCTTGACCCTGCTCCCAATGGGAACAGTCCAGCCCGAACTGCCAGGCCAGGTCCTCTCTGGACTGGAAACAAGCATCCGAGGAATGGTTTTGGGCTTTCGCTTCAGCTTATGGCCAGTGGTCGTAGGCTCCTTACATGGTTCACAAGGGCACTGCACTGACAAACACCACCAAGAACCCCTTATTGCAGACTCGCAGGCACTAGGAAAGAGACATAGGCGGCGGCCGGGACCTAACGCCCAAAGAATGTGACAGGGTGCTACATTATCTGCAGAAGCTGTCACGAAATGCTAATAAATTTCAGTACATACAACATAACATTCTTCACAGGGCTTACCTCACACCTGTAAGTTTGCATAAAATGTTTGGATGCGCCCCTCTCTCCGTCCCAGATGCTGTGCATGGAACTCCAATGTGGCGCACATATTCTGGCGCTGTCCGGCTGTTGCAACCCTATGAAGGGAGGTTACAGAAGCATTGTCAGAAGGGATGGGTCACAGAGACCTGCTCGTCATGGAGGGGGTATTTCTAGGCCGGTTCAAGCAAAAAGGCGTAAAAGGGTAGCTAATCGATTCATAGACCAGGCATTGCTCATCACCCGCCATTGCATAACAAATCACTGGAAAGCGGACTCAATACTGAGGCAGTGGTGCTGCAGCGCGAGGAGGTCTGAGTTCTCACGATTCCCATAGCAGCTTAGTGGGATGTCTTGCTGCAAGATCTGCAGGCAATGGCATTTCAAAGACACCCTCACAGTCTAGGTAGTGGCCTCCATGGCACAGCAGCAACACAACACCGTGCACTGGCTCACCCATGTATTCCTTCCCCCTGCAGGTGTCCCCTTCCTGTCTTCCACTTGTAGTCACACCACTCAGGACATCAAGGGAGAGGGGAAAGGCTGCACAGACATCACGTATACATTATATATGTGTGTGTATATGTGTGTTTGTGCGTGTGTGTGCATGTGCGTGTGTGTGTGCGTTTGTGTGTATATATTTATATATTTCTTTTTGGGGAGGGGGCACCAAGATAGAAGAGGTCATACTCACTGTGACATGGATATATGGGGTGGGTTTTCCACTGTTGTACTGCACAGAGCATTGAATTGAAAATATTTCTAGTGGCTCTGGGATACCACATCGACATTCCTGAATCTGGAACTTACAGATACCGTGGGGATCAGTTCTGTGGGGTGCAGGAACTGCATACCATTCAAACATTTCCCTGAGAAACGTGAAATAATGTCATGAAACTGTTTTTTTCCACCTCATTCCTGCAACAAATCCTCATTTTCGAGCTATTTTCAGCCTCCACATTTTACCTTGATTTGGAGGTTCAATGCCTTGAGGAAATACATTGGAAGTGCAATTTTACCATAGAACCTAGAATCTTGTTTCTGAGGGTAATACATTTACAGGTCAACTGAGGGCTACCCCCCAGCTTGAATTGAGCCAGTTTGAGACTATTTAGCATAGTACTAATTTGAATGAGATACTCTGATTCACCATAAGACTAAGTGCCCGATTTAGATGGTTACTCGTCACAATGGTGACGGATATCTCGTCCACCGAAATATAAATCCCATTCACCGAAATTTAAATCCCATAGGATATAATGGTATTTATATTTCGGCGGCCGGGATTTCCGTCACCGTTTTGACGGAGTAACCTGTCCTCCACGATCTAAATCGGGCCCTACGTAATGTACACAGTTTCCATTAATCACGTTACAGAATATGTCAAGCAGTTATCACATAATTAGAAATTCTAAATTTTTGTTTTGTTATTTTTGTCTGTTCTAGGTTTTGAAGACACCAATGCTTATTGTCCCATCCCCTTTCCCCTGAGCTTCCATTTCATCTCAATTCCTTTTACAAAATTCAGTGCCTATGTGATTTCCTAAGATTGTGGGCTTCAGTGCCAAGTTCAACCACACCCACATGGAGCAAAGGAATTTTTGAATATCTGTCAATCTTCCTGCTTAGGATGAGAAATGCACATCGAAATATGCCATTTGTGTATATTTCCATGAGTAATTGCAGGAGGAATCACCAGCCGCGAGGAGCCACGGGACACGCCCACTCCGGTTGGCCACGCCCACCCCTCGCCGAGTATAAATAACACGCTCTGACTTCGAGAGCTGCATTTGTACCTGAATCTCCTGAGGCGGAAAGCCGGGAGTCACGCTAGAGTAAAAAATTGTAATCTACTGCTTTTAACTTGTTGTTATCTGATTTTAAAAACCACTTGGCGCCCACTCCCCAGCACTTACCTGTCACTCCCAAACAGCTGATTTTAACGCTGTCAGGGGCAGGAATCGCTCGCACGCCGCCATCACCAGCCGCGAGGAGCCACGGGACACGCCCACTCCGGTTGGCCACGCCCACCCCTCGCCTAGTATAAATAACACGCTCTGACTTCGAGAGCGGCATTTGTACCTGAATCTCCTGAGGCGGAAAGCCGGGAGTCACGCTAGAGTAAAAAATTGTAATCTACTGCTTTTAACTTGTTGCTATCTGATTTTAAAAACCACTTGGCGCCCACTCCCCAGCACTTACCTGTCACTCCCAAACAGCCGATTTTAACGCTGTCAGGGGCAGGAATCGCTCGCACGCTGCCATCACCAGCCGCGAGGAGCCACGGGACACGCCCACTCCGGTTGGCCACGCCCACCCCTCCTACGCCCCTAAACGCCCTCCTTAAACCATGTGTCAGTTCAGGCAGCGCAGCGGACGCGCCAAAGGCAAGCCCGTCTGGGCCCGTCCGGGCCCAGCCGGACCCGGGCCCAGTTACTCTGCCCTTTTCTGTCTTGAACTGCCCAACCTACTCACGGGATAGGCTTCTGGCCCTAAACACACAAAACCACCCTTCTTGTAATTACACCCATACGGGCGACTACCCATTCACCGGCTGCAGTCTCTGCAATCCTCCTGGCACAGACTCGGTACCCGGAGGACCTCAACTAGGCCTCCTCAACTGCAGGTCGCTGGCTAAACACGCGCATGAAATCAACCTTCTGATCCAAAACCACGCTATGGAGATTCTGTTTCTCACTGAAACATGGCTTACTCCCAACAATGGCCCGGACATAGTCCTCGCACTCCCCCCAGGCTATCAAATCTGCCAACTGAACAGACCAGTGGGCAGAGGAGGCGGCCTAGCCATAATATTCAAGGACGTCTTCACCTGCAGAATCTCTGATGGCAACATCAAAGGTTGTGAAAGCTGCCACTTCTCCATCCAAATCTCCCCAGTAACATCTTTGTCGGGTCTGCTTGTATATCGCCCCCCTGGCCCACTAGCCGAATTTCCTAGCAATCTCATCGACCACATCACCATTGCATGCACGACTTCCTCCAACTTTCTCTTACTGGGGGACCTCAATATCCATTTCCTGGACCCGGGCGACAAACTGGCTGCAGAACTGCTGCAGGATATCACCTCCACTGGCCTCGGCCTAAAAAACCCACAGGCTACTCACGACAGAGGACAGCTACTCGATCCCATATTTACTAACATCCAAGAGCTAAATACTTGCCCTCACATCCCCCTCCCTTGGACCGACCACTTCCTGGTCCCCGTTGAATGGCACATTAACACCCCGCCACCTCAACCTCCCAAAATCAGAACCCACACCAGACGCTGGCACAAACTGGTCCCAGATGAATGGGCAGCCAAACTAAGTGAAGCTACCCCCTCCCCCTCTCAAGACACTACCACGGCTGACTCCGAATTCAATACATGGATCACCCAATCTCTGGACGACATCCTCCCGAAATCCAGCACACTTAAACGTACCAAGAGAGTCAATCCCTCCCCTTGGTACACCCCCGAACTAAATTTATTGCGAAAGGAATGCAAGAGAAACGAACGCTTATGGAGGAAAGATAAAACGGCAGACAAAAAAGACTTATTTCGGGCCTCCTTAAAATCGTATAAAACGGAACTCCTCAATACCAAAAGCGCCTTCTACGAAGACAGAATGAAAAACGCCTCTTGCTCGGCACACGAAACCTTTGCCGTTCTTAAAGAACTCCTCCTTGCCCCAGACCCCCCAGCAAAACCCTTGGATCCCAAAGAAGCGGAAAGCAAATGTACTAAACTTGCCACCTTCTTTGACCGGCCTCATGGACGGGCCTCATGGACGGGGATCCCCCTAACCTTCCCCCCCACCTCTCTCACTCCCCCGATGGCCCCTCACCCTCTCTTGACACTTTTGGCCCAGTGTCCACGGAAGAGGTAGCCGCGATGTTGGCCACAATCAAAAGTGGCTCTCCTCGCGACCCCGCCCCTCTCCGGTATCTGAAAAAAGTGGCCAGCACCATCATCCCCCCCTTACGTCCCTCATCAACTCCTCCCTTTCGCAGGGCCTAGTATCTCCCAGCTGGAAAGCGGCAGTGGTCAAAGGCCTTCTAAAGAAACCCTCTCTAGACCCTCAGGACCTAGCCAACTACAGACCCATCTCCCTCCTCCCAGGAAACAGTAAGATCACGGAGAAGCTAGTGAATAAAAAACCATCACTATTTCTCGAGAGCAACAACTTACTCGGGACCTCCCAGACAGGGTTCCGGCCAGGCCAGGGCACCGACACCGCCCTCTGGCAGCAGTGGAGAAGGCCAGAAGCATTCTGGACACAGAAGGATCAGTGGCAGTGATCCTCCTGGACCTCAGTGCGGCCTTCGACACTGTGAGCCACCACACCCTAATCCAACGACTGGGAGATATCGGAGTAAGGGGCACGGCCTTGAAGTGGCTAAATTCTTTCCTAGAGGATCGCTCCTTTCAAGTCTGGGAGAACGACAGCCATTCCCCCGCAATCCCCCTCCGCTGTGGAGTACCGCAGGGCTCATCCCTTAGCCCCACGTTGTTCAACGTGTATATGTCCCCGCTGTAGAAACTGGTCAGCCCGTTCGGCGTCTCGATCATCAGTTACGCCGACGACACCCAGCTGGTGGTAACCCTCTCACATCCGCACCAATCTCCCTCTGACCTTCACAGCTGTCTCACTGAAATCCACAGCTGGATGAACTCCTCAGCACTGAAATTAAATGGGGCCAAGACCGAGATTCTGCTGCTCGGACACAAAGGGCCCTCCCTGCCGCCCCACATCTGGCCCGACTGCCTAGGTGACCCCCCTGCACCCAAGGAGGAGGTCAAGAGCCTGGGCATATGGCTCGATAAGGACCTGAGCTTTAAAACACAGGCAAAAAAGACGGCAGGCATCTGCTTCGGACTTCTCAGGGCCTGCAGAAAGGTCTTCCCCCTGCTTCCCGCCACCTCCAAAAAACTACTGATTCAGGGCCTTATCCTGGCGAGGCTTGACTACAGTAATGCAATTTACCTGGGTGCCCCTGAAACTACTCTCAATACCCTGCAGAAAATTCAAAACGCCGCGGCCCGCCTACTCACCGACACCCCCGCCAGATCCTCGGCAAAACTAGCCTTGAAGCTCCTCCACTGGCTCCCAGTCAGAGAAAGGGTTGCTTTCAAGGCCCTTTGTCTGGCCCATAAGACTCTCCATAACAAAGGCCCGCCCCTCCTCAAGGAATTCATCATCCCTTACAAAGCGAGTAGGGCCCTCCGTTCAAGCGGAAAGAACTTCATCACTGTCCCCAGAGTCAAAAAAGCCCGGTCCGGAGGACGCCGCTTCTCAGTCCATCCGGCCAAACACTGGAACAACCTCCCCCGGAGACTGAGAACCGAACCCAATCTCCTCCAGTTCAGGAAGGCACTGAAGACCCTTCTTTTCCCGTGACCCTTAACCCCCTCCGCTGCTAACCCCCCCTGAGTTCAGGTTCTAGCGCTGGGATGCTCTAGGGTTACTACGCGCTCTACAAAACCTTAAAATAAATAAAATAAATAAAAATAAATGATGTGAAGATTACTGCGTGCCAGCCGGATTATTTGTTAAGGTCTCATATTGCGAACAGATGGGCATGTAATCGCATATTAGATTAAAAAAGAAGAAATCCACTTTTTAAAAGGTCTGTGGCAAGCAAATGCTACAAAGTAAATATATCTGTTTCTCCCCAGTGAACAATTCACTCACATGTCGGGGATGATGCAGTCACCTATGAATTGAGGACACATTTATAACAGGGATTTAGAGATGTTTTACTGATAGTCTTGCCAACTCTGCACATGTCCTACTTATAAGCTGACTGTTTCTTTTTTATATAAATGATAAACACATATTCCAAGTAAAAATAACTTTCAACTGAAAGGGTATTTTACTGGACAGGACACAAACAATACACATCTGTCTAAATAAAAACACATGCTTCGGGGCAACTGAATGCTCGATCAAAAGGGAAAACACTCTGAATGATTTCTTGATGCCTACGGAAATAGGACACAGATTTTTAATAGACTAAGCAAAAAATGTGCCTTTATATAGTCTTTAAAATAGGACTAAGAGCCAGTCGTGGAGGCAGGGGCGTAACAAAGGCCCCCGCAGCCCCCGCGGTGCGGGGGGGGGGGGGGGGGGGCCTAGGCTTCCCTACACTTGAAGGGGCCCCCTCTGCCCCACGCTGAAGAGAAGCAAGCACAGGCCTGAGTAATGCACAGCAGTCCTGTTTAGCTCCAGCCTTTCTTCCAGCTGGTAGCAGTGTTCTGAAAACCTCGCAAAGAAAAAAGAAAGTTGCAATTTATAGCTTTAGTTTATTGCCAGCGAAGAGAGGCCTGGAAGGAAAGGCACCCAGCATGTATCTGTGATGAGGAGTAGGGAGGAGCCAGTCAGGGGCACAGCTGCGCCACTGGCTACCTCTAAACGGCATCCATGGTTGAAAGGCCCGGGACGCGGTACTGTAGTACTGCATTCCTGGCTGCAGACTTCCATAATAACTTAGCTGATTAGCTGACTCTTTAATTTGTGGGGAATCACTAAAGTCACAGAGCATCGATATACCAGCTGTTATAGTTACCCATTTTATTGGTAAATACAATTTGAACACCAGAAGGATGAAATGCTAAACCACCCGATGGATGTTTAGCGCCTGGTTTACAAAAGGACGTTAATTACAAAGTTATTGCGTCTATAACTACATTTTCCTCTGAATCAGAGACGTTTTAAGAGCTGGGCTAAGCAGCAATTGTCCAGGGCACCCATCTTCGAAGAGACCCCCTACCAAAGTGCCTATGGCAGCCGAAATTCCTCCCATAAATATAACGTTGCTGAAAAAAAATGCTTTTGTGTATTAATTTGACAGACCAGTATGATTAACATAAACCTTAGGGCCCAGTTTGCTTGATGTTTGCACCAGAGCAAAGTCCCACAAAGCGATTCAAAGCAGAGCAAACTGTTGGAAGGATATTTAGTTTACAGCGCAATAGGTATTTTGCACTTGAAAGGTGTCCTTCCTCGCTGCTGTGTGCCGCTTAGTGTCGAGGGGCATTACATGGGTGTCATTTCAGTGGATTAGTGCAAGCACACATAGTTTTTGACACAAAGCCTTATTTTCTGTCAAAAAAAATTACGCCTCCTTGAAGCAGACACAAAAATGGAGGAATGTTTTAATTTCTCCCAAAATCTCTGCACCTAAACAAAAGGTGGAATGTTTAAAAACTGTGTAGGAATAATTGTTTGTACTGGAAGAGCATGTGTCCAGTACAAATCCTATGCTACCCAGTACATTGCACCTCTTCACCATGCACCATCCCAGAGGTAGTGAGCAGCAACCAGACATTTTTAATATTAATGCGTGCACAGCTTTCTTGCCCTAAACAAAATATCGAATCTGCTTCTTGATCTGCAAGCCTGGATTTCCCAGCCTTAACCGTTGCACAGCCAGGCAGGTGGTGGCAATTAAACTTAAAAACACCTTTGTGTCATTTCACTCTCCTTAATGCACCTCGGGCCAGATGTACAACGCGCAAAATAGCGCCTCGCAAATTGCGAGTCTTTTGCGACTCACAATTTGCAAGGCTCTATTTTGCATGTACAACAGTGTGTTTAAAACTGTTTGTGATTCCCAATGGGGTCGCAAATGGCAAGGCTCATGAATATAAAGGAGCCCTCTCGCAATTTGCGAGCCCATTGGGAATGACAGGCCTTCCCAGGGATAGTGGTCTGCTTTCCTTAAAGGTTTTTGGGACCACTGCCTGCCCTTAAAAAATATTTTGGGAACCAGTCACAAAGGGGAACGTGTCCCCCTTCCCTTTTGAGACTTAATTACCACCCTCTTGAAGAGGGCGGTAATTTACGAGTGTTTTTCAACCGCAATTGAAGTCGCAAAACATTCATACATGGCTCTGCGGTCGCTATTAGGAAGGGGACTCCCCTTTCTAATAGCGAGTCGCAATACACTATTTTGCGAGTCACAAATTATTTGCGAACAGCAAAATAGTGTAAGTACATGGCCCAGACTGAAATTGCATGCGCAAACAGGTCGCAAACCGGTTTGTGCATGCAATTTTACGTCATACATCCGGCCCCTCACCTCTTCTATCTAAACCAAGTCTCTTAAACCCTCTTTCTATTTCTACATCTCTTACTGCCTTAATCACGCATTGATCGATTTCATAAACTAACATACAAATGTACACATACACAATTTAAACAACATATACAAACCCTAACAACTACATATTTACATGTGCACTCCTTAGTCTGAGTGATGCACTCTGAGGTAGTCCCCTTCGCACAAGAGGTAGCAAACCTCTCTCTTATTTACCACTGTGCGCCTATACACTTTAACTAAGTTCAAATTAATTGGACTCCTCAAACTGTAGACACGTGCACGTTTCAGCCGGCAATTTCTTCCAGCTTCCTCAGGACAAGGGTACACCAGGGGCGTAACACAGGTCCCCGCAGCCCCCGCAGTGCAGGGGGCCCCAAGCTGCAAGGGGCCAGACAGCACTGTACTCAGTCTCAGGCCTGAGAGTTCCGGATTAGAACCGGAGGCTGGAGCAGGGGGCCCCTCTGTGTACCTTGCAGGGGGGGATGGCAGGCCCTTCAACTTTCTTTACGCCTGTGGATGAAATAGCTAATAAAGGTCTCAAGATGTGATATTAACTATACAATTCTGCTGGATTAGGAAACTTCACCAAACAAGTGTGCTCATTTATTTGTATTGTTGTTCTTGTATTTTGTACATACATTTTTATTGCTCTTTCGAAATTCTAGAAAATGTTACTGATGTCCTTGTCATGCGCAACAACCCTAAAGGGAATTGGATGCTAGGAGCAGCGGAAATGACACCACTAGGTTGTCACCTTGTCCCACCAGTCTATTCTTTGCTGCACATGTATTAGGCAAATGGCAAGCAGTTCAAACTACAGGTGGTGAACAGGGTTCTCTGGGCAGAGTTCACTTTCTTTTCCTCCAGTTACCTTCATGGCCCACAGACAAGAGGTAACAAGGGAAGTGCAAAGGGTACAATAGGGCAAGCATGGGGTAGCTATCCCTGGTCACCACTCACTGGCATCCATGTTCTGAATGCCATGAGGCTGCTCCCATATGTATCTTCACCTCTTGAAGCCCTGTAAGGCTGGATACAGTACAAGCACTGCCCTACACGTTCCAATATGATCTTTAGTAATTATATTGAAATCTCTCACAAAAAGGCGCTACCTGCACAAAGGGAATATTTATAGAGGACTGAGACTCATCATATTTATTTTTATTTATTTATTGGGCTTTTAAAGCGAGACAGCTACCCAAAAAGGGTTTCCCGGCGCTAAGGGATACTAAACCTCGTGGGCTGATCGACAAAGCTCAGGGGAGAGGCCAGGGCTGGTTATTGGTTGAAACAAAGAGAAATAACTGGATGAACCAGTCACCCCTGACATGTCCAGCTTATTTGCTTCTTCGAGAGTCTGTTTCTTTGAAACTGTGAAAACAATTTCAGCCACCCCATATTTGGATATGTTTATAACAACTAAATCAGTGGCGTAGCCTGGGTGCCTGAGGCTCTAATGAAAGAAAGGAACAAACATTGACAAAGCAAATAGGTCTCGCCTTTTGGGAGTTGCCAATGGTTTTTATCGATGCTGTACAGAAACCCTGATCCTGTGCAGCATGGCTAAAGAGGACCCGATGCTGCGCAACATAGATAAACAGGAATATGGGTAAAGAGGACCCGATCTTGTGCAGCATAGATAAACAGGAATATATAATTAGAAAAAATCCTATGACACAACCTGTAGCATCATTTTGTAGGCGCACGCATGTCCTTTTTTAGTTCTCGCCGACACAGTGCAATCAGTGTACTGCAAGATGTATTGTTTCCAATTCAGTGGGCTCACGGACTGCCCACAGCATACCACTAGTTGTTTTTGTTTTCACTCTTATTTGCAATCTTTCAATTACTTACCTCCCATAGGCATCTCTTCCTTTCTTGTGTTGGCTCCTTCCTGGAGCATGGACCGGGCACATGAGTTCTTCCTTGTCTTTGTTCTTCCTCGTCTTTTTGCAACACACTATTGTTTATATATAAGTGTTTCAATATTACTCCTGGACATGCAATGTGCTTTCCTACCTTTACCACTGGTGTATGGCTGCTTATTTATTTTGCTTTCACCCTATCTGTCATCTCTATTGATGCTTTAGTTACTTACACACACAACTGTACTACTCTAAGCCATTCTACTCTATGCCACTCCACTCTTCCCCACTTCACTTTACTCTACACCACTCTACTCTATACCACTATGGTCTACTCTACGCCACTGCTCTCTGCTCCACTGTATGTCATTCCACTTTAAAACACTCTAGGCAACTCAGCTCTACTCTACTCTATCCCCCTCCACCCTACTGTGCGCCACTGTACGAAACTCCACTCTATTCTACGCCATTCCACTCTACACCACTCCATGCTACTCTACAACACTGTGCACCACTCCTCTCCACACAATGCCCCTCTATGCCACTCTACTCTATACCACTCCACTTTACTCTATGCCACTCTATTCAACCCCATTTTACTCAATGCTACTCTATTCCACTCCACCCCTCTCTCTATGCCCCTCTACTCTATAATGCTCTACTCTACATTACTCCATCTTACTATACTCTATGCCACTCTACTGTATGCCTCGCCACAACACACAATGCCAATCCACAGCACTCTATGCCAATTCATTCTGCTCCACGCCACTCTGCGACACTCTACTCTGAGCAACTCTATGCCACTACACTTTACTCCATCCCACTGCTGCTCCACTCTACTTTATGCCACTACACTCAATGCCACTCTACGGCACTCTACTCTACACCACTCCTCTCTATTCTACGCCAGTTTACACCACTCTACTCCACGCCGCTCTATGCCACTGTACACCACTCCAAATAAAGACACTCTACTCTACGCCATTCTAATCTCTGCGTCACTCCATACCATGCTACTTCGCCTCACTCTATGCCACTCCACTCTGCACCACTCTGTTCCATGCTACTACACACTATGCCACTCTGCTCTACTCTATGCCACCTTACTCTACGCCACTCCACTCTTCATTACTCTACCTTAGGTCTTTCCGGTCCACTCCACTCAATGCCACTTTTTGCCACTCTACTCCACTCTATTCTACGTCAATCCGGTCCACTCTACTAAATGCCGCTCAACTCTATGGCACTTCACTCTGCACCACTAAACTCTAAACCACACCACTCTACTGTACACCACTCTACTCTACACCACTCTACACCACTCCACTCTACATCTCACCACTGTACTCTACACCACTCTTCTCTACAACATTCTACTACACTCTATACCGTCTCCTCTATGCCACAGTATGCTATACTGCTCTATGCCATTCCACTCTATACCAATCTAATATATGCCGATCTTTTCAATCCCAGTCTATGCCACTTTACCACACTCCATGCCACTCACTCCACATAATGCCACTCTACGCCACTCCACTACACACCACTACACTTTATGCCACTCTACTCTGTCACTCCACACTATGCTACTAGATCTTATGCCACTCTACGCTACGCCAGTGTACGCCACTCCATTCCACTCTATGCTACTCCATGTCACTCTACTCTACTCCACACAATGCCACTCTACAGCACTCTACGCCACTCCACTCTATGCCATGCCACTCCACTCTATGTCACTCTATGCCACTCCACGCTATGTCACTCTATGCTACTCCACTCTACGCTACTACAGCATCCACTGGATCACCTTCAGGTACACTGACGAAAGAAACTTGGAAGTACATCTCATTGTGCATGCTCTGGGTGGCTGAGAGAAATCAGTATGCAGCATTGCGCATGCTCATATTTATAAGAGCACAGTACGCCACATGGCCCTGGCTTCCTGCTGCTAACAAACCAGCCTTGCCCCTGATGTGTGGCTTCTGCTGTCTGTCAGAAGACAGTGATGACTTAGTGCTGCCTCAGGAGTAAATGGGCAAAGGGCAGACTTTGATGGTCAGTAAACACACATGAAGTTACTTAGCACTGAGTGCTAGAATTATTTTTTTTAAAGGAATTCGATGTGGAGGGCTTTTGGAACATTTTATGACAAAAATGTGGTATTACAGGTAACGTGTACACATGTGCTAGCAAATGTGGTCATTATTGGTTATTGCAGCAGAAGAAGAAGCAATCATTCTTCTGAATCTCCAGGAAACAGGCCAGGATTTTGGAGGACAAGAGGGTGCTCATCGGATGAAGATGCAGATAGAGGAAAACAGACTACCTGTTATATAAACCCAACAACTTTATGAGTCATCAATGGCAAGTTCTGCAGGCTGATCCTGTTGAAATAAATGGAGGATGGGGAATTTCTTCATGGTGGGTGGTCATAGTCAAGCATTTTTGAGAATGAACACAGATTTAAAGAGGATGATCTCTTCTAAATTAGAGTGAATTCAGAAGTGTGTTAGAGGAAAGAAAATTGTAGTTCAATAGGCAAAGGAATTGTGAATATAATCAAAGAGTGCTGACTGGAGTCCCTATGTAGAAAATTAGATACTTGTACGGCTTAGTGGCGTAAAAATGGCCCCGTGGAGTGGATGCCCTGCTTCAGCACTGTGCACGGGCCCCTAGCCAGAGTGCTCCTGACTGGGTCTGGAGAATAGGGGGGCCCCCTCCATGTACTTTGTAGGGGGGCCCCCTCAAGTTTCGTTACGCCACTGCGTGGAGAGTAACACACTCTTTCAGGATGATTCTGCTTGCTTCTCAAACATTCGGTCTGAAATTGTATGCAATAATGATTTAGCCACAACATGTTATGTGTGTTTTAAGGTGCAATGTACAAATACAGCAATACATTCCCAGTGAGAAATCACAGGAACCGATAATAATATCTGGCTAATGAAGATGTACTTTTCGTAATAAATATCCATAGACCATTTATGACTTTACAGAAATAAATGGCATGTTACATTTTTAGATGACTTTACTAGGTTGGACAACAGTAACTCTACTAGCGCTAAAAATAAGCGTGCACAGCAGATCTAGAAATAAGCGGTGCACACCAGACCTAAAAATAAGCGGTGCAACCCCGACCTAGAAGTAAGCGGTGCACACCGGACCTAGAAATAAGCGGTGTACACCAGACCTAAAACTAAGCGGTGCACACCAGACCTAGTAATAAGCGGTTCACACCAGACTGACCTCCTGTCAGAGGCTAACATACTCAGTAGCAACTGGCAGGGCTATGTTGCTCTCGATTGGTTACTTGACGGTCCCCATGAGAATGTTCATTGTGAAGACATAGGTTTCACCTTAATATAAGCCCACGCTAGAGATTTGAGGCACTTCATTTGGAATAATCTCTTTCATTTTGTTACTTGAACATGAAATACCTTGAAATAGGCATTTTCAATGCAATAGGTCTCGCAATTGCGAGATTTTGAGCTATTGGCATTGTAAATGATAATGCCTTTTATTTATGTGTTTTTCAATGCAAAACATATAAAAGACATTGTCATTTCTACTGCTAATAGCTCAAACTCTTGCAAATACAAGACCACTTTAATGGTGGCCGCGCCCCTTTTTTTAGATGCTGCTCACCGTATTCAGGTTTGAGTGAGCAGCATCTACAGAAAGAAATGTAGGCAACATTATAAGTGAAAGCGCGTATGGGGTGCTTTTACACACAATGTAAAAGTAAACAAATAAAGAACGTTTTTGTAGTGTGGCCGCTAAAGGGAAAGCGGTCGCGCTTTAAATTAAATAAATAAATAAGCGCAGCTGCTATAGTTAAAGCGGACAGTTAAAGGCACAGGACTGTCTCAATTTACAGTCAGTCTGTGGCCTTCTTTTATTCAGAAATGAAAGCGTTCCCTCTATCTAGGGAGCGGCCCTCTGGGCACTGCTGTTGTGGATCGGCAATGCGATCTCTCTAATGTTAAAGATCCATGTTTCTCATTAACTTGTCAAGACATTCATCAATAAAGTTCATCAATTTTGAATTTTAATGAAATCGTATTCATAAATTTCCAGTGTTGAAATTCACATCATAGAAATAATAGTATTCTTAAATCCATGAAAACACTTATGAAAGCATCTTCCCAATGCATTTCGTGCCCATGACCGGCACTTCGTCAGGGGAATCTGTTGAAATAGTATATCTGTATAAGGGTCCACAACCTAATAAAACTGTCATCACATATCACAATATAAACATGCAATTCAAATCTAGACCATGTGGTTGATATACAGTATCTCTACGAGTTCAAGAAGAAGTGACACGATTATTATCTAATGGTGTACATGTGGTGAAACTGAACGTGAAAATGTCACTGTAAGGTGGGCTAATGGTGACGCGAACGTAAAGGTTGAGGTATAAACATCCTGTGTGCCAATTCCTAATAGCGTATATGTCGAAATGGAAATGAAAAACAAGTCACCAATGAAAGATACATAGAGAAATGTGTCTAAACGAAAACGGGGCATTATCAAAATCACCGCGTTGTGCCGAACGTTGCATATTCCTTGTCACGGGTTGAGTCAGGTGTGCAAAACTTACCACTATTCAGTGTGTGTCGTCTAAGTCTGTCTCCAAGCTGAAATGATGGATAAAAATGCGGCGAAGCTGCCGGTATAAGTGGGATGTCGGCGTGGTGTCAGCGTGGTGTTACTGAAAGTGATGACGGACTAAGAAATGTCTTGACAATCTGTTCGGTCATATTGAAACGGAGTGCAACTAGTGTAAATCATATCAGCCATGTTGAAAGGATGGAAAAGTGTAAAGAAAGTGTGACAAATCGAGTGTTAATGAAATGACAAAGAAAATAATCGAGAAAATAAATGCAACTACTCAAAAACGAACTATTAAGTGACAACATCAATTGGTCAAAACGGAACAGTGTAAATATTTGAAAAACACATCGCTTCATAATAGGTCACTACATATTGTACTGTTCACAGGTAACAAGAGAGTTCCAAGCGGTCATTGAGCCCATGGGGCTCTAAAGAATCAAGTCTATAAATCCATTGGATTTCTTTTTGTAATAGTCTTCTGTTCACATCTTGATTGCCAACATTAATGATGGTTTCAAGTACCATAAATTGCAATTGGGAAATGTTGTGTCTATGATCATTGAAATGTATAGCGATGGCTGATTTCTCATTTTTGGTTCTTATATTGCTCTTGTGTTCTGTTAGGCATGTTTTAATCTTCCTTGTGGTTTTGCCCACATACACTAGCCCACATGGGCACTTGAGAAGATAGATTAAATTCATGGAATCACAGGTTGCTGTAAGATGTATTGGAGTGCCTTGTCGAGGATGGTTAATTGTAGTTCCTTTAATGATGGCGAGATTTGCATTCACCCGCAGTAAGAATATCCAAGATATGCTTAAGAAACGATCACAGGTCACGATCCAAGACACATTCAAAGGCACAATACCTTGTCATAACTGCAACAATTGTCATGCCATCATTAAAGGAACTACAATTAACCATCCTCGACAAGGCACTCCAATACATCTTAAAGTAACAGCAACCTGTGATTCCATGAATTTAATCTATCTTCTCAAGTGCCCATGTGGGCTAGTGTATGTGGGCAAAACCACAAGGAAGATTAAAACACGCCTAACAGAACACAAGAGCAATATAAGAACCAAAAATGAGAAATCAGCCATCATTATACATTTCAATGATCACAGACACAACATTTCCCAATTGCAATTTATGGTACTTGAAACCATCACTAATGTTGGCAATCAAGATGTGAACAGAAGACTATTACAAAAAGAAATCCAATGGATTTATAGACTTGATTCTTTAAAGCCCCATGGGCTCAATGACCGCTTGGAACTCTCTTGTTACCTGTGAACAGTACAATATGTAGTGACCTATTATGAAGCGATGTGTTTTTCAAATATTTACACTGTTCCGTTTTGACCAATTGATGTTGTCACTTAATAGTTCGTTTTTGAGTAGTTGCATTTATTTTCTCGATTATTTTCTTTGTCATTTCATTAACACTCGATTTGTCACACTTTCTTTACACTTTTCCATCCTTTCAACATAGCTGATATGATTTACACTAGTTGCACTCCGTTTCAATATGGACGAACAGATTCTCAAGACATTTCTTAGTCCGTCATCACTTTCAGTAACACCACGCTGACACCACGCCGGCATCCCACTTATACCGGCAGCTTCGCCGCATTTTTATCTGTCATTTCAGCTTGGAGACAGACTTAGACGACACACACTGAATAGCGGTAAGTTTTGCACACCTGACTCAACCCGTGACAAGGGATATGCAACGTTCGGCACAACACGGTGAATTTGATAATGCCCCGTTTTGTTTAGACACATTTCTCTATGTATCTTTCATTGGTGACTTGTTTTTCATTTCCATTTAGACACATACGCTATTAGTAATTGGCACACGGGGTGTTTATACCTCAACGTTTACGTTTGCGTCACCATTAGCCCACCTTACCGTGACATGTTCACGTTCAGTTTCACCACATGTACACCATTAGATAATATTCGTGTCACTTCTTCTTGAACTCGTAGAGACACTGTATATCAACCACATGGTCTAGATTTGAATTGCATGTTTATATTGTGATATGTGATGACAGTTTTATTAAGTTGTGGACCCTTATACAGATATATTATTTCAACAGATTCCCCTGACGAAGTGCCGGTCATGGGCACGAAATGCATTGGGAAGATGCTTTCATGGATTTAAGAATACTATTATTTCTATGATGTGAATTACAACACTGGAAATTTATGAATACGATTTCATTAAAATTAAAAATTGATGAACTTTATTGATGAATGTCTTGACAAGTTAATGAGAAACATGGATCTTTAACATTAGAGAGATCGCATTGCCGATCCACAACAGCAGTGCCCAGAGGGCCGCTCCCTAGATAGAGGGAACGCTTTCATTTTTGTTCAAATTCACACCTAAAGTCCGACTAGGTGAATCCTCCGAGGCACGCGACAACCTACACCTTTGGATTAAAAATAGAGCTTGTGCCCAGTCAACCCTTCAATTAGTATTACTTCTTTTATTCAGCTCACCGTGGGTAATAAAAGATTTCCGCTGATTCATTTACAGTGAGGAAAGCAAGTTGTTGCCTTTGGATTCATAAATTAATTGTCTAATGGAACATACAGGTGTGCATCGACCTTGCATCGGCACAATGTGATCAGTGGGTTACGTGTCCAGATGTCAGGTATGGGGAGTGTGTGATCACTGCGTGTGCTGTGTCCTGATTGGCTATATGTTCCTAACTTATGTGGCATCCAACTTTATGGTGTTTTAGGTGTGCGCGTACTCCGTCTAGCCATGTGTGCTTTATTGTGGACAATCTCCCTTGACCATTGTAATGTTGTTGGGCCTGTATGTGGGATTGATCTAAGGTTTCCTGTTGGTGCCTATGTCTGCCGGCTACCTGCCACCCCACCTGTGAAATATCAATTATTGACCTCGGGCCTAGATCTCAGAGCTTGCCTGACTACGTAATTGCGAGTCGAGGTTTATGTGGAGTTCACAATGTCGTTAATAAAGACGCGATTTCGTTCTCGTAAATTAATGTATTGTTTTCCATATTATCATAAATGGTTTCCATATTAATAATTTCATGTGGTAAACACAGGATCAATGAAGCTCAATATATGCTGTTGTTGTTAATTGCAAGTGAGTTGATTAGTCACTCTGCAACCAGGTACTCTTGGGTTCAATAATTGGAGTACACCACTGTATACATAAATTATCCTTGCACATTGTCAATTTTCTTCTTTCCATAAGGAACCGGCTGAAAGGACCAGGCAGGTAGTGCCAAAGATGTCCCTATTCCCACACAACACTTCTTCAGTTTTTGGGTGTGTCAAAGGCACTGTATTTATTTGATAGATTCAGAAATCAGCTCAAGAGTCTAGTAATAAGTGCGCGTAGAGTGGAACCGAAGAGATGTGGACCCCCTGTCCACGAACAGAAAAAAGGGCAAGACGACGCTGTTGCAGTGGCGGGCTCCTTCAGAGAAGACCGAGGGCAAGTAAATACGGACACTGAGGATAGCACTATACATTCGGACTCAGAAAACAGTATGGTGCTGTTCCCGACTGTGACGCCCAGAGCGGCGGATGAACTCCTAGACACTGCCCTGGAATAAGGATGTGGCTGATATGATCTGTATCGTCAAGTCACACTGGTATCCTTTTTCTTTATTGTAACCTGGCTGCACGACCGAGGGGTGGGGAGGGAGCAGACCCTATGGACTAAGTGCGCAAATGTGTGTATACATTACCTGTTAGCTCCTGAGGTGACATATCCTTGTCCACTGTATGCGATCCCAGGCATGCGGCCCGTGTACGACCCACACTCTGCCCACTCCGGGTCTACACCTCTGACTGTGCGGGGATACAGGCCCCCCCCCCACAAGTGGCGGACAGTGGCAGTGTTTGGTTGACAGATACCCCTCCCGGCGGCGCCGTTGAGCAGACGGCACAGACTGGCATGGTCCATCGGATATGGCTCAAGCCTAGCAGACCCCCCAAGAGCGTATGCACTGTTAAATGTTTGCTTTTTTTTTTACAGTTTCATGTTCGGCACAGCAAAGTTCCGAGGCTGCGCCTCCAGAGTTGGGGTTTGGGATAGGGAGGGAACCGTCTCCGGGCTGATTAGGCCGAGGGCCATAAAGCATTGCATTCTGTTGTCCCCTTGGACACCTGTATTTGGATATGGCTGAAGAGAGAGGGAAGTATAGGCTGGTTACGTGGAATGTGAGGGGGTTGGGGGCGATACAGAAGCGACATAGAGTACACGCCTTCTTAATTCGCCAGAGAGCGCATATTGTATTCCTCCAGGAATCCCACCTGACACAGCCTGAGGTGCACACTTTACGGAAAAAATGGAGGGGAGCTGTGCTTTCCACAACATACTATGCCTTTTCCAGGGGAGCCACGATATGGATACGTTATGGGGTCCCCTTCGTGGAGCTAGAGAGGAAAACAGACGACCAAGGGCGTTACCTTTTGGTAAGGGGCACACTAGACGGTATACTGGTAGTCCTGGGCTGTATCTATGCCCCAAACTACGACCAGGACAGATTCCTTTTGACGGTTGGTAGGGCCCTGCCAGGCTGGGCGGACATCCCGTGGATTCTGGGGGGAGACTGGAACATGGTCCTAGATGCAGGCCTAGATAGATCACACCCTCCCCTTCAGGCGGCGGGAGTTCATAAAATGTCGGACTCGTTTAGCACATGGCTTCAGGGATGGGGATTAACTGATGTGTGGCGCACACTGTATCCGACACTTAAAGAATATTTGTATCACTCCCCACTACATAACCTACACACCCGCCTGGACAGATTCGCTTGCACCAATTCCCTAACAACACAGTGTGTATCGGCAGCGTACCTTGCCAAAACGTTCTCGGACCATAGACCATTAACGCTAGATCTGCAGTGGGGTAGGATTCCCTCACCGGTACCCACCTGGAGGCTCAACCCCTCATTACTTGAGGATGGCCCATTCCATGCCCACCTTGAGGACACGCTAACCGGCTACTTCAGAGAAAACTGGAACTCTGCGTCCTCGAACCTGGTAGTGTGGGATGCAATGAAGGCTGTGGTGAGGGGGGCTGCGATAGGCCGACTGGTAGGCGCCAGACAGGAGGTTCATGACAAACTCTGTACGGTGGAGACCCGTCTGAAAGAGCTAGAGACTGCGGCGGGAACGGACCCAGGTCGCAGAGGTGACCTACAACTGTGTAATGTTGAGCATGCGGAACTCCTAGAAACCTTACGGGTTATTGACTATAGGGAATATTTGAGGCGACAGCAGGCGGAGGCGGACAGATCGGGGGCATTGCTGGCTCGTCTGATCAGGGATACCCCTGAGACCCCAGTGATTACGAGCGTCCGGGACGACACGGGCAGACAGGTAAACACGCAGTTAGAGATTAACTCTGTGTTCAGGACTCATCTGGAGAGGTTGTATGCTCCCCCCCCTAATGATAACCGAGATGCCATGGTGGATTTCCTGGATGAGTTGGTACTCCCAACCCTGCCTCGGGAGATCCAGACGGCCCTCACCGAACCCATATCGCAACAGGAAATTAAAACTGCCATCCACACCTTAAATCGGGGCAAGACTCCGGGTATGGATGGTCTGCCCGGGGAGTTTTATCAAACTTACTCCGATACGCTGGTGCCGGTCCTGGAAAAAATATATAACACTGCTTATGAGACCGGCCATCTGCCGGCCTCGACTATGCAGGCCTTGGTCATTTCCATCCCGAAACCTGGCAGAGACGCTCTGGATGTGGGTAATTATAGGCCGCTGTCTATGCTCCCTTCGGAGTATAAAATCCTTAGCAAGGCTATCGCCATGAGAATACAAGCCCACCACCCTGGCCTGATACACACTGATCAATGTGGTTTCCTCCCGGAGAGAAGCACTTCCCAGAACACGAGGCGACTGCACGCCCTGATGTCCACCGCCCCCCCGGAGTTCCCGAGAGCTGGCTGCATAACCCTTGACCTACGTCAAGCGTTTGACTCACTGGCATGGGACTTCATGTTTGAAACCTTACACCGGTTCGGCTTCCCGGATGCCCTGATAAAATGGATTCGTCTATTGTACACGCATCCAACGGCTAGGGCGCGCACCGGCAGACATACTTTGGACAGCTATGACGTGCACAGGGGCACCCGACAGGGATGCCCACTGTCACCGCTGTTGTTCGTACTCACATTAGAACCCCTGGCGATTGCACTCCGGACTAGAGCAGCGGAGGCGGGCATTATGGTTGGGGATACTCATAACCTGCTCTCCATATACGCTGATGACATACTACTGTTCCCCCGAGATCTACGGGGTGACCACACACATCTAGCGACGGTCTTTGCTCGATTCGAAAGAATCTCTGGCTTGGCGGTGAACCCCCGAAAATCACTGGGTTTCTTTTTCAGAGACGGACAACAGTCTACTCAAATACAATTTGGCGCTCACGAGATCCAGGTGGCTCCAACTACATTTAAATACCTTGGTATTAACGTGTACCGGAACCCTGACGACCAGATTGAGGGCAATGTGCGAAGAGCGATCAACGGCCTCCGGGGTAGCGTGACCTTCTGGGCGTCCTTGCCCCTATCTGTAATGGGCCGGGTGGCAATTTCGAAGATGGTCCTTCTTCCCCGAATACTGTACTACTTTGTGAATTTACCCGTCCTCCTCCCACAACACATATTCACCACACTGAATTCGTTGCTAATTAACTTAATTTGGGGATCGGGTAGACGGCGGGTGAGTCTCAAGAAGTTACAGTTGTCCACCAGACAAGGAGGCCTGGGAGTACCGGACCTGCGAAGCTACTACTATGCTAGCCAGCTCCAGTGGCTGACGAGATGGGTGGCGGGCAGACATCTCCACGAGATCGCATTCACGGCAGCCAAACTGGCGCGTGGGGACCTCCATTCCCTCCTGCTGCCTACGGCCCTGATTGCCAGAGAATGTCACCCCCTACTACTTGTGGCACTGAAATGTTGGCGGAAAGCGCTAAGGTACACGGCAGGAACCACTCCCTATGCGGACAACATCCCCCTAATCGGCCTCCCGACTCCACAGGGGACTCTGTCCAGACGTCGATTACGACCCTGGACAGATGCTGGGGTAGACAGGGTGGGAGACTTATTTGGAGATAACACCCTATTAGATCATGCTACCTTCGCACAATCCACAGGGGCCCCGCAACGACTATACTTGTTGCACGCCTCGGTGACCCACTATGTTAGACGCACCTGGGCTCCACAACGCACTAAGCCGGACCAACACGAACTGGTCCATCTCCTCCACTACATGGGGACGGGCGGACACTTAGTGAAGTGGCTCTATGTGGGTATCAGGGAACACGCAGCTTTCCCCCTCGCCGCACTTAGGGAAGCCTGGACCACAGACACAGGCGAGGAGATCGCAGACGGCGACTGGAAGACCATCCTTGGTCACCCTAGGAGAGTGTCCAGGAACGTTAAGTTCAAATTTATACAAGCCATGGTTTTGCACAGAGCATATCTCACTCCCCAGAGACTACATAGGATGTTTCCTAACACCCCCCACAACTGCCCTAGGTGTCGGGCAGATGATGCTAATATTATTCACATGCTTTGGACATGCCAGAGAATACGTAATTACTGGGTGACAATTAGGAATACACTGTTCACTATAACTGTTCTACAGATCCCTGAGGGTGCCTTGCCCTGCCTGATAGGCAACAGGAAGAGACCCAAGGCCTGTAAGGCACAATTGAAATTTATAGACTTGGCTCTCTTGTTGGCACTCCGCACCCTCACCATGAGATGGAAGTCACCTAGACCCCCAGATGTAGAGGTATGGAGGTCTGATATGCTGAAATGGGGAAAGGCAGAGGCTGCGGAGCTGCGCAGGGAGGAACAGAAGGGCCACCGTAAATACCCCATTGCACAGGACTGGGACCGTATGTTACTAGAACTGGAGAACGATGACCCAGAACTGTGACTGACACATATTGTATGACCGCATGCCTGGTGTGAGGAGTGTCTATGTGCGGGGCTACCTAGCCTGCTTACACCGGTAACCACGCCTATCCAATGTAATGTTCATTCACGCAGGCTCAAAACTGGTATATCCATCTTATGGACGTTGTACACGGGGACTGCCAGGAGACGGGAAGAGGGAGGGGGAAGGTGGGAGGGAGGGGTTTTGTTGAGGCAATGCAGTATTCTACGGACGCGGAATACAAGATGTATTACATTGTTTCTGGGACTGTTACGAGGCCTGATAAATAAATGGATAGTAGGAATGATATGCCAAAGTTAAGTTAAGGAAAATGGAAAAGACTGACACTATGTACGATGATAAAATGTGCATTGTAATGCCTGATACAGTCATGAATAAAGAGTTAAAAAAAAAAAAAAGAGTCTAGTAATAAGTGCAATTTATAGTTTGACTTGCTGAATTTCTGTTCACCAGTTAGGGTGAATCAGTGTCTCCACTAAAACAGCAGTGGAAAATCCACTGTGTTTAAAGTTTGCCATGAAAACAGCCAAAGTATCGCCAACAAAAAAGCTGTATCCGCCAAGGGAGGACCCACATGGAGAGTAAGCCTCTTATGAAAAATCCACTAATGTACATCACTGATGGAAGAATGGGAGGTCTATTAAGCTATAGGGATCCCATCCAACCCATTACTTAAGGAAATCACGCAAAAGTGAATTGGGGGTAAAGGAGGCAACTGACAAGTTTTGTATGGCACCTAAAGTTTGTCCGGGCTATGTCTAACACCCTTCTCAATTTTACCTAATTAATATTGGGATTGCCACACATTTGACACATTGTAATTGACAAACTGGAATAAAAACCAGGAAATAACCAACAACTCTGCTGTTTGTGGAGGATGCGCTGCTCTTTTCGAATCTTCATTTGGGCTGCAGAATCAGATGAATGGATTTTTCATGTTGCGTGAAAATAGGGACCTGACCACTAATAAAGCCTAAACCAACTGTATGCCATATGACTGTCAGTGCACAGATCTCGAGATAAGTCTTAGCCACCGCGGCTTGGTGGGAGCAGCAACGCCATACTGCCAATGTACCAGTGGCAAGTTTATTTCATGGACAGAAGACTGCTGATGTGAACAGAGAGTAAGCACTATCTGGTATAAGACTTCACAACACTGTCTTGGTACAAAACTACACGTCACAGAAAGCCTGAAAGTCTCTCAGGTTGTTTGGAGATGTTTGCAGATGGCAGCGGCCATCTTGCATAATTGGGCATCACTTGCTACCTATGTGTAGTGGTTAGCGTGCATCGGGCGAAGATCGCACAATGCTTTATTGTTCTTTGAATTGTTCACGTGCATGTTGCGCGTGTAATGTCTCATGTACATTGTTGTGTTTCAAATGTACGCTCACGCATGGAGGGTCCATTCGGTGGGAGTTCTAACGATGCGAGTCAGTCACCGTTTGGCTTTCCATCGAGGGGACACTCCGTACGTGGGTGGAGTTGTATTCCAATAAACTCCTACTTGAATTTGATTTGGATTTCCTGGAATTATTACTCTTACATTTGGCGACGATCGGGGAGACTCCACCCACACCCACGCTCGACCCCTAAAGACTTACCATATCCTTAAATCCGGTTTTACTCTGCATTTCCCCGCAAGTTCTCCGGTCGGATTGGGACATTCATCTTCAATATGGGTTTGACCCGAAAAAGGTACGTGGAAATGTAACTTTAAAGCCCCATTGGCTGGCACTGTTATTACGAGTGCATATCTGGAAGGCGTTTACTTCATCGTTGTGAGAGATGTTTAATTATTGGTCAGTTACTTGGTCTCTTCATTCCTGCATGTGACTCGTTATTAAGGAGGTTTAAAGAGTCAATCGTCTTCCTAGGTCCGCCGCATGTGACTTATGATTAAGGAAGTTTAAAGGTCCAATCGTTTTACAAGTTCTGCCTCTGGTTGGAAATACACTGCATGCGCTGACGCGCCGACACACTCAAGCGTTCCTTGCTTTCATTTAAGACTGCTGGATACATTGTTTCCCGTGAAGTTGAATGACGTTGACACCGCGCCTGGTTTTCTTTCAGCGATGCGCATGCGTCTCATAATTAATTTGGTTTCAAGCGTTTTACATCAGCGATACGCACGCTTTATTGTCAGTTCTTTACGCTTACAGTGCGCCTCGTTCCTCAACAGCGATTCGCATGCTTGTTAACAGCTTTAATATAATGGCAGTGCGCCCCGCTTTCCCAGCAGGGATACGAACGCTTATTAACAACTTTAATAAACTTACAGTGTGCTTCGTTGTCTAACAGCGATACGCACGCTTTATTAACATTTTTCCAGTTTGTTTTTCAGCAGATTATTTTATTTCAAATGCCATGTGTATAAATCTGCATCATATACACACACGCTTGAATTATTTACATTCTTCATAATTTAATGATTTCTTTTCGCAGGTTTATTAGTCATTCAATTTGTTTTTGTCATTGTTAGTGTTATTATGGCTAATGTTCAACTTCAACAGATTACTCAACCTCCTCCATTCCTCAGTAAGCCTGGTAGCCCTGAAATTATTTGGTCAGAGTGATTTAGACTCTTTGAAAACCACTTGGTCGCTATTGATGCTGTGGGTTATCCCTCTGCCCGAAAATTTGCATTACTTTTTGGATGCCTTGGCCAAGCAGCCCAAAGAATTTTCCATAGTGTTGTTCCTAGTCCCCCACCTACTTCACGCTGGTGATGGACAGTGGAATGTCTATTTAGAAGCAGTTACACGTCTAAAGAAGCAGTTCTCAGAAGAACCAAATATTATGCTAGAGCGACATAATTTGTATTCAAAGAAACAAATGGAGGAAGAGAAAGTTGAAGAATACATATCTGCACTCAGAGTTCTGGCAACCACATGTGATATCGGACCATTATCTGATAATTATATCAGGGACCAATTCGTTTTTAATTGCGCTTCACTTAAAATTAAGGAGAGGATTTTAGGATGCAAAAATCCTGCTCTGTCTGAGGTAATTGACTTGGCTTTGAGCATTGAACGTTCCGCTCTTTCCAGTAAAGCTATGCAAGATGCCTCTAAAAACTGAATTAATTTTGTTTCTTCTCCTGAAACTGATAATGACAGTTCCATATGTGCAGTAAATGTTAAAAGCAAAAATACGAAATAAGTTCAAAAGAAGCAGTCATTTATTTGTTATAGATGCGGGTCAAAAAACCATATTGGAAATTCTCCTAATTGCCCCGTCATCAACAAACGATGTGTCATTTGTAAAAAAATGGGTAATTTTCAAGGGGTATGCAGAAACGCTAAAAAGTCATTTAACGTGAACTATATCGATTCAGATATTGATTCCTGTTCCAATTCTCTCAACAACATAGTTGTTACATTAGATTGTAATGATGAAAAAGATTCTATAAAAGGCCCCTTATGTTCTGCGATTATTGACAATGTTCTTTTACAGGTGATGGCTGATTCAGGCTCTCCTTTTACAATCTTAAGGGATACTACTTTTTATGATTTATGGACCAGAAAAGTTGATCTTATCCAATCTGATGTGAACCCAAAAGCATTTGGAGAAAAAGATATTAAAATGATTGGGTATTTCTCTGGTTTGGTATAATGTCTTGGTAGAGAAACTATAACAAAAATGTATGTTGCAGAGAAAGGGAAGAATATTATCGGCTGGAAGGACCTTGCTCGCATGGGGCTATATTTGGTTCCTGGCAATGAAAATCCAATTAAGGTCGGGGAGCTTCCTGTAAGTAACATTGAATGTAACATGTCTGATTCCGATTCTAAAGTGCTAAAAGAAATTATTTCTGAGTTCAAATCAGTGTTCAGCAACACAGTAGGGTCTGTTAAGGGTTTTGAACACCACATCAGATTAGTCCCTGGAGCTCAATCCATTTCACATAAAGTTTGCTCTGTACCTTTGAGTGTGAGGAATGTATTGAAAGTTACTTTGAAGAGTTTGTGCGATCAAGGAATTATAGAATCTACAGATTCTTCACAATGGGTTGCCCCCATCGTAGTCGCACGCAAAAAGTCTGGCGAGATTCGGCTGTGTGCAGACTTGCGTGGTTTAAACAAAAATATTATTGTAGACTGCCATCCGCTCCCTAAAATTCACGAGTTATTAGCAAATTTGGGGGGGCTAAATGGTTTCACTAATCGACTTGAGATCAGCTTATCACCAGGTTCCACTGTCAAAAGATTTCCAAGAGATAACGACCTTTGTTACTCCTTTTGGAACATACACATTTTTACATCTTCCTTTCGGCCTTGCGTCGGCTGGGAGCGTTTTTCAGAAGGTCATGGATACACTTTTTCGCTAGATTAATGGTGTACAGGCCTATTTAGACGATATTTTGATTTATGCTAAATCGTTTGAGGAGCACAACATGATTTTGAAGCAAGTTCTTTCAATTTTGATGTCTAAGAATATGACTGTACATGATGACAAGTGCAAGTTTGCAGTTCAGGAACTGGAATATTTGGGTCACACAGTTTCCAGCCAAGGAATTAAACCGAAGTTTTCAGTTATTAGAGCCATTGACGACACCAAACACCCTACTGATAAGGATTCATTGCGATCTTTCTTAGGTTTGGCAGAATATTATGCCAGATTTGTTCCTTCATATGCTCAAGTTGTTGAACCTTTGCGCATGCTTCTAAGAAAAGGTAAACGTTTCAGCTGGTCTTCTGATCTCAAAAAGGTTTACTGATTGTCCGTCTGCTCCGGCGCAGATGTTGATATTCGTCTAAAAAATTCACAGGGTGAGATGCATTTGTCATCGGCGCGGCCCCTTCTGTGGAAACATCTGATTCTTGTGGCCACTGTAAAGTGTGCAAGAATAGTACCTACACCAAGATGATCGAGTACAACGGCATTAAGAAAGAGATCAAACAATTCCTTATGTATAGTTCCACCCATGTGATTTATGTGATCGAATGGCCCTGCAAGTTGTGGTATATAGGGAGAACCACCCTACTTGCCAAGAAACGCATTCTTGAACACTGTCGGGCCATCACTCACAATGATGAAAAGTATCCGGTGGCCAGGCATTTTAGAGACAAACATTTTTCCAACACCTCCCTCCTCAGATTCTTCATTTTAGAAAAAATCACCAGAAACTCCAGGGGAGGTAACAGGGTGCTGAAACTGAGGCAGAAGAAGTCCAGATACATTGTTGACTTTCAGTCAAAGGACCCGGGAGCCTCAAGCATGATGAGGAACTAGCCATACATCTGAGAGAGGACTAGTGAAGATACCCTACAGTCATTAGCCCCACCGTTCCAGTCCCAGTTAGAGAGCGGGTTCTAGTCATGACATAGGGGACATGCCCGTTCTCTCCTCTTCCTATGATTTCAGTGCATGCAAGAATGTTTATTTATTTTGATAGTCTATGTGATGTATCATGTTTTTAATTATCAGTGCAACTAATTTGGTTTTATCTTATATGTTTTTCCAGGAAAGGAAGGGGCCCAATCACCGCACTCACTGTCACGGGCTACCCACCCTTTTCACCATCTTCACATCATCTTCTCACTGAGCACACCGTCACTGATGGGCACCTGTGGCAAGTACGATTGACTTGTTAGACAGTAACGCATACTGTTGGACTTCATGTTTCTTGCAGTCACCTGTCAAATTTGTCGTCCAGCCAGACCGCTGGTCGTCTGATATGTGTGCACATGCTGGCTTAGATATATTCTTTGCGGATCACTGACACAATATCGACGGAAAAAATATCGACCTACACAAAAATCGACGTTGGAATATCGGAAGCAAGAATATCGACAGCCTATCTACAACATGGTAAGTACAAAAATATCGAAACAAAAATATCGAAGTTAAAAATATCGTAATTAAAAATATATATATTTTTTTTAAAATAAACAAAAGTGTAAAATAAAGTAAATAATACTTATAAACCAAATAAACATAGTTAAACATATTTAATAATGTTTACAATTAATAAGTAATATATATACAATAATATAACATTAATTAAACATATACATAAAAAATATAATATATACTTACCTAATAATAAGTTTTAATAATTATTTTAATAACTTATATATTATTAAAAAGTATTATAAATTACAAATACATCTACACACATAAAACAATAACATAAATAAAAAGTAAATAATTATATTTAATAAATGTAATACATTAAAAAATTAAATATACTTTCAATATTTTTAAAATTATTAATATACTACATTATCAAAAATAATAATAAAAATATTAAATAGCTAAATAAATAAAACTGCTATTCAAAGTCCCAAAAAAAATACAGTAATGATAACATTAGATAACCTAACACTTAAAATTACTATTCCAACTTCAGAAAATGCAACAGTGGGGAAAGCGTTGGATAGCGTAGGGATAAAAATTACTATTCCAACTCCAGAGGGGGCAACAGTAGGGAAAGCGTATGATAGCTTAGGGGTAAAAACTACTATTCCAACTCCAGAGGGTGCTACAGTAGGGAAAGCGTTGGATAGCGTAGGGGTAAAAATTACTATTCCAACTCCAGAGGGGGCAAAAGTAGGGAAAGCGTTGGATAGCATAGGGGTAAAAATTACTATTTCAACTCCAGAGGGGGCAAGTAGGGAAAGCGTTGGATAGCGTAGAGGTAAAAAGTACTATTCCAACTCCAGAGGGGGCAACAGTAGGGAAAGCGTTGGATAGCGTAGGGGTAAAAATTACTATTCTGACTCCAGAGGGTGCTACAGTAGGGAAAGCATTGGATAGCGTAGGGGTAAAAATTACTATTCCAACTCCAGAGGGGGCCAGTAGGGAAAGTGTTGGATAGCGTAGAGGTAAAATTACTATTCCAACTCCAGAGGGGGCCACAGTAGGGAAAGCGTTGGCTAGCGTAGGGTAAAATTACTATTCCAACTCCAGAGGGTGCTACAGTAGGGAAAGCGTTGGATAGTGTAGGGGTAAAAATTAATGTTCCAACTCCAGATGGTGCAACAGTAGGGAAAACGTTGGATAGCGTGGGGGTAAAAATTACTATTCCAACTCCAAAGGGTGCTACAGTAGGGAAAGCACTGGATAGCGTAGGGGTTAGAATTACTATTCCAACTCCACAGAGTGCAACAGTAGGGAAAGCGTTGGATAGCGTAGGGGTAAACATTACTATTCCAACTCCAGAGAGTGAAACAGTAGCGTAGAATTTAAATATAACATACTTATAAAAAAATTGTATTTAAAATAATAAATAATTTAATTTTTTAATAACTACATCATTTACGAATACCCATTAATAATTATTAAAAACATAAGTACAATTGAATAAATAATTAACAATAAATTAACAATAATTAACAATAAATTAACAATAAATATTAATTAATAAATATTAGTCACCAAATAATAAATATTGAACAATAAAATATTTTTCATTACAACATTTTTAATTATTTAAAATTAATTCACAATTAAAAAATATTAAACAATAAAATTATTTTTCATACCAAATAATACTTTTTATGAAACATTGATAACCAATTAATTAAAACTAATAAAAAATAATTACCAATTAAAAACATTAATTGCCAATTAACAAAATTAATTACCAGATAAAAAATTAATTACAATTATTTGCCAATTAAAAACATTAATTACCAATTAAAAAAAGTAATTACTAATTAAAACAATTATTTACCAATTATAAACATTAATTACTAATTAAAAAATTAATTATCAAATAAAATATTTAATTGCCAATTAATAATTAATTAAAAATAAAATATTTACACATTCCAATAAATAAAAATAAACCATTAATTAATTGTAATTAAATTACTTCCCACCCAATTCCCCTATAAACCCACAACCCGCTACAGAAATAAACACAAACATTAATTAAAATTAATTTATAATTCCTAAAAATTAATATTTAATTTAGTATATTTAAATTACTTCCCACCCTATTCCCCTATAAACCCACAACCCGCTCCGGTACTAAAACATAAAATGTACTTAAAAATAACATTATTAATATATAAAAATAATACACATATAATTTAAAACAAGTAAAATACTTAACAAAAAAATATTACACATACATAATAAAATACATAACAATAATACTAATATTAGTAACTTCGATATTACTTACATCGATATAAAAAAATCGATATTACTTACCTTAGGGTCGATATTCTGTCCAACGAAATTCTTGACCTCAATATTATGTACCTTCGATATTTCCAACACAATATTTTTGTAGGTCGATATTTCAAACTCTATATTTAGACTGAGCACCATTTTTTTACGCATTATTGGCACCCTCGTATTTTACGTGTCAGCACATTTGCAACCTACTTTCCCTATCTGTCTGAACAGTAGTTTTGGCCAGGCAATTCACGTTGCAACAGATTCCGTGCCGCATTATTGCAAGTTGTAGTGAGCACAGTCAATTCTGGCCATGTTGTACAGACCACCAAGTTGGCAAACATGACGCCTAGCAGAACAGCATGTACTCTGTTGGGCTGCCATCTGGCACATAGGGGCCGATTATGATTGCGGTTTTTCCGCATCCTCCGGGCCAGCGGAAGTGTCCGCCGGCCCGGAGTATGCGGAAAAACCGCTGCCGAGCCTTCAAAGACCCCCCGCCAGATTAGGATGGCTGGGGGGTCTGGAAGACCGTCCGCCGCGGTCGTCTCGACCGCGGCGGAAAAGCTCTAACATGTCTGGCGGTGTCTATCAGACACCGCCAGCCATCCTAATCTGGCGGGGTGTCTTTGAAGGCTCGGCAGTGGTTTTTCCGCATCCTCCGGGCCGGCGGACGCGGACACCGCCAGGCATATTAGGATGTCTGCATTCCTCTGCTTTTCCGCTGTGGAAAAGCATACGGACTTTCACTTCGGGGGCCTGTTGCGGGCCCCCTGGGTGAAGGGGGTGGGGGATGCACATGGGGGGTACCTATGGTACCCCCCTTCATTTACGTGCACAAAGCAGCAGCCACGCAAATGCGATGCATACATTTTTAACCTTGCGGCGGGTGCAGCTTGAAGCTACACCCGCCGCAATGTTAAAGATAGAGGATGTGACCGCCACGCTGGCGGTCACATCATAATCTGCTCGGAGGGAACGCCGCAGCCCCTGCGGACGTTCCCTCCTCCTCAGGGTTCGCGGACGGACTCAAGTCCATCCGCGATCCTAATCGACCCCTTAGATGGGCAAAGGTAGGAGTCACACACCATTGTTTCTTCGTGCTAGACTGCCTGTTCACTGCAAACATTCATCAGCCGGGTTGGCCAAACACGCTCTTAATTTGATATTTTCTATGTCATATTTTTCAAATATCATATCTGTTAAGATTTGTTTTTGCATTTGAATATTTATATTCATCATGAGTTGTAGACATTGTGTGGCAAACAGAAGAACTGATTACAAGCATTTGCTATACATTCAGTTGTCACATTATACATTCCAATATGTCTGACATGTATTTCACTGAGCAGCATGAAATGTGAGTCCTTTGTTTATGTCCTTGTATTCTCCTTGCACACAAGTTTTATCAGTATGGCTTCTATGCACATTCACTTACGTGAACAAGGTTTCTCTGCAAGACGAAACTTGTTGGAGTAGGTGAATAAACACCCTTGGATTATGGACTGCCTGCGTGACTTCGTTACTGAGAGCGCATTTACGTAGGAATTTTTGTGGATATATATATATATATATACGAGTTGCTAAATTGTTCTAGCATTTTAAGTGGATCTATGAACATTTTACAGGCTTCTATCAGGTGGGCGTAGTTTTGTTTCACTGCATATAAACTTGTAAAAAAAGTTAACACTCTGCATGTGATCAAGGGCCCACGAGCCCGAAACGCGTCATTGCTGTTAACTTGCACCAGTAAAATCCATCTGTGGCCAGATCCTGGGTCTGTTTCCTTTGTAGCTTCGCCGGTCTGAATGAATGGAGGTGGCTGTTGGAGTGTTCTTTTGCATATTACTACGGAAGTTGGCTTGCTTCCGGTAATGGACCCCATCCCCTGAAGTCGGCGTTCGCCTGCAAACCTCTGCCTGTTCTGAATCCCTATCGGAATTTTGGTGGACGCCCCCTCTCACAGCCGAAAGACTTTCACCGTAAGCGTGTGAGAAAATCATCGTCACTGAGGTCGGATGACCCGTGGAAACAGTGTGGAATCGGCAAAGCAACGCGGTGATTCTGTGGCAGAGTGGAGGTGGGGAGGTTATTTGATCGGCGAATACAAGGCAGTAGCTGCCTGAGCAGAAGCGAGGCTACCTACTGCATAACGTGTGTTTGCAACAGCATGTCGGCAGAAGCTGTCCGTGCACGAGAGGCGGAGGCTGCAGGGCTTTTTGGCAATATACCTGTTGTAGCGTCTGGTTCTAAAAATGCTCCGGGTTACAATGAAGCCAAAGAAGACACCAATGTGAAAACACTTTATAAAGAACTAGAAAAAACAAAAGACTCGAAATCACCAAATGGTGGGAACATTACTCATTATCTAAATATGCAGATGTGGGGAGAGTGCCGAGAGGCTTGAGGATTCTGTTGGCACCCAGTTTTGACAAACCTAATCCTTTGATGTTGAAGGAGTGGGGACAAAGCAATTTAGCAGCTTCAATGAATCTGGTACATATTTTTATTAAATATGCAGCAATTGATCAAGAGGAAGATTTAAAAGAAATTGAGAGGTTGAACATCGAAATAGACAAATTTGATGAAACTGAGGCTTCCAAAAAGTTGAAAGAGACGATGGCGGAAAGCCTTAAAAAACACGAAGATAAGATCAAGGTCAGAAAAGTACATACATTTGCACGTGATCAAGCGGATTACGACAATGGCCAAATCTTTACTTTCGCCCGGAAATACAGTGCAGCCAAACGCCAACAATACAGCACAAAGAGTACTAAACAAGTAAACCCTCAAGCGACAACAAGATTGGCCAAAACTAATAATGAAGAAGTCTCTAGTCAAGATTCGATATCCCTCACCAGTGAATCCAGTAGAGATTCAGACTCCCCTACATATCCGGCCACTATCTTGAATTTGGAAGAAGAGTTGGATTTTTTAGTGGAGAAAAGACTCCAGACTTTGAGACCACGTCCAAAAAATCCAACAAAACCCGGAGAAACAAAAAAAGACGAGAAAGAAGATGCAAGCGCATTAAAAAAGCCACGGCAAAGAAAGAAGCCGAACGTAATGTGGCAGAGGAAATGGAAATAGAGGTAAGTCGGTTATCAATCTTTCCGATATAATTTTGACCAAGGCTGAACAACAATTACTTTCACTAGGTCTCAATTATTGCCCAAAACAATCATTCAACTATGCGGCTACCCGCATACACGTCTTTTGTTTCATAAGGAAGCTCAAACTAAAGAAGTTCTTCTCCTTACAAAAACTAAAGGAAAGAAATGAGTCGGACACTGGGCCTGCCATAGCCATCACGGAGTGTGAAGCAGGAGTTATGTCGGGGGATGTAGGTACTCTTTTATCTCTTCATGACCTGCATGATGCGACTGATTCTCAGCCAAGTGGTCCAGATATCAGTCTGAGCACACAAGCCAGACTGAACAAAATTAACAGACTACAAAAAGGAGCGGGGTTATCCCCATTCAAAAGCAAATCTATCTTTGTCCCTCTACTTACAAAGGATGCGATAGACACGTTCCACGACTGCGTTTCTAATGAGATTAAACATCTTTACAGAACTACCAGAGCCAAGTCGAAAACGAAATACCAACGACAACAAGCTGACTATACTACCCTTATGAAAAAGTTGAGTACTAACCCAAAAATAGTAATTAAAACATCTGATAAGGGTGGTAATGTTGTTATTTGGTCTAAGAAGGATTATACCACAGAAGCATACAGACAGCTACATGATGTGAAATTGCTATGAGAAAACCACCCACAAAGAATATGTTAAGGCCAAAGAGACTCTCCGTAAGTTATTACACAAGTGGGGCAGAGAGGGCCTGATCTCCATGGAGGAATTCAAATTTATGAACAATGAATTCCCTGTCCTCCCAGCGTTCTATCTAATCCCCAAGGTCCATAAGAGTACGAGTCCAACGCCAGGTAGAACAATCATCTCGGCTATTAAAAGTGTCAGCGAATCAGTAGGACAGTATATTGATTTTTTCTTGCAGGATATGGAATTCTATGAACATAACAAGGTGATCATTAGCCTTATTGATTGGTGCCTACATAACAACTACTTTTTGTTTGGCAAAGATGTGTGGAAACAAGTTAGGGGCGTTGCGATGGGATCCTGTTTCTCCCCCAGCTATGCGTGTGTACACGTTGGCTGGTGGGAGGAACAGGTCCTGAGCGTCCAACATCGAACATGGGTCAATGAGAAGATTGTAAAGTATTTACGTTATATCGATGACGTCTTCATTCTATGGCAGGGAGATGAGGAGGAAGCAGCTACGTTTTTAAAAGAAATCAACACCAATTCCCTCAATCTTAATTTCACTTCCAAGATGAGCAAGCTAGAAATAGAGTTTCTGGATGTGAAATTATATGTCAAGAATGATAGGCTAGAAACCCCTATTTTCAGAAAACCCACAACAGGTAACACAACATTGCACGCTACCAGCCTACATCCCAAACATACGATAAGCAGTATTCCGTATGGGGAAATCTAACTACTTAAACGTATCTGTAGTTCCGCCAGTGATTTCAACAAGTGTGTACTAGAAATGAATGCTAGACTGAAGGCACGGGGCTACTCTGATTCCTTGTTACATCAAACATTGATGAAAGCACACATGCGCCCAAGAGAAAGCCTTTTTCAAACTAACCCTTTGAGCATAACAGAAACTGACACCAGTGTGGAGCCTGTAACAAAAACCAATACCAGCATTTAGCAATGAGGAGAATAAAATCAGAACCATTGTTAACTGATTTAATATTAGGACCACAACTACCAGATAGGCCGTTGGTCACTTTTCGGAGGGCGAACAATATGGGGTCAGTCTTGGACAAAGGCAGCCCAGAAATGAGAAAAAAAGATATGTGGCTCCAACCAGCCTCAGGGTTTCGTAAATGTTCCTCTTGTAGGGCGTGTAAATTCGGAATTAATAAAACCCACTACCGAACTCCGTTTGGTTCAAAGGATATTCCGATTGCAGGCAGCTTTAATTGCAAAACTGAGTTTGCTGTATATATCCTGACGTGCACCTGTGGCCTGAATTATATAGGCAGTACGAAATTACTGGTGCACGTCAGGATACTGCAGCATCTCAGAGCCATCCTGCATAGTGACCTCGCCTACCCGGTGGCACGGCATTTTAAGAACAAACATAACAATGATGTAACTTGCCTGTTGTATTTTGTGGTAGGGTTGGTTCATAAACTACGCAGGGGTGGCAACAGAGAATTGAAACTAAGGCAATTGAAGACAACTATGATTTTAGAATTTGACAGCAAATTGCCTAATGGTCTCAATAATTCGGAGGATATGTACAACTTCCTCTAAGGCTGTCTAAAATGGTTGTCTAATTACCTTCGTTTGGTTGCCTGATACACATGTTTTTTCTTTGCTTTTGAGGCCCCGTGCGTAACTGATTTATAGTCTAATGCAGTTCTGGTAGTCAGGTTCCCTGTTACCGCATACATGTGGAATATCTAGTATAGATTCGATGCACACTTTTTTCTAGTAACATTGGTAATTAAATAGGTAGTCAGGTTCCCTGTTGCCTTTTCTGATGCTCCATTTGTTTACCATCCTCCTGTAAATATTATGAAATTTTGTCCTTACTATTTAATTCCTTTAGTGGGTACGCACAAGTTTTTTTAAAATATGATGATTTTAAGGTAATTTAGTAAATGTGATATTTATGTGTTTTTAACAATGAAATACAGCTATGACCAGTTTTTTATTGTTTTTTATATGTATACATAGTTAGCTACTATCTAATCATCATATTTTATTAAATATAGTTTGCACTTTATTGCGCTCAGCTTTTTTGCACATTTCGTAGAGGTGGTATTGAAAAATTGCACAAAAAAAAGTGTTTGGTATAAACAGTTCTATTTATGCACTTTAAGATTCCCCCTGTTATGATGACTGTATAAGCGGATGAACTCAGTCTAGAAGCCAATTTATGTATAAATGTCATGTCATATAGGGCTAGCAGGATTTATCCTGGAATTTTTTCACTTTGTATTTTGCTACGAGTTGCTAAATTGTTCTAGCATTTTAGGTGGATCTATGAACATTTTACAGGCTTCTGTATTATATGCATTCATGCTTTGTAATGAGAATTTAACTTCATTCGCGTAAGCAATGTAATTATACAGTCTTTTCACCTTTTCTACGGTCATGTGACCAAGGAGGAGTGAGGTATCAGGTGGGCGTAGTTTTGTTTCACTGCATATAAACTTGTAAAAAAAAGTTACCACTCTGCATGTGATCAAGGGCCCACGAGCCCGAAACGCGCCATTGCTGTTAACTTGCGCCAGTAAAATCCATCTGTGGCTAGATCCTGGGTCCGTCTCCTTTGTAGCTTCGCCGGTCTGAATGATTGGAGGTGGCTGTTGGAGTGTTCTTTTGCATGCATATATATATATTCTCACGCTCAGTCTCCACTTAGTTTCGGTGCACTCCCAGGCAGGTGTCGGTCGCGGTAGTGGAAAAAACGCTATATAAAATCACTCCAATTCTTGGTTCCTTGAAAAGAATTACCACACTCACGGGGGCGTTCGTGAACTTTTTTATTTTCAGCCTCTGAACAAACCCGTTTTGGCGGCAATCCTTCTTCGGTGTTCATGACACATTGAAGACGGCATGTTAATAAAGGTTTGTTGACATACATAGAAGTCAGAAGCAAACTACCTGAAAAAGCTGCTTAAAAAGAACTGGCACATTCTGAAGACCGGCAGTGTTATTAGGGATGATATACTAACACATCCACTGGTCACATTTAAGAAGGCCAGGTCCTTACAGACGAGGAGTCATTTAGAAAAAGCGGCACCCAGAGTAAGCACCTTGAAAGAGATGAAGGGTTTTTTCCCTTGCAGCAGGTGCAAGGCGTGCGCCGGCAGCAAGAGAGTTCTCACATATACTCTACCAGACACAGGGAAATCCAAAGAAATCTCGAAATTTATCACATGTAGCACACCGTATGCAATGTACTGCTTAGTGTGCCCTTGTGGGCTACGCTATATAGGCAGCACTATTCATCAGCTAAATATTAGAGTTCTGGAACATCTCAGAGCAATAGATAAAGCACATGCTGCCTATCCAGTTGCACGCCATTTCGCTGAATTTCATCAAAGGGACAGGAGCAAATTACAATATTTTGGTTTGGATTATATTCCAACCACTATAAGAGGTGGTGACAGGCAACGCAAGCTACAGCGTTTAGAATCAAGATTTATCATTGACTTACTGACTAAATTTCTGAAGGTCTTGAACAGTGGGGAGGAGTTGATTGTACATTTAGAGAAATAATTGAGTAGTCCTTTTTAGTTTCAGATGAGTTCATTGTCCTCCATTGAAGTAAACATGAATTTAATGCTTATTAATTGAATAATTGTTTTATGATGAAAATGATTAACTGCAAAAATGTATTTGTAAATAGTATACATATCTGGTTCTCGCAGACAGTACATGAAAGAAGCTTCAAAGTAAGAGACATTAGCTGATCCACGGCGAGATTTTGTCTCATCTTTACCCCCTTTACATTGCACAAAGTGCATAGCACTATAATTAAAGTGATGTTTATTTTGCGCAAACACAACTATGTAATTTTCATCCATGATTTACATGTGTGCTTCGTGAATATGCAGTAATGAATTCCAATATGGCGCTCATTCTAGCTATGGGGTATTTGTCCCTTCTAAACTTCTATGTATGTCAACAAACTTTTATTAACATGCCGTCTTCGATGTGTCATGAACACCGAAGAAGGCTTGATGCCGAAACGCGTTTGTTCAGAGGCTGAAAATAAAAAAGTTCACGAACGCCCCCCGTGATTGCGGTAAATTTTTTCAAGCAACCAAGAATTGGAGCGATTATTTATATATATATATATATATATATATATATATATTCACTGAAAAAACCATAGGTTATAGACCATATATAGTTAGGAATTAGCATTTACAAAACCTTGAAAATTCACTGAAAAAACCATAGGTTATAGACCATATATAGTTAGGAATTAGCATTTAGAAAACCTTATTTTACTCACACAAAACCATTGAAATTCCATATATAGTTAGTTGCACTAACTATATATCGCGCACCCGCAATCCACTGCTGATGATGTCACATATTACATCATTCATGACATGGTCAGTGACATCACTGATGACATCACTGATGACATCATCTAGTGTCTGTGTGTTTTTGTAAAGTTTAAATACGTTTTACATATTGAAGAATGACTGGATGTATGGAAGACTGAGTGTGTGTGTGGCTGGCTGGGAGGTGTGTGACTCTGTGCATATCAATGTGTACTTGTATCAGTGATTGTATAAGAGAGTAAGTATGTGTTAGTATATGTGTGAAAAGTATGGTGTTCTGTGTTTAACTATAGATGAGGAAATCGAAGTGTGATTGATTCTTTACAGGACTGACTAGGTGTATGAGTGCATATGATAGTGTTCTAATAATAAGTGACTGTATGTATGAGTAATTGTATGGGTGAATGAATGAATGTGTGTGTAGACGTACGAATCAGTGAGTGCGTATGTAGTAACTGGTATTGGTGTGTCATGATGTCATCAGTGATGTCATTTGAGATGTCATCAGTGATGTCATTTCAGATGTCATTAGTGATGTCATCAGTGATGTCACTGAAGTATGGTGTTCTGTGTTTAACTGTATAGATGAAGAAATGGAAGTGTGATTGATTCTTTACAGGACTGACTTGGTGTGTGAGTAACTCCATGGATGAGTGGCAGTGTGTGACTGTCTGCATAGGTGTATGAGTGCATATGATAGTGTTGTAACAATAAGTGACTGTATGTATGAGTGATTGTATGGGTGAATGAGTGAATGTGTGTGTAGACGTAGGAATCAGTGAGTGCGTATGTAGTAACTGGTATTGGTGTGTCATGATGTCATCAGTGATGTCATTTGAGATGTCATCAGTGATGTCATCAGTGATGTCATTTGAGATGTCATCAGTGATGTCATCAGTGATGTCACTGACCATGTCATGAATGATGTAATATGTGACATCATCAGCAGTGGATTGCGGGTGCGCGATATATAGTTAGTGCAACTAACTATATATGGAATTTCAATGGTTTTGTGTGAGTAAAATAAGGTTTTCTAAATGCTAATTCCTAACTATATATGGTCTATAACCTATGGTTTTTTCAGTGAATTTCATTGGTTTTTTAACAGCTAATATCTGTAGCTGTAAAATGTATTCTTCTTTAAATCCAAAAATATATTTTATATGTTTATTAATAACTTTTTTTTTAAATATTTTTTTTTCTTAGTTCCCGCTTCGCGAATCGGGAAGCTTCCCGTTAGCTGACCTTGATGCCGCGATATAGACCGCGAGCCGGAAAACGTTTCTTTACCGCAACTGCCGCGTTAGAAAACAACATCGTGACGCCTCCCGTCCGCATGACGTTTCGCGTTGTCGCGTGATACGTCATATGACGTGCTACGTTAGCGAACTGGTACGCTTACCGAGTCGCAAAGCACAGGTTTCTGGAAGCAAACCAGGAGGCCCTGCAAAGCGCGTAACGTAAACACAGCAGGTCATGTGACTTGGTAATACCACTTTTCATTGGTTCATTTCACTTTTGGTTTCCTAATGATGTAAGACTAGGTCATATAATCTAAAATGAACACTTTTCATTGGTTGAGAACTATTGTTTTTCCCAAATGATGAAAATCCCTCCTTCTTTCCTCACTCTGACTTTCATCATTGTGAGAGAAAGACCCTTTGTTACCAGTGAGCAATGGCTTCTTTAGTAGCTTCAACTGGTGCTTCCCCACCACCTCAACCACATCCAAGGAAGAGTGGACCACCTGCTAAAGTTATAATTCAGCAAGAAGAGGAAGAAGAGGAACAGGACGACCTAGATAATCTCCCTATTATGGCCAGAAGATCTGTTGTACCGGAAGTAACGGGACCAGAGGGCAGGGAGATGGTGCCAAATATACAAACGAGATTTCGTGAAGTAAAACAAGTCTGCGTACATTGCAGTGGATTCATTTGCTACGGAGAAAGTAGCATCACTCTGATCAACAGAGCTATTGACAATCATGCTCATGTTTGTCCGAAACGCCCCAAACAATAAATTCTTTTTTTTTGTTTTGTTGCTCCTGTTGAGCCCTTTACAATGAATCGTTTTCGTTGCCCCCTCCGAAAAAAAAAAAATAATATATAAAACTGTTCAGAAAAATTCAAAAAAAGTAAAAAAATGTTCAGAAAAATAATAAAAAAAATATAAAACAACAAAAACAATAAAAAAAAAGTTCTTTTCAGAACTACCTCCCCGTTATTAAAAAATTGGTACAATATTTGGAACTGTGCCAACCTCTATTTCTCTTAGTTCGCTTCCCAGTTCGCTCCCCGGTACGCGAACCGGAAGCGAACCAAAAACATTTTTTTTTAAAAAAGAACAGTAAGTATAAGGGAAGGAAACAGACAGTTATGTTAAAAGAAAGACAGCTATAGGGGAGTAAACTAGAGATACTATTACCCGTAATCCACTGCTGATGATGTCACATATTACATCATTCATGACATGCTCAGTGACATCATCAGCAGAGGATTGCGGGTAACAGTATCCCTAGTTTATTCCCTATAGCTGTGTTTCTTTTAACATAACTGTCTGTTTCCTTCCCTTATACTTACTGTTCTTTTTAAAAAAAAAATTTTAGATCAGTCAGAAACAGTGAAAGTAATGAAATATAAAAGACTACGTAGAATATGAGCACTGTATGCAACAACTTTGACACTTACAGAAGCCTCACCTTCTCCATGCCTCCTACACAGTTCTACATGTACATCATAAATGCAAACAGAACAGAATTAATTATACATGTTAAATGGTTTATTTTTGCTGTTCTCAGAATGTATCAAATTTCACTAAAACAGTGACTTGAAGGTATTCATCATATAACAGCGGGGAAAAAAAAACACAATCAAAATGATTGGGTTTAAAAAACCCATACAACATAACAAATCAGAATTCAGAACTCCTTAAAGTTAACTTACTTTCCATGACGGCCAAGGATGTCCTATGAACAGCTTACACTCTGTTGTGCTGTTATTACTTTCAACCCGCCACTTTCTGAAAGAAAACCTCCATCGTTTTCAAAAACATGTTACATACAATAAATGACTTCTCGCTCTCTACCACACGTTTCCACAAGGCCAAATCGTGTCTGAGCCATTTATAACTCTTAGAATTCTTTTAAGCCAATCCCGTCATGTTGTATTTCCGCAACTTTCACAATTAAAATGTTGAAGATCATTTTCACAATCCTGGACTAGTAATATCTTCCCCTTCTTGCTCAATCATGTTCTACATTTCCTATCACACTGATACTGCTTACTATGAAGCAGACTTACACTACCTTTATGACTAGTACAATTATTTAATTCTCTACATCACTTTTAATGACAAAGCAATGTAAAACAGTAGACAGCATTGCAGACTTACATTCCCTCTACTCCATGTTTTGATTGGCTGCTTCAATTAGCTTATAAAAAGAAACAGTTTTTCTGAACTCATTCAAAGTGCACGTATTTCTCCATGACGTCCAGTGTTATGGTAAGAAGTTATGTCTCTGTACTACACTTATCCTCAAGGCCAAATCGTGTAGGAGCCATTAGAACTTCTTGAAATTCCTCAGAGCACATCCCGAGATTCTTTCCCTAAAATTTTGGTTTTAAAAACACCAGGTAAGAGTTTTTAAGGTCATACGGCAATTTTTTTTTGAAAATTAAAACAGAATCATTGCAGAATGACCAGCCATTTCTACACTTTAAATAAGCTGTATAATGTCCTGATGTTATTGAAGGACCATCATGATATATAATTGCTACAGTTACAAAAGTCCTTCCTGATATTGACAACTGTGAAGCCACAACATTTTTAATTAAAGTTGTCAATTTTGTTCCATCAGGCCTACATCGTTGGAACATTAAAATGACATACTGGCCATATGTTCGTATAAATAATGTGGACATCATTTCAGATTTACATTGGCTACACTCCATGTTGTGATCAGCTGCTTTTACTAGCTTATTAAAAGAGACTGATTTACTGTCTGGCAAAGTTAAATATATAAATCTTTCTGAGTCTACACTAGTAGTACTTGATACCCTACAGTTCTCGCAGTCATGCTGCCATTGATAAGAAAGCCCAAACAGGTGATCTACATCTACACCTTCATCATGCAATACATCAAGCATATACATTAAAAACTCCTGACAATCTTGCTGACTATTTTGAGAGAATTGTGTTTGGCCTGAACATCTGTCTAACAGATTTCGAATTTCAGACACACTTTCTATGTTTGTTCTATCAGTGCTACATTTCTCTAACACAGAATTTAACAAACTGCAAAATCTTTGATCAGAATTGACCACAATCTCTTCTTTTACATTTTCTAGAGAAAACAAAACATTAACCACTACATTAGCATAGCAGTTGACACCAGAACTGTTTTCAAATTGAAAACCAACAACATCTTCAACAGAATCCTTTTTGTTTCTGCTTATAATTTCAGGTTCATCGACTTTTCGTCTTTTTGCTACAACCTCCCCAGTATTGGTCACATTTCTTCGTTTCCGGCCTACCACACGTTTCTCAAACAAAGGATACTGAGGCAAATGTGGCGCATACTCTCTTCTTAACCTATTGTATTCCTTAACACAATCTAGATCCGCACAAATGTTTGTGACATCACACTCAATCAAGTACAATCCCGATAAAGTTCTAACTCGTGACAATGCCACATATGCCATACCCTCCTTGAACACAGAACTGCCAATATTCACCAATGCACAGTCTACACTTAAACCTTGCGATTTATGGATTGTCACCGCATATGCCAAGCAAACAGGAAACTGCTTACGACGAACATATAAGTCTTTTACAAGCAAAAATCTAGCAGAACAACGAGCAATTAGCTGTACTTCCTCAATGCCATCAAATTAAATTTTTAAAAATTCAATTCCATCTCTATTTCTGTATTTCACAAAATCAACAACATTACCCATTGATCCATTTACCAGACCTCTTTCAACATGTAAATTCCTTCTTAAAATTATACGGCAGTTCAAGCACACATTCAGAGTCTTTTCAAAACCCGCAGTTTTAGATATACTCTTCTCTAATGAATCCAATTTTGTTTTCAGATTCTCAGACAAAATAATTGTTGATCCCATATGCTCTACTCTGTCAATAGCTTCCAGTTTCACAATCTCTTGCTTTTCTAAATGCAACATTTTGTTGTTGAATTTGGCACATTCTGCAAGAGTTGGCATCAAACATATTCCAGATTTTTTCTCAGTAACTTTCTGAAAAATATTCTCAGGCACAACATCTTCGTCTGGATATAAATTTGTCAGTAATCGTGCATGTAAAGCTTCTTTCCCATGCTCGGTCACTTTTCCAATTCTAACATCTTGTAGAATAGTCTTGTAAACTTCATCCTTTGCCTGACGCATATTTTCATGCAGTTCAGCATAATTGAAGTTTATCCATATATTGACGTTGCCAATGCTCCCTAAGCACTTCCTGGTATCTTCATGCGTGAGCATTTTGAACACAGGTTGCCCTTTCACTGGTGTCAGCTGCAGAAGATCTCCGAAAACAATGATGTGTTTGCCACCAAATAACACATCATACTCTGTTTTGAGAACTTCTTGCATTCTCAAATGCACAAAGGCAAGCATGACATTGGAAACCATGCTTACTTCGTCAATGATAAGAAGTTTCATTTTCCTCAAGACTCTTGAAACTTCAAAACAAGCATCTCCAGATAGCTTGTGATATTCTAATTTGTTGTCATGCTCCACTGGCAGCATCAGTAAACGATGTAAAGTAATCCCTTTAATGTTATGTGCTGCCAGTCCAGTTGGAGCGGTGACAACACAAGACAGCGATGACTCTGTCCTTTCCTGCAAATAACATGAAATTGCTTTAATAAGGAAACTTTTTCCAGTTCCTGCTTCTCCACTCACATACAGTCGGACAGGCTTCAACGACGTACATGAGCACTCTTTCTTGTCATGACTTAATCCATGATCAATTTGCATGGTAAGTTCGTCATATATTTTCCTCTGCTCAACGTTGAGTTGTCTTTCCAACTCTTCTAAGTTAACCGCATCCTCCTGAGCATGTGCCATGGCTCTTTCCACTTCATTCATAGCAGTGGCAGCTTCATTTTCGATAAGAGGTCCTCCTAGTGGATCCTGAATCAATGAAGCAGAACTCTGACTGTCCTGAGAACTGTCTCTGGCAATCTCGGCTGCAATCGTTGCTTCCTGCTCAATTTCCACATTCAACATTTCTACATATTTGGGAAAAGCAGGACATTCTATGGTCTCCTTGGCAGCATTGAATGAGTCTTCGTAACAAAGGAAATCTCCAAGCAGTTCCTCTTCTGCACGCCATGGCTTAAAAAGTTGCAAAAGTGCTAAATAGAAAAACTCCTTTTCTTCAGGAGATTCGCCACTCAATTTTCGATGGTTTATCAAGTGGCATTTTCTTTGCTTGACCAGACATCCCTCACTTCCTATTACAGCATACACTCCTTTCTCAGTATCTTCTTTGATGTTCCTCTTGAATATGTAATTTTGCAGAACCTCATACAGACAAACATTCTCGAGGTGACTGCTTCGATTTGGATAATATGTATCCAACATGTTGCTCTTCAAAATGTCGGTACTGTTTGGCTCCTTTTCCGTCAAATACTCAATTTCCCGCACAGGTTTCAGAACTCGATTACGCGTTGCAGCAAGACCAACACTCGCCCAAACGATACTCCTGGACTTGGCATAGAGACTTGCTGAAGACAACCGGTCAGAACATTCGTAAGCTCCGATTTCTCGATGCGACAACATCTTCAGACTGAAACTGTACAACTTCTTGCTGAGGCTCTTTTCATGGGAAATGTCCTCCCACATATCCTTCAATTCTGTCTTCTCTTTTTTGGTGATGTAAGATGTCACATACCGAGCCACAGCCATACAGTTATCAGCCACAAACTGTATATCCATGTTAGCATTCCACATGGACAAAATCACCGGGTTGTAGTCGTTGATGTACTTGGACTCTTCGTTCCTCTTCAAATTGTATGTGTTTTTAGGTGATTTCTTCATCACATTATGTCGCAGCGAAGACATCAAACTGTTTACTCTTCCTTTAGAAATCACCGGTCGTGGAAAGCCGAAACGACATTTGGTGTAGAACTTGTCCTTGTTTCGGAATTTACGACAGCAGTACTTTCCACATCGATGGCTTTGGAAACGCAGAACTTTTTCTCTTAGGCTTTTCTTCTCCTTTGCGTTTGGAACAGCACACGTAGAATACTGTTGGATGAAACTCATCACTGAGTCTTCTGGATCCGTTCCAAATTTAGGTGCATCCTTGATCCACAACAACATATGTATATGAGGAGCACCTCTTGCTTGGTACTCCTTTCTCCAGAAGAAATCCAACACCTCTCCAAGAGGTGGATTCTTCTTATTCATGATGAAAGACATCATAGCTTCAAATCTATGATTGAAGTACCTACATACATTGACTGGATCCAAAGAACACAGTTCTCCGGGTGTCTTGAATTCGATGTTATCTACGTTAGCATTTGCCTCTCGTAGAAATTCAAGTAAGTCTTCCCAGCCATACTCGGCACAGCTCAGAGTGAGGAACCATGTGGGAGTACCTAAGTTCCTCAGCATACATTTTAAATCACCATGACGACGGTACCAGTACTCATTAGTACCACGCTGACACGCCATGAGATTAATCAGGTGAGAATCCAAAATACTGTCTTGGACATTGACTTTATCCATAAAGTCACTTGCCGAGATGTTTTGCATGTGTATACCACTTTTCAAGATGTGGTTCACTGCATATGACAGTCCAGACAGATCGCTTTCAAACAGGAGATGAAACAAATAAGGAATGCATTGTCGAAACCTAGCATCTCCTGCATACAATCGCAAAGTCCAGTATTCAGAAGCAGGAATTTGATGAGGTCGCTCATCATATCTTCCTCCCTGACCTGTTGGAAAAAGCTGTGGGAAACACCGAGCTTCCAAACTTTCCTCCCAAACACTAATGGGACTCCCTTTGGCTTGTTTCATTTGAAACAACTCAATAGCATTCCCCATGACTTCCTTGGAATGCAAAGGATGAACACTATAATGTTCATATATTTCTTCACTAGTAGAGGGTTCTACTTTCTCAATTTGACCAGCACACAAATCGCTATCCTCTTCCTCACTTACTTCCTCTTCTGCAACATATACATTCTTATAGAATTTATTATTTTTTTTCAAATACAATGTTGCCTTTTTAACTTTCCTAACATCTACTAAATCTTGCCATATTTTCTTATTCTTTGTCTGAACCCCATTAACTAAGATAACCAGAGGTTCCTCGTCCACTTTTTCTACTCCAATTGTGTTAATGTTTTTCTTCAAATCTAGAGGCAAATAAACAACTCTTCCCTTTAATCCTCTCTGTAAATCTGATGGAGGCAATTTCCCTGTCTTTGGCTCCATTCTTACAATAGCCTGAAAGGGATGGATACTTTGAATCAAAATAGATTCATAAGTATTTAAATCCTTCAATTCAGAAGGAATCTCAATCAATTCCAGATTATTATGAACTGCTCTAGCAGGCATCTGGTTTTGATTTAATTTGTTACAACAATAAGTACACACACGTTGATCCAATCCCAAATCAAAACAATTTTCTACCATCAAGTATGTTGTGAAATCCTTCCATTCACTATTATTTTCCCTTTCACTTTTTGCATATAAATCCACTAACTTAGTCTGATTCTTATAATAAGTGCGTCGACAACACACACAAGTGAAATTTGGCCTCTCACTTGATTTGACCTGAAACGTCGCAATTTCCCTCTGGAAATTATCTGTACTGGAAACCTGTACACTATCTTCCACATTACCCGCTTCTTCTTGGTCAATTTCAACATTCTCCTCTTTACTTCCAAAGTAACAAAACTCAATTTCTTCACATATATTCTTCACATCTATTTCAGAACCATGCAAAAGAGCAGCGCATAATTGTTTAAGCATAATTGCTGGACTCTTAGCATAATACAACATTCTAACTAATTTCCTCACTTTATTATGATGCACTGCTAGCATCCTGAAATGATGAAAAACACTCTGGCATACTCTCCTGGAAAGACAAGCCAGTGAATGACCATGCAAACCTGTCACTTCTCTCACTCTGCAAGGATCTAATTCTTGCAACAACATCATTTTCTGCTTCAAACTTTTCTTATTAAATGACCGTACAAAATCACAAAGCAAATTGATGGAATCCTGTCGCACACTACAAATACTACTACACTTCCAGGTGTACACAGGACCCTTAGCACGTCTTCCTAAAACCTCATTACCTAACACCTCTTCTGCCTCTGTTGTCACAAGTTTTTCTTTTTCAACTGGACAACCATCTTTCACTTCATAAGCACGACCACTGGTGTCAACTGCATGCACCAAATCATTATCCTGGAAATAACTCTCATCATTAAAAAATGCCTCAGAGCTTGAACTATGCATCCATTCTCCAGAAAAAACTTCACAAAAATTACTACGATTAACTATTCTCTTCCATCTACTATTTCTTTTGAAATCATAAATTGCCTTCTTTAGCTTCCTAATTCTATTGATTATCAAAATAAATAACTTACGTTTAATTTCAAATGCCTGATCAATAACTTTCTCAACTTTTTTTTCTCTTATAAAAAACCACTTTCTGTTGACCTTTCTTAATATTTTTTAACAAATTGCCAATTATCCTGTTGCGGAACATTCGTTTACGAATGTCCCTAAACTGTTGTTTCCTTCTACTATCATGCACAGAGTTATCTCTTGCTCTAGCAGTAACATTTTTGATTGGCCTTTCCTTTCCATTTGAATTGCTTCTCTTTTTATGGACTGAAACATTTTCTGTAGTAATATTTTTTTTACTACACATATTTCTTATGAATGTTTTTGTACTCTTACCCGGTGCTTTCTTCGTGACTTGACAAATCTTTTTGTTAGAGGACTGCTGCTTCTTTTGATTGGCCTGCTGTCTTTGACATTTTGCAGCCTTTCTCTCTCTTTCTTTCGTTGGCATGGTGAAATGTTGAAATGATCTGCAGTTGAATCTGTGGTAAAATATATTAAAAAATGTTATTAACCACTATTACCAAACAGTAAATCAATAACAGTGATCAAAAACTTAACACACTACTTGACATTTTAAATAGAAGATTTTTTAGTCCTTGGCAAATTTACAATACAGAAATAGCAGAAAAGAAATGGAATTTATATTCATGTTACCTGTGCTATTTTATATGTGAATCTGATCTAATTTTATGAGCATATTTTAATATTTTATTGAAGACACTACACATAACCTGTTTTTGAAGGTGTCTTTATTTTCAAATTAAACGGTTTACACTTTTACTTTTTATTTATTATACATTTTAAAAATAAATGTTTATAGTTCCATAGGCTCAAGCAGGTCAGCTTCCCACCCTATGTCATATAATTCGGACAAATCTGCATCCTCATCACGCTCTTCTTCATCCTCAGGATTTAAATCATCCAAGGGATCAACATCCACTGATGTTTCAATTACAAGTTCAATGATGAGGTCAAAATCAACTGATTGCAGATTGTCGCTCATGTTGATGTTGTCTTTATCTTTAAAGAAAGATAACAACAATGAGATGTTGCAGAGTAAGAGACAAATCTCAGAGATTATAATAGTAAAATTGTTTAACAAGAGTAACATTTTGCAGCTATTATTTAGCCATGTCCAGCGATGCTGAGCAGGTGAAGCCTATGTCTAATTTTTCAGTGCACAGGACTCATCTCTTCTTAACCTTGGATAAGCCTCACCAACTCTGTGTCCCCTGTACATACTTAAATGTAAAGGGGCAGATTTATGTTAAATGGCACATCCCCAGGCATGCACCAGTTAACGTGCACCGCTGCTCTGCCACCCATGGTGTGCCGTATTTACAATCAGATAGGAGAAAGCTGCGTCAAAACCCTGCGCCTGCTTTAAGCAGGCATAGGTCTTGACGCAACATTGTGGAGATGGGGCACCCCTGAGCCTTGCTTGAGCTGCATCGCACTTGCGATACAATTCCAGCAATGCGCCACCTTTACAGCACAGATACGTCACGCATCTGTGCCATTTTTGCCCCATGCTGCACCGCATTGTAAATGCAGCACACCATGGGTGGCAGAACAGCGGCGCAAGATGACTGGCACATCCCTGGTGATGCGCCAGTCATCATAAATCTATCCCTAAGCTTCTTATCTTGTTACAGATGAACCGCCATATGTACCATCAAACTATTTTGCATTTCCTAAATAGCGAATTTTAAGGAATAAATAGCAATTCTTTACCATTCCTAATTTGCAATGAGCAAATTGCTAATTGCAAATTACCCATTCATTTCCATGGGCTAGGAGGCTCATAGGAATGAAGGTGCAATTTGCGATTAGCAATTAGCTCATCGCAAATTAGGAATTTTTCCAAGGGTGCATGGGTGTCTCAAGAACACCCTGCTGCACCCCTGAAAAAGAAATTTGGGGGCATATGGCGCACATACATGCCCTAAGGGCATGTATTGGCGTCATGTGGCACCTTTTGTTTTTTTTAAAAAAATTCTTTTTGAAAAGAATTCGCAAATTACCACAAACTAGAAGTTGGTGGTAGTTTCCAAATCCTTAATGTCATTTTTTACATATTTTTTGTTTGATACATTGCATTTAAGAAATCGCAAAATTTGCAAATCCTTCAGTGCAATCGCAAAATAAGGAATAGCAAATTTTGAATTAAGGACATTTTAAGTCATTTCCACATGTGCAGTGTTTTGAAATTATGATTTGAAAATCGTTTTTGGGGAAAAGGAATGGTTTGCAAATTTATGACAAGGACATAATGGTGTATGCTTCTCTATAAGGCATTTCACTGTCTCTGATGTCATTTTTCCCATATTACATTATAAGACCTTTCCCCATGGAGCACATTCCTTGTAAATATGCTCCCACCTGTGCATGGTGAATTTAGATTTTGACTGTTTGAGTCACATAGCCATGTTAAAAGTGACCCAAAAAAATTGCAAACGCTTTAAAAAAACACATTCATGTGTCTTAAGCACATTTTAAGTCATTTCCCCGTGGACAGTGTTTTGTAAGTGGCGCAAAAGAGGCATACACCTATCATAAATCTGTCCCTAGCATTTTAAATGATTAATTCATGATGACGATAAGGTGTGGCCTATCCAGAGGTTTGTTTAAGGTGAGGCCTACTCAGGATTGCAGATTAAAGTTACGCTTGATGAAGAATACAGAGGACATAATACATGTAAAGCTCTACCAATGAAGTAAGTAATGTCCACTTCATTGCGCCAGTCATCATAAATGTATCCCTAAGCTTCTTATCTTGTTAGACATCAACCGGCATATGTATCATATAACTATTTTGCATTTCCAAAATAGCAAATTTTAAGGAATAAATAGCAATTCTTTACCATTCCTAATTTGCAATGAGCAAATTGCTAATTGCAAATTACCCATTCATTTCCATGGGCTAGGAGGCTCATAGGAATGAAGGTGCAATTTGCGATTAGCAATTAGCTCATCGCAAATTAGGAATTTTTCCAAGGGTGCATGTGTGTCTCAAGAACACCCTGCTGCACCCCTGAAAAAGAAATTTGGGGGCATATGGCGCACATAAATTTTAACAACATTCCATTACCTCAAAAACGATTTTCAATTCATAATTTGAAAACACTGCCCACAGGGAAATTACTTAAAATGTTCTTAAGACACATGAAAGTGTTTTTTGAAAGCCTTTGCAATTTTTTTGGGTCACTTTTAACATGGTTATGTAACTCAAACAGTAAAAACCAAAATTAACATGCACAAGTGTGACCATATTTACAATGAATGTGGCCCACGGAGAAAGGTCTTTTAATATAATATGGGAAAAATGACATCAGAGACACAGAAATGCCTTATAAAGAAGCATACACCATTATATCCTTGTCATAAATTTACAAACCATTCCTTTTCCCCAAAAACGATTTTCAAATCATAATTTGAAAACACTGCACATGAGGAAATGACTTAAAATGTCCTTAAGACACATGAAAGTGTTTTTTGATTGCCTTTCCAGCATGGTTGGGTCACTTTTAACATGGCTATTTAACACAAACATTCAAAATCTAAATTTGCCATGCACAGGTGGGAGCATATTTACAAGCAATTTGCGCCACAGAGAAAGGTCTTACATTAAAATGGGAAAAATAACATCAGAGACAGTCAATTGCCTTATAAAAAAGCATACACCATTATGTCCTTGTTATTAATTTTAAAAACAATTCCTTTTCCCCAAAAACGATTTTCAAATCATAATTTCAAAACACTGCACATGGGAAAATTACTTTAAATGTCCTTAAGACACATAAAAGCGTTTTTTGATTGCCTTTGCAGCATGTTTGTATCACTTTTAACATGGCTATGTAACACAAACATTCAAAATCTAAATTTGCCATGCACAGGTGGGAGCATATTTACAAGCAATTTGCGCCACAGAGAAAGGTCTTACATTAAAATGGGAAAAATAACATCAGAGACAGTCAATTGCCTTATAAAAAAGCATACACCATTATGTCCTTGTTATTAATTTTAAAAACAATTCCTTTTCCCCAAAAACGATTTTCAAATCATAATTTCAAAACACTGCACATGGGAAAATTACTTTAAATGTCCTTAAGACACATAAAAGCGTTTTTTGATTGCCTTTGCAGCATGTTTGTATCACTTTTAACATGGCTATGTAACACAAACATTCAAAATCTAAATTTACCATGCACAGGTGGGAGCATATTTACAAGCAATTTGCGCCACAGAGAAAGGTCTTACATTAAAATGGGAAAAATAACATCAGAGACATTCAATTGCATTATAAAGAAGCATACACCATTATGTCCTTGTCAGAAATATTATAACCATTCATCTTCCTCAAAAACGATTCTCAAGTCATAGTTTGAAAAGACTCCACAGCTCCTATGCAGAAAAACACCCTGTCAGTACTAATACTTCACATTTTCTCCAATTACATTTTCTCAAAGAAACAAAATCTATTTGTAAAACACTTGAGACAAAGCAACATTTGAAAAACACAACTTTCTTCATAATTTTCTCCTTAAAGCACACTATTCTCTATCTAAATTAAAGAAATATTTTCTCACCTTAGCAAATACTTTGAGTTTGAAAACAGTCTCAGAAACACACCAATTTGTCTTCAGCAGAGCAAAAGGTATGCACTCCAGAGTCTGCAGCTATCAAAAGCACAGAAATGCTGTAATTCTTCACACATATCTCTCATGTCACCCAATCAAAACTCTTCCCTCACTTTTTTTCAAATGAAAACCCTTCCCCCCTCTGCCATTTCATGCCTTTTCTGCATAGCAACCACCTCTTGCAAGACCTCTGGTGTTTGCAAGTTCACACAACAATGTTGCAATTGAACTCTGAACTCTCAGTGCACCTGCGTATCCACTGCAATCTTTCATTTAATGATTATTTATTGACCATTCAAAATACATCTTTCAAAGAACTCACCCATGCACCCTAACTTTCTGTTTTCAGCAATCAAAATCCACCAATCACTGTTACTGCTTCATTAACACAGAAACTCCACAGTTTTTTTCATTTTAAACTCTCATTTTTTCAACTGCCATTTCATTGCCACACTTCATCTGACTGCAGCAGAACCTTCTCTCACCATGTTTTCTGTCTGGATTGTTGGACATAGTTATATCCACTGGGCTCACAGGTATGCTGAGAACAGAAAATTACCTAACCTCAATTTACAAGATGTGGAAATTAAGTGGTTTGGCCACAGAGGATTAAAATGTCACCAATTGATACCATTGGTGAAAACCTTTATGCATTTGCCCAAACCTGACCTGTTAATTGTGCACTGTGGAGGTAATGATTTGGGCACTTTGACTGGGGTAGGTCTGGAAATGCTTTTAAAGGACACCTTTGAGCAATTGATGGCACTTTTTCCTCAGACTGCCTTGGTATATTCAAATATATGCCAAAGACAGAAATGGAGGTCGTCAAACCAATTTTGTCCACAAATTGAGAAGTCGAGGAAGCATGTAAACAAATCTGTTTCAGCTTACATGAGAGACCATGGAATGGGCTCCCTGTACAACAATAACTTGCGTTACTACATGCAAGATATCTACAGAGGAGATGGAGTTCACTTCTCAGATGAGGGCAACAGAATTTTCATTCTGAATTTAAGAATGTGCATTGGTACCTACTTATAAGTACCTAAATGTACCATAAACCCAAAAGCTCTTCTCAGAGCGACCCTACATCTGATTACTCACAATTATTATTTTACTCTAACTTTTTTCACTAATTTTCAACAAAGTACGCTCCCCGGGGCGCGAACCGGGAGCTAACCTCGCGAAATTTTTTAAAAAAATGTTTTTTTTCGCACATATAAGCCTCCTCAGCCATCCTCACAAAACCTAGGGGGTCAAGATAAGTCTACCGTGCCCCCTTCTACCCATTCTGAACATTATTTGCCCTCCATTTTGTATCTTAATTCGACTGAAACACAAAATGGTGGACTCCCGTAACGCTTAAGGTTCGCGGACCGGGCGCTACCCACGCAAAAAAAACAAAAAAAAATTTCTTTTTTTTTGCCCCGCGGGGCCCTTTTAAAACCTCCACATTAAACCTAGGGGGTCAGGGAGGATCTACTATGCCCCCTTATGGTTATTTCCCCCTTTGTTTTGGCCTCCTCTTGTCTCTCAATCCTACCGAGAGACAAGATGGCGGCCGCTAGGGACTGTTTGGAATGTTGACAGACTCCCGTAACGCTTAAGGTTCGCGGACCGGGCGCTACCCACGCAAAAAAAACAAATTTTTTTTTTATTTTTTTTGCCCCGCGGGGCCCTTTTAAAACCTCCACATTAAACCTAGGGGGTCAGGGAGGATCTACTATGCCCCCTTATGGTTATTTCCCCCTTTGTTTTGGCCTCCTCTTGTCTCTCAATCCTACCGAGAGACAAGATGGCGGCCGCTACGGACTGTTTGGAATGTTGACAGACGCCGGAGAACCAATCAGCTTCGCTTCACAAAGCTCCGTTGCGCGAAAAGTCCGCGAACCGGAGCGCTGCCCGGTCCGCTGTTACAGATATATATCTTTTTTTAAACGTTAATTTCTCAAAATCCACTGGAGCACATATATTGAGACCTACAAAAGGCACATCGGGCTACCAGTCCCTACAATTTTGCCAAGTTTCGTGCAAATCCATTCAGCCGTTCGGGCTAAAAGTGAGGCCAACCGCCCTATGGAAAACTCAATGTTAAAAACACGTTTTGGGACCCCCCTTTTTTCTCGGCCCCCCCTTGACGAACCCCCCCAAATTTTCAGGGGCTGCTCAGAAACAAAATGTTCCATTTTCCTGAAAATTTCAGCCAATTCCGTCCACAAACGCCAAAGTTATTAGACATAGAATTTTCAAAAATCCCATAGAGAAAAAATCCTAACTATATATACCTACTGGCGACCGCCAGTAGGTATATATATATATATATATATATATATATATATATATATATACATATATATATATATAAAATTTGCTAAAAAAACAAAGGTTAGAGGGACGTTATAGTTAGGAAATAGCATTAAAATAAATTTGAAATTCACTGAAAAAAAACAAAGGTTATAGGGACATTATAGTTAGGAAATAGAATTTTTTTTAAACCTTAGAAATTCACTGAGAAAACCAAAAACCAAAGGTTACAGGGACATCATAGTTAGGTTCAGACATTACACACACAAAACCATAGAAATACAGCGATTATAATGATCTCAAGTAAGTATAACTGGTTCCCGAAAGTAACTAGAACTCGCTCCCCCACTATGCACAGTTTTCTCATCAATAATTTCACTGCAAATGTTGCAGTGATGTTATCAATGATGTCATAGAAGATGTAATGATTGATGTAATATATGGGGTAACTAGCAGTGCATGGCGAGAGAGTGAATTATAGTTACCTTAGGGCATGAGTTATAGTTACTTGAGATAAATATAACTATATTGGCTGAATTTCTATGTTTTTTGTGTGTAAAATCTGAACTGGAATGGCATGGTGAGCAAAAAAACAATGGATTTAGGCCCAGATCTCTGCAATGGGGTGAATGTTTGGCATTGTTCAGCATTCCGTCCATCAATTGCTCTTTTTGCACTTTCTAAAAGTGGCATTTCTAAAATAGTAATGTGAAATTCAACTTCACCTGTAAGGAGGATTTATCATTACCATTCTAAACATATAAAACATAAAAAAGCTACTCCTTTCTGAACAGGAATTACCACTTAAAATATATAAGGGAATTCCCAAAGCTGGCCTATGAGGGGAGTAGGCCAGCTGATGAGAACTGATGTGGAAAATGACAATGTATATGTACATAAGCGGCGTTCATTTGTGTTCACCATACCCCTCGCTGTAAGCAGAACGAATACCGCGAAGCATTAACCGCATCATCCCGCCAGCATAGGCCCATGCACGCACGTACACGACAGCCATTTTAGGCACCAAGGCCTCTCTGCCCGTTTGTTAAAATCCCCAGCACCCCCCCCCGTTGAACACCCCCGCTCTCTCATACATAGGCCATAAAACCCTCTCCCTCTGCGCGAACCCTGTTCTAAAAGTGACACCCCTGCCTGACCGACACCCCCTGCATTCCTCCCAGGACCACCCTTCCCCTCTTCTGATGACCCCCCCCGGCTACACCTGGCCTCTCGACCCGGTCCCAAGTCATAAAACAAAGCCTCATGGATGTACCCCCCTGGCCCCGCATAGCAAAACGTGATACACCAACCGAAGTGCCCGATCTTATCGCCTGCCCAACCTTAGATCTGACCACCCTCTCTTACCCTTGTGTCCTGTTGGAATGTCCGGCTGCAAGATTACAATCACATGTTACATTTGGGAGGGGAAACGACATCCGAACGACAAGCATGGGAATAGGACTGAAGCTGGGATTCCAAACGTGCCTTTTCGCACTTCAAAGTGTCTTTATTGCAATAAGGAATGTTTGTGCACCATAAACCTGTGTATAAAAGACGGAGCCTCAGAGAAACTTGTTAGAGCACCTCTTGAAGACATTGTGCGTATGTCCGAAATGACAGGCTCTCCTCATGAGAAATAAAACTCTGTTCTTGCACTCCCGCTTCCAGCGCCCGTCTCTTTATTTGGTAACTGATCAAAATGGGAACTAAGAGGCGTCTCGTGCCAGCAGCCTGGGCATCGGTTGAAATTTGGGCTGCTTTTCCTCAATTGGCGTCCCAACGCGGGGCCCATCAGCGACATAAGGTCCGGTAAGAGAGGTCCAGACGATGGGGTGAACATCTGAACGATTGGAGTATACCTGCCTTGAGAGGGCCCTCGTCCGGCTTCCGATTGAATGAACTTCACCGATTCCGAACGGACCTCTCTCAAGCGACCTACTGTCCTGACTGGGATCCCACAGGAAAGCTGCGGTAAAAACATGGAGTAAGAGAACGATCGGGTGCTGGAAAGGGAAGGCGAAGAACTGTCCACACGGTCCGGTCCGGGTAAGGTTAAGTAGGACGTCTTTACGTCTGATTGATAGGATGGATTATTCCATCTGATTGATTGATTGTTTATATTGGAATCGGTATTTAAATACTGGCATTGTTCATTGATTGGTTCATTTAGCCTTGGTTGCTACTTGAAGTATTGGTTCTCTTTGAGACATTCTCTGTTTGCAAACAGCGATGAATAGGAACGTTCCTCTCTCTTTGCAAATAGTGAAGGATAGGTAATGCGGACTTTTGTCCCCCGTTGTAATCCGTCATGCCTATTTTTCTCCCCACTGATTGATTGGTTGCTCTGTTGCTCTTTGAGACATTCGCTGTCTACAAACAGAGAAGAATAGGAATATTCTGTCTCCCTTTGCAGATAGTGAAGGGTAGGTAATGCAGACTTTTGTCCCCATTGTAATCCGTCATGCCTATCTTTCTCCCCACTGATTGTTTGTTATCGATTTTTATCGATTATCGAGATATTCCCTGTCTACAAACAGAGAAGAATAGGAATATTCTGTCTCCCTTTGCAGATAGCGAAGGATAGGTAATGCGGACTTTTGTCCCCCGTTGTAATCCGTCATGCCTGTTTTTCTCCCCACTGATTGATTGATTGTCTGGACATTTATTGTTCAAGGAATAGTTCTTTTGAGGTATTCTCTGTTTGCAAATAACGTGGAATAGAAATATTCTGTCTAGTCTTTGCAAGTAGTGAAGGGTAGGTAATGCGGACCTTTGTCCCCCGTTGTAATCTGTCATGCCTATCTACTCCCCACTGATTGGTAAACTTCCACCCGGACCATTTATTAGAGGTAGATCATCTGGCTCAACCGGAGGGCCCCCCTAATAAAAAGGACATACGTAAAATACGAAGTAATCACCGTATCCTGTTAACAGAAACTTTAGCACGAAACACACTAGAAAAAGGAAGGAAAAAGAAATCGAGCAAAATCAGTAGGCCACTGATGAGTTTTTTTGACTTCGCTAGAAATAAGAAACGTTAGAAATAGCCCGCAATAAGAAACATGAAAGTGGTGAGAGAAGCCAAGCTTGACATCACGGCAGCCACGAGGTAGCTAGGCTCCGCCGCCCCTCACTGCTCCAAACATGTCTGTCCCACCGCCCGCCACGCCCAATAACGGTAACATAAGATAGATACAAGTCAGCAGATACCTACCCCCATTCCAGAAGCTCCCGAAGTGCAACAGGTCCACGGTTACGCCCATCCGGAAGACGAGGCCTCGACACGTGCAGGGCGGGGCCCGGCTGGCCGCCATCGGCCGGAGAGGTCGTGGGGTGGATGGCCCGGAATGTAATGGTCTTCCCATCCTCTTCTTCTGGCGCCTTGCAGGCCACGGGGGGGGATGTCTTGCTTATGCCTCCGACCCCCCCCCCTCTCTCATCGCCTGGTTCCGGCCATCACGAATGTTAGCGCCAGGAGAAGGCGTGGGGTGCACTGGGAGGGAGAGGCGGCACAGACGAGCCTCTCCCACCTCCCCAAGTGGAGGCCCCTCAGCTGCACCCCCAACGCTCCACTCACCCGACGAGGGTTCGTCCACTCTTGCGGTGCAGCAACGCTCCACTCACCCAGCAAGGGTTCGTCCACTGTTGCGATACAACGGCGCTTCGCCCGAACCAGCTGAGTTCCTCCCACTCGTGGGAGATTGGGCCTGGCGTGCAAAGATGGCCTGGTCGCTTGTCAACTAGAAAATGAGTCCCCCGTCCAGAAGCGTTCTCCTCAGCTTTGAAGATTCTACGAGAACCGCAGGGGCCCCCGACCCCCGCGGGCCCCTCCCCCCCGATGGGGAATGACTGCCATGATTACCCGCGGAACGACCAAGACGTAGCCACGAGACGTTGGCGCTCTCATGCTGGCGCCAGCCTCAGTATGAATGACCCAAAATCCTGCAGACTACCGATTTGATCAGTTCCGGTGGAACACCAGTATGACCCGGTAGGAAAGATTGTTGCCTCCCTCCCCCCTTTTGACTGATGGTTCATATCGCCGGCCCCTTCTGTTGCCCTTTAACGAAACTTTTGGACTGCCGAAAGAGGCTCTGGTCCAACCACGAGTTGGTGGAGACATTTTGACTATACTTGGACCTGCCTGACCTCACCCAAAATGGCGCCGGTACAAATGAAACTCGCAACTCCCTGTTGTGTTCCGTTTGCTCAGCCTTGATATCATGAGATATGTATGCAGTTTTTGAAGCGCATGGCGGGAGGGGATGGGTACTGATTGAACATTCAGACAATTAATTGATATTAAGTTCTGACGCGTCATTGATTACCGTATTATTGAAAGTTCGAATTTTCGACACTTATGGTACTTGCCCACAAGGAATTTTCGATATGATTTTATTGCACTTGTCGCACCTTTATGAAATGAACGACCACCGACTCCGTTACGTTTTCCTCAAAGAAATATCCCCTCATTTACAGTTCCAGTCTGCACCGTGGCCGGCCCACGTGGTTGTAGGCCCGTATTTGTGCGCCAACATTTTTAAATAAAGGTTTTTTTAAATAGCAAACATAGTTGTAGCGCTTAGATTGGTAAGTTTCGAATAAATAGCCACTGTTTCCGATACAAGCAAAATACAGGTGAAATGAAGCAACTCGATTACTTAAAGGTTAAAAAGCAAAGTACACAGAAATATTGCAAATGTGAATGGTCCAGGTTTGTTGTGTGTGTGTTTTTTTTATATTTTTATTTTTCGTGCAACGCAAAGCAATCGATAAAGATCCCGGTATTTAGCCTTTACTTTATATGCCACATGTATCAAGGGAGTTGTTTCAGATGCCCCTAAGCCACTCCGAAGGAATGCCACCTAGCCCCTCTAGTTTCTGTGCCTGATGAACAAAAACGACCCTGTGCCACTGTAGACCATCCCTCCTCTTCGAAGGAGAGCACGAGTTCACCCCCCCACTTTACACTGACTGCCCTTTGTTTTGACCCTTCCCTACACACGATCCGTAATACCACACTTGGGCGATCTATGCAATACACAGTCCATCAATGATTATCTCTCCCGCACTACCGGTCCCTCTGGGCTTAAACGCCGAGACGAAAGGGACTGCATCCCGCGGAGATAGGTCGAGTATGTGGTAAGTAAAAGCATTTTTGGGTTTATGCGCGCTGATGTGTTTTAAAACACTGCCCCCACCCCTTCTTTTTCCCTTCTTTTTTGCAGGTCACATCGGAACGTCGACTAAAGTATGGAGAAGACCTAAGCAACACGCCATGGTTCCGCACGGAAAAATTGTATATTATCTATGGGGACTGCCCCTGAGAACGTGACGAATTTGTGTGATATGAATGCACGCATGTATGCCCTGATGTGTACAACTCGACTGAATACACGTTGCACACGTTTGGATTGATAAGAGAAATGTTTTATGTATGACTTAAGTGATGATCGAACGGCCGATGGAATGGGGAAAAGGGGTCTGAACATGGTGCCTATACATGACGAACAAACAAAGATATAGCACTCCCTTACTTAGAAACGACTCTCTCTCTATCTGAACCCAGCGACTGGGAGGGTGGCCTGAAGCAGAAACTTGGCGGGTTATTGCAGTATGACAAAATATGACTCCAACCGGCACCCCAAATAATGCAACCAAGAATGACGGGCACCCATGAGTAAATTCATACGGTAACTAAATAGGGAAAGGTTCAGGAATATTCCGGGGTGAGGTTTACCCAAGTACCCTCCTCCTGGAAGACTAGGAATATTGTCAATGTTTAAGATTTACCACCTCCTTCTTGCACCCTCATAGACATGAAACTCAAAGCTGCCCCATTGTTCTCCCGACTGACACCCTCCGTTGCCTCAGCCTGGATACCCATTCGCTAAAAATGATTCGAAGATCCCACCGTGAGTATTAGCCCGACCAGGTTAGTTCCCGAACAATTGACAAGGGTGTGAGTATTTGCAACCGAGGCCACCAGCAAAGGCAGCCAGATGAATTAAGTAGGATACTAAGGATGCGCAGCATGCAGGAAGAAATCTTTTTGGCCAAGTACTGTTCTATGTTTTGTCTTGGTATTTTGTATATAATACATGTACTATCCCCCCGCCTGAATTCATGTGTACGTAATGTATGGATCTACGTCGTCCCTCAGCCTGTGTTTCTATATAACTTGACCCCTGCTGTTCTGTGTTGTGTGCGCACTAAATGGCCTATTATTGTACAAGTTTCTCTCTCTCTCTTTCTCTCTCTCTCCATGTCGTACGTGTACCGAATAGTTCGTTTAAAATGCGGACGACTCTCTCTCTCTGAGGGTCCCCCTGTTCCCTCTTCCTTTGTGTGGTAACGCTGTGCCCCGCCGGCACAAGCCTAATTGGTTTTTGAACACAAAGGTGTTCGGCAAAATTGACAGAAACTAAAACAATTGTAATTTGCCATATTACTACCTCTCCTTTCTGTAAAATGATGGAACTTGAATTGGCTAAGAAGGAAAGGACAGGTAAGACGACTGATGTCCCCTAATCTGGCCCTTCTTTGTAGGGGGACTATATGTCAGTGGCCTTCTGATCTCAGTTCGTTAGAAACACAATAGTTAGAAACACAATCCCCAATGCCCAGATTGCCCCACCTCCCTGCACCCAAGTACGGATGTCCAAAGCGTCCTCGTTTCTCCCGATTGACCCCAGCTCCATATCCCGAAGTATAACTGATGACCCTGATTAACCGTTGCTCCCCGAGAAAAGAATGTTTAGCCTCTGTCCCTCTCTCATGATGATAGAAGACTGCCAGGGCTTGGGTTAAAAAAACAAGTCTCTACCGAAGGATCCGATTTCGAGTTTAATGGAATACGCAGTTGATAAGAGTCTGACTTCTCTCCATATACGTCATGAATGAACGCCAAATAGACTTAGTACAAACTTAGTAGAAATGCCCACATACATACTCCATAGTGAAAACATCTGACCGTGACCGATGAACGTATCCCCAACTACTTAAGATTGGGGGCGGAATTGAAATGTATAAATGTCTTCTCCTGCCAGTTCTCTAAAACTTGTTTTGTACCCATTCTAAGATACACAATCACCGGAGGAGAGGGGCCGGACGTGACGCACAGCTTGGCCGCAGATCATGAAGCACATGTGACCTCGACCAAAGGTGGAGCCGCAGAGCAGCGAGACGCAGGGCGAGGCACCACTCTCAAACACGGAAAATGAAAGGATGGAGGGCTGCCTTGAAGCCCTCTGCTTGCTGACCCACGCGTGCCAGAAGTCCCCGCCCCTTTGAGCCCGATTGATGGGCCTGCCTGCTCGTTATCCTTTGCTCCCTTGGTTTGTCTCAAAGATCTGACCCCACTCCGCCCTCTCTTCCCTCGATTATCCGACAACCCCCCCCTTTTTTTCACATGGATTTTGACTCAGAGAAGAAGAACAGCATTTAGGTAGTATAGGGTTTGCCACGGAAGGAGAAGGAAATGCAGGTGCCCGGCATGAGGCACCCTAAAAAGATTAGTTAGGAAACAGGACTGTGATCTAACAGCAGAGGACAGATCGCACCCTGCGACGTGTAAGGATGGATCCGAGCTGGACCTATAGCTCCACCGCCGGTGCTCAACAGCGCCAACGGAAGAAAACAAACTACTAGAGCCTACCAGTGATGGCTCACTGCTAAAAAGACACTGTGGCGAAGACCCCCCCCCCTTTTTTGAACTTTCTACCCCCCCTGACTAATTGCTTGTATTGAACTGAATTCCTCCCTCAACCACTTTGTATTGCTTTCAAATGTTTCATCGGTCACTTTTAACTGTACATTGATACCGCCGGAGAGAAAGTCAGAACATGGTTCCATAATGTGTCAGAACATTTCCTTGATTGACTCCGACGGAGTTGTATACCGATCTCTAGACTCGTATATATATATCGACAAATGTAAATGCATAGTCCGGCTCTGGAACAAGGTTGAGGCTGACTCTTTAATAGCCGCCCTGTCCTCAGCAGCCCTTCCCACACTGAGTGGCATAAATTTAGATAACGATGCCACCGCGCTTATGTCCTGGCTGCTGCCGCTCTTGATCAACTGGCTCCTGAGCAGATAGAGAGGACTAAATCCAAAGAGAAGGGAGCACCATGGTTCGATGCCTCACTGAAAGAGAAAAAGCAAGCTCTTCGGAAGGCTGAGAGAATGTGGAGACTTAATTATGGTCAAACGGAGGCAGAAACCTTTAAAACTCTGCTGGCGAAATATAAGGCAGACATTCTGGAGAGAAAGTCAGCCTTCTACGAGGGAAGAATTAGAGAAGCAACTAATTTACAGCGAGAAACCTTTGTGATCCTAAGAGAGCTCACGCAACAGAAAGGGATAATTTCTGTGAATGATCAGCCAGATTGTGATTCATTCCGAACTTTTTTCCTCCAGAAGGTACAGGATATCATTACTGATATAAATTCACGCTTAGTTACCCCCACTTTGTCCACGCTAGGGGCTCAGGTGCCGCCTATGATGTTAAGCATCTTTCCTCCTATCGACGACACACGCCTCGAGGAACTTGTTGGACAGACCAAATCTGGCTCCACTATAGACCCATGCCCCCCAAGAATTTTTAAAATGGCATTGCCAGGCATCCAGCCCCAGGTGTTGAGTTTACTTAATAACTCACTGGAAACAGGGTATCTTCCTGTCTAGTTAAAGGAAGCTAGGGTCTCCCCACTGTTGAAAAAAGTTGGTACTGACCCGAAGGCCTTGAAAAATTACAGACCTATCTCGCAGCTTCCTTTCCTGAGTAAGCTCTTGGAGAAGCACGTCCTAGGCACTTTGTCTGGCTACTTGGAGGAACACCATCTCCTTCCCGCCAGGCAAGCAGGGTTCCGATCCCAACATAGCACGGAACTAGTAATGGCCGCGGTCACCGACGAACTGAGAGTCAGGGCAGACAATAAGCAGCCGTGCGCCCTGATTCTCTTAGATCTGTCGGCGGCTTTCGATACGGTCAGCCATACCATCCTGCTGGACCGTATCGCGAAGCTGGGGATCACTGGCCAAGTGCTAAAGTGGCTGGAGTCTTTTCTATCAGGTCGTACTCAAAGGGTACAGCTGGGTGATCAGCTATCAGGGATTAGTGAGGTAACATGGGGTGTGCCCCAGGGGTCAGCTCTATCCCCCCTGCTGTTCAATATCTATCTGCAGCCGCTGGTTGAGGAGCTCATGAGCCGGAACTGCGAAGTTTTTAACTACGCAGATGATACCCAGCTACTGGTTCAGCTGGAAGACACCATTGAGGCCCAGGAATCAGTGAGGAATCTGCTTAGCTTCACGGTCAATTGGATGACCAACAATCTGTTGAAAGTGAATGCCGAAAAAACCGAGGTGCTTGTCTTTAGTAACCTAGGGAACCCCTGGAGTGACCTATACTGGCCCCCAGAGCTAGGTTCTACTCCCCCCCCCTGGTAAGGTGGTAAAAAGTCTCGGTCTGAGGATTGATGCAGACCTCTCGATGGCTTCCCAAGTCGCAGCCGTGGTTGGTTCTTGCACGGGTGTATTGAGGCAATTGCGGAAATTGGTACCCATCCTATCAGCCTCTACCCTGCAATCGATTGTATCTGCCACAGTCATTTCAAGACTGGATTACGGCAATGCACTATACCTCGGCTTGCCACAGAAGCTGTTGAGGAAGCTGCAGGTAGTACAGAACGATGCCGCAAGGCTGATCCACTCCCTGCCTAGAAACTCTCACGCCACCCCCCTGCTCCAAAAGTGGCACTGGCTACCGGTCATGTACAGAGTCCAATTCAAATGTCTCTGTGTGGCCCACAAGGCTCTCTTTGGTAAAGCACCAGAGTACATAAAACAACGTCTCATGAGATACGTTCCGGGTAGACCTCTGCGCTCAGGGAAGACCTCTAATCTGTTTCAACCAAGATTCAAGCTAAAAACCAGAGGAGGCAGGGCTCTGTCTGTTCTTCTCCCACAGTTGTGGAATGCACTTCCGACTACTCTGAAGGAAGAATCTCAGTTACTGCCCTTCAGAAAGAAATTAAAAACTCATTTATTTAAAAGGGCGATGACTTCAGCATAGTCGATGGGTATGCCTGAGAGATTTGGGCTAACAGTGTGTTGTGTTGTTCTGTTTCTAAGCGCTTAGAGACCGCCGGTGATAGGCGCTATACAAATAAGCAATAACATATGTATTGCACCTCGTCTATCGCATCGGCTGCACATGGTTATATGCAATCCGCCAGTATTGACAAACGCTATTTCATTGACCACACATGGCTATATGTACACCCCGTCAGTTATGATAAACACGGAAATGAACTAACTTATGTTAAAAAGCGGCGACTGTTGAAAATGACAATGTATATGTACATAAGCGGCGTTCATTTGTGTTCACCATACCCCTCGCTGTAAGCAGAACGATTACCGCGAAGCATTGACCGCATCATCCCGCCAGCATAGGCCCATGCACGCACGTACACGACAGCCATTTTAGGCACCAAGGCCTCTCTGCCCGTTTTTTAAAATCCCCAGCACCCCCCCCGTTGAACACCCCCGCTATCTCATACATAGGCCATAAAACCCTCTCCCTCTGCGCGACCCTGTTCTAAAAGTGACACCCCTGCCTGACCGACACCCCCTGCATTCCTCCCAGGAACACCCTTCCCCTCTTCTGATGACCCCCCCCGGCTACACCTGGCCTCTCGACCCGGTCCCAAGTCATAAAACAAAGCCTCATGGATGTACCCCCCTGGCCCCGCATAGCAAAACGTGATACACCAACCGAAGTGCCCGATCTTATCGCCTGCCCAACCTTAGATCTGACCACCCCCTCTTACCCTCGTGTCCTGTTGGAATGTCCGGCTGCAAGATTACAATCACATGTTACATTTGGGAGGGGAAACGACATCCGAACGACAAGCATGGGAATAGGCCTGAAGCTGGGATTCCAAACGTGCCTTTTCGCACTTCAAAGTGTCTTTATTGCAATAAGGAATTTTTGTGCACCATAAACCTGTGTATAAAAGACGGAGCCTCAGAGAAACTTGTTAGAGCACCTCTTGAAGACATTGTGCGTATGTCCGAAATGACAGGCTCTCCTCATGAGAAAAAAAAAAACTCTGTTCTTGCACTCCCGCTTCCAGCGCCCGTCTCTTTATTTGGTAACTGATAAAAATGGGAACTAAGAGGCGTCTCGTGCCAGCAGCCTGGGCATCGGTTGAAATTTGGGCTGCTTTTCCTCAATGATACCCCAAACCAGTCCCAGGATGCTTGTGTCCTGTCCTGGGAGGACCTAGCCTGGCAGTTCGGGCTGGACTGTTCCCATGAGGAGCAGGGTCAAGACTGATTTGCATATGGCTGGGTCCAAACTGCGATGGCACAGTGAGCAAAAGAACAAAGGATTCAACCCAGATCTCTTGACTGGGGCTGAGTGGTTGAAACGTTTCAGCACTCAGTCATCATCTTGTTGTGTTTGCTACTTTTAGTAAGTGGTAATTTCTCTGTGCTTATAACTCTGCTTGCATGACAGCAAGTCTCCAATACACGTCTTGACATGGTGACAGCTACACTTTGTGGATACCCTGTAGACAGACAAGACACAGGAAGGGCTGGGTGTGACAGGGGTTACCTCTGTATTCATCTGCATACTGATAGGCTTCTTGGGCAGGAAGAGGGAGAGGTGGTTCACACTTACATTTGAATATGTTGTATCCTGCCCTTGCAAAAAGGGTTGATTTACCCCATTTGCACATTGCCAGGAGGACTGCTGCACTGCCAGGAGGGGCTGCCACTTTGTTAACTGCTTTGCTGTGTTGGCCTGCTGAGTACTGGGTTGCAGGAGGAGCTGCAACTCTGCAACTTTCCTTGATGTGCTGGCCTGCTGCCTTCTTTTGTGCCCCACAAGTGCTCTCGCTGGGCTTGTTGGCTTGCCCCTTGTTCTTTGGGATCTCAGAGCCATCATAAATTCCCCCCTGCCTGCCCCTGCCATGTGATTCTGCAGCTGGTGTGTCCAGCAACGGGGCTTTGGCATGATCAGTGCATGGCAGTTCCACAGATCATTTGAGGACTATGGCATTGCTTGGGCGTGTGACCGGACTGAACATCCTGGATTGCTAAACTTATGCCGCAGCACAGAAGAATGATTTCTGGGGACACTCTCTTGTGGCTAACTGAGAAACACTTCGAAGCCCCTACCTGACCTGCCAACTTTGCTGGGGCCATTGCGCTGATACTGCGTGACTGCTAAAGCGGACCTGAGACCGCAGATACTTTTCGACCACCGGAGGCCCCGGGAACTACAATTCCCAGTGTGCATTGGGGCCGCGCACTGCAACGGTGTCATCGTCAAGCGCCCGGAGGCCCTTAAATTAGTGCGGCGCCTACCGCGGCGCGGGACACTCTCTTGTGACTAACTGAGCAACACTTCGAGCCCCTACCTGAGTTGTCAACTTTGCTGGGGCCATTGCGCTGATACTGCAGGACTGCTAAAGCGGACCTGAGACCGCAGATACTTTTCGACCAACGGAGGCCCCGGGAACCACATTTCCCAGTGTGCATTGGGGCCGCGCACTGCAACGGTGTCATTGTCAAGCGCCAGGAGGCCCTTAAATTAGTGCGGCGCCTACCGCGGCGCGGGACACTCTCTTGTGGCTAACTGAGCAACACTTCGAGCCCCTACCTGAGCTGCCAACTTTGCTGGGGCCATTGCGCTGATACTGCGGGACTGCTAAAGCGGACCTGAGACCGCAGATACTTTTCGACCAACGGAGGCCCCGGGAACTACATTTCCCAGTGTGCATTGGGGCCGCGCACTGCAACGGTGTCATCGTCAAGCGCCCGGAGGCCCTAAGATTAGTGCGGCACCTACCGCGGTGCGGGACGCGCGAGGGCCAAGCCCGTGCCAAGGGCGGGCCCGTCTGTGCCCGTTGGAGCCTGAAGGAGGCTGGGCTGGGCCCTCCCTCTAATATTGCCCTTCAAATAAGATCTTTGCCGTAATTGACTTTACTCACTTAGCCTGGGAAAGACACTATATTTTTGTTCCCATTCTGGTTGGAGAAATTAGTGTGTAATCAAATGGCATTAAGATCAGGGAAAGGGAGGAAGGGCATCCCCGGGGTCACAGGTGGGCCGTTCACTGGCACATTAGATATGTTTATAAAAAGGGCAACTATAGTGCTGGAGCATGAAATCGCTCTCACAGAACGTCGCTTGTCATTAGAACCTTTATATAACAAGCGTTCGTCATTGGGCCCAATAATATTAGCAGTAACGCCGGAGAATTTAGCCTCTCAAACACATAACCGTGGCCCATCAGAGGGGGCCACGAACCACCATTATTCTAATTCTCAAATATCGACATGTGGGCCTATTAACGAGCACAGTTCCACGGTGGAGATTAACGAATCCCCTTTATTTGATACAACAACGGGACTCACGAGGGAGGAGCTTCGCGCGCAACCGAGATGGTCGCGTGAGCACAGGGTTTCCGGACCTTCGCCACCTCCGGCACTTATCCTGAATATAATCCTGGTTCTGACAACGGATCATTGAAGATGCAACCCGGCTGATCTGCCAGCTGCTTTCAAAAATTGATTTGGTCTAAGGGAACCGATTTTATGACAATCTGAACTTTTCTGGCCTGCTCCACGGATATGCCCCGGGCTAGAGTTGATATCTGCCTGGGCGGCAATTGAACAACAGCGGTTGTCCCATATCCGATTCCCGACCCTGGAAGTGGCTTTCGGTTTCGTTTCTGATCCGGATCCTTTTACGCCGCGGATTTGACCCCGCTGCCTGGGGACTGCTTTACTTCGTTGTCCTACTCCAGGGCCGGGACCGTACATCATCGCTTGGTGTGTGACGTGAGACACATCGTCCATTGGATAAGCATCTGTGAGTGATTTTGACGTAGCTATTTTCACCAGATCTCAGGGTCCCCTCGGGGACATAGCTTCCAAGATGGCCGGCAAGCCCGAGGTTAAAAAGCGAAAGACCAAGACTGTTCACCGTGGGGGCTCCATACAATCTAATGTCATGGATCGATACACCCATCCTAAGGGATCCCCCGGTGGAACGGGCAAGCTTCCGGTGGACAAAGGAGATGATTCCACGGTGGAAGACGACCTGACTCTGCACGATGTTATGGGCGTCATTGCGAGCATGAAGACCTCAATCGGTGTGCAGTATGAAACCCTGGCTCAAAAACTGGACACAGTGGCGATAGATGTCAACTTGATAAGGGCGGATTTAGCTAAAACAATTGAAAAAGTTAAATCCCTGTACTTGAAGACTTCTAGCCTCACGACGGATATCTCTGACCTACAGACGGAGGTCCATAATTTACGGACCTCTAATGATTCCTTCTCCCGCCGTCTGGAGGATTTTGAAAGCCATGCTAGGTGGAAAAACGTCCGTATTGTGGGTGTCCCTGAGAATTCCGACAACTTAAATGTTGACCTCATCGTGGAGGACCTCATCGTCAACCATCTGGCACCCAAAGGCCTGAGTAAATTCTTTGCGGTGGAGCGGGCGCACAGAGTGCCGGGTGGTAAACCTAAGCTGGGTGCTACCCCGCGGCCCATAATTGCCAGGATATTCAATTTCCGTGATTGGGATGCTATCCTGCAAGCATCGCGGTTGGGTGGCCCCACGAAATTTGAGAATACGATGGTGAGTTTCTACCCAGACTTCACTCAGTTGGAGCAAAAACAGAGGATGGGGTTTCAGGGAGTGAAGAGACGATTGAGAGACAGGGAAATGAGATACGCAATGCTATTTCCTGCCCGGCTATGTGTGGTACATGGAGATCGGACGTTCTTCTTTGATCACCCTGAGGCTGCAAGTGACTGGATCGATACGCTGCCCAGGGGGCAGGAACCTCCTGAACCCTCTGGTGGAGCCGGGGGTGGCCCGATGGAGCAGGAATAGTAATGGGACTTGGTTCGCTGGACTTTGTATAGACCTTTCAGCCGTGGTTTGCGGATCCTTTAATTAGTTTAATTGAGCTGGTTTTCCAGGGGTGGCGGAGGACGTGGGTCTTTTCCTCCTCGGGGGTTCTTTTCGTAGTTATTTGCTTGGGCGACAGGCACACTGCAAGTTGGGGGGCCTTCGAGTCTAACGCAGGGGTGCAGGGTGGGGGGTATTGTTTTTGGGGTAGACCGGGGGAGGTGGGGGGGAAGTTGTTTTTTGTTTGGTTCATTTCAAGGCACTATATTGATGGACTTTTGGACTTGGCTGTTGCGACTAATGTGGGGTGGATGCTGCGACCATGTTCGGGATGGGGGGCTAAAATTGCTATGCTGGAATGTTAACGGGTTGGGGGACAGGATAAAACGTGGTGTGGTGTTCCAACTCTTGAGACGACTCTCCCCTGATATTGTGCTGTTGCAAGAGACACACTTGATAGGCAATACATGTCATGCTATGAATCGAAGGGGCTTGACGACAGGGGGCGCTACGCCGCCATTGCTGGACGGTGGGAGGGGAAAGTCATCTCTCTACTCTCCATTTACGCCCCACCTGGCCTTCAGGCTACGACCTTTGCTGATCTAGGGAAGGTGATACTGGGGCTCCCGGAGGGCATTCTTGTGGTGGGCGGCGATTTCAACTCAGTGGTCTCCGGGCATAGCGATCGCTACCCACCTAGGGATCTTGGGAGGTCCCAGTCTTGGCTGGGTGGCTTTCTTGACACTCTGGGATTGATAGACTCCTGGAGGCTGCTCCACCCTGGACAATTGCAATACACCTTCCACTCTGGTGCACACGGTAGCCTCTCGAGACTAGATTATATCTAATGCCAGCAACACAGGCCCCGTTGGTTAAAGAAATCAGACACTTGGCTAGGGGTATCTCAGATCACTCCCCCTTATGGCTTGTAATGGAAACTGGGCTGGGAACTGAGGGCCGGGTAGCCCCGATAAACCCTTGGTATCTCTGTGACCCTAAGATCCGAAAGGAACTGATCAAATCGCTCGACCATTATTTTGAGGATAATGTGGGGTCTGTGTCATCGTCTGTCTCGCTATGGGAAGCCTATAAGACCGTCATCCGCCGTCACGCCTTATCGTTAATTAATAACGCTAAGAAGCGCAAGTGCGAGGCAGTGGTCCGACTTGAAACTGAGATATCAGACATAGCAAGAGACCTGGAATCTGATGTTACTAAGGACAAGTTGAACCTTCTCAGCCTCAAACAAGCTGACTATAGAGCACTGGTCACTGATGCCGCTAAGGTGATGAGTAGGGAGCAGCAAGGCCGTTTGTATGACGTGGGTGATAAGGCCGGAAAGTTGATTGCTTGGTTGGACAAGAGGGAGAGGGCTAGTCGTGTGGTTCCTTTGATTGAGAGGGCGGATGGTGTGAGAGTGACTGGCCCAGTTGAGATTGTGGAGTGTTTTTCTGAGTATTTCCAAACCGTTTACTCCCCAGTATGGGATAGACCGGAACAGGACTCGCATCAGCTTCTTAGGGATATTGCTTTGCCCTGCTTGTCGGATCTGGATAGGGAGCTGATGGACGCGACACTCTCCATCGAGGAGGTCGCGGCCGCGGTTCGCTCTGTGAGATCCGGGAAGGCCACAGGTCCGAATGGTCTTCCCATCGAACTTTATAAGCTACGTCCAGATAAAATAGCACCGCATCTTCGCTCTATGTTTTTAGAATCGCTAGAAGCTGGTACCCTCCCTTACGATCAACGACTTGCATCTATCGTTGTGATCCACAAGGAGGGGAAGCCACGCGATCGCTGCGCGTCATACAGGCCCATCTCGCTCTTGAACGCCGAGCCTAAGATCCTCGCAAAAGTGCTTGCGAATCGCTTGATAACCGTTGACTGCGACCTGATCCATCCGGATCAGTCCGGGTTCATTCCGCACCGTAACACGGCACTTAACCTTCGGCGTCTGCATGGCGCCCTTGCGAGAGCGTCCTTGTTGCGTGAAGCGGCCATTTTGGCCTCTTTGGACGCCACAATGGCGTTTCATACGCTGGAATGGCCATATCTTTGGGCCGCCCTCGCCAAGTTTGGTTTTGGCCCTGTTTTCATCAGTTGGGTGAAGTTGCTATATCATGACCCCTTGGCTCAGGTGGTCGTTAATGGCCGTGTTTCTGGTTCGTTTTCTCTCGGGAGGGGCACTCGCCAGGGGTGCCCATTGTCCCCGCTTCTTTTTGCTCTTGCTTTGGAACCCTTGGCGGCTTGGCTGAGGTGGGAACCGACGATGAAGGGTATACGTTGGACCCCCGACTTCGAGGACAGAGTGTCGCTCTATGCTGACGACATCCTGCTATACCTCACGTCTCCTCGGAAGTCGTTAATAGTGCTATTCGATGTATTGACTTCCTTCGGTAAAAACTCTGGCCTTGTGATCAATTGGTCCAAGTCCTGCATGTACGTTCTCTCTGGAGATTCTCCTCTCTTGCCGCGTGGGTGCCCAATACAGGTGGCACATGCGGGTTTCAAATACTTGGGGGTGTTCATCACCCTGGATCCTGTTGTTTGCTTCGAACGTAACTTGCTACCCCCGCTTCGGCGCCTGCGGTCCGATGTTGAGGCATGGCGTAGACTTCCGTTGTCCCCCCTCAGATGGGCGGCTTTATTCAAGATGATGTCACTGCCCCGATTTCTCTATGCCCTCCAGAATACTCTTGATACCATCCCGGCCAGTTACTTTCGAGAGGTCGAAGGCTTGCAGAGACAACTTATCTGGGGAGTACGGTCCCGCATAGCCCTTGCCAAGTTAACACTTCCTTGGTATTACGGTGGAATCGCTCTCCCGGATATTAAGCGCTACTATTGGGCCTCCCAGCTGGGGGTGATTAACCACTGCATGTACGGCCCTGCGTCCAATCCTGCGTTCAAAATGGACAGATGGTTGCTGCCTGGTGGAGACTACAACAGGGCGCTTTATACGAAATCCGCTGGGAGGACGCTTACTGGCCCTACCAAAATGGCTGTACAGGTATGGCATCGTGCCAATGATGCAATGGGATGGAAGGATAGACTCACACGCGCAACTCCTCTTTACGCTTCCGAGAAGCTAGGCTCCCTGTGGAAGACGAAAGGTTTTGATAGATGGGACGTTATTGGTATAAGCAGGGTGAACGATGTATGGACCAGGGATCGGGTTAAAACCTTTGAGGAATTGAGACTGTAGTATGACTTGAGTGACAAGGAGTTTTTTAGATATGCTCAGATCCGACACGCGTTGACGGCGGTCTTTCCTCCGGGCACTATTGTTCCGGAGGCTTCGCCGCTTGAGGATCGGGTGCTTGACGGACATGTTCCCAACAGTACGATTTCGCTTATTTACAAGAAGTTGATAAACAATAGGGCCGATCTTCTACAGCGCCTCAGGGAAGCTTGGACCGGTGATGGCCTGGAGTTAGATGACAAGGACTGGCAGTCGGCCATATCCTCGCCGAAAGAGGTTGCAATTCCGGCTCGCCTCCGGTTTGTACAGCTTAAGATTCTTCATAGGATCTATGTTACCGGCCCACGATTGGTCAGTATGGGTTATGCTTCGGATGGGCTGTGCAGGCGTGGTTGCGGCCTTTTGGGCACCTTTTTCCATATACTCTGGGAATGCCCGGAGGTTGTTCGTTTCTGGAATCGAGTGCATGCAGTGATGGAAGAGGTCACGGGTGTTGCGTTGTTGCCTGAAGCTAGACGATGTTTGTTGAATGTTTGAGAACCCAATGACTATGATTTGGCCCAGACCCGGTGAGTGACCCTTGGTAATATGATCGCAAAGAGGGATATCACCCAGTTGTGGGGCTCTCAGAGGCCGCCCACAGGCCTGGCCTGTAAGGAAAATATGGACTGATGCATGTTCAGAAAAAAGACGGTGTATGTTGCACGTGGGAGGCCCCGCAAGTGGCTCAAGATTTGGGGTCGATGGAACTCCTACCGGGGAAACATTTGTATACCTCCCTTCTCACACTTAGTGGCTGATCCTCCCTCCCCTTGACCCGACATTCCTCCTATTGTGTTGCTTGGATTGTCTCCGGACTTGCTATATCCCTCTTTCCTCCCATCCTGTAATGTCAATGTTTGTATTATGATCTTATGCCTTCCCCCCCGCAGGACGCTTCGCCATTTGATTGATTGTATTGCCCTGTCATTTTTTCTTGTTTATGCTGTTAAAAGTTTCAATAAAAAGAAATATAAAAAAAAAAAACAACAGGACTCACTCCACAGATTCAAACAAGGACAGGTTCAAAGGATAAACCAAAGCCAGGACCAAGTATACAGGCAAAAAATCCAGGCGTCAGGTTTAGGTCCTAATGGCAAGAGGAAGCGTGGGGGTACTCACCAGAAGGGTAGATGTCCAAAACAAATTAAAACTACCAAAAAAGCTGGAAATCCTGTTATACGGCCCCAGCCATTATTAATTAGTACTGTTCAAACTTCCACTGATCCTACATTAATTTCCCAATTAGCGCCATCTCAGCAGGTCCTCGAGTTAGCGCCTCCAAACCCTGAAGGTTTCATGGGCCAATTGGAGCAATTAGTAAAGTCATTAATTTTATCTTTACTAGAAAGAATTAAAAACCTAACTGAAAAAATAGGGAGCCTGGAAAAGACGGCATTAGCCAACACCGACTTATTGAGAAAATTTGAGGCTAATTGTCAGAATAGCAGCCAAGTACCTAATGGTTTGGGAACATCTATTATAGCTAACCATCCAGTAGCATCCGGTAGTCCGGCCAATTCCTTAACAGGGAGTCAAAATTGCACTACTCAAGTTGAGGTGCTACCAGGAGTCAGGTCACAGCCCCCGAATAGAACAGGAAGAAATGAAGCTGAGAGTGTGGCAGTAAAAGAAATGGTTACGGGGGAGCAGGTCAGTAAAACTAGACACCAAGATGTAGGAAGGAGTTCTAGTGACAAAAAGAAGATTGTATACCCACGTATCGATCTGCCCCCGCAATCTGTACCATATACTGTGGTTCTGACTGGGGTGCCTGAGCTGAATAGTGACAAAAGGGAAACCTATTCAGATCTGAAAAATAAAGTAACTTTTTGGCTTAACACTAATAGACCTCTTCCAGTCCATCTACACGCCGAAATATGATATGTTCGGAGAGTAGGCTGGATCGGACATAAACCAAAAGACCTCCCCGGGGATTGTATAATAGTCAATTTCAGGGACAAACGGGCAGTAAGGTTTATTCGTAATTGGAGCCATTGTAGAGTTAATGACGGAATACAAAGCTTGGATTTAAATTACTTCTATCTGCCTACACACATAGATCAAACAATAATAAACCAATGGCAGCAACGGGGATCCTTTGACGGAAATAGAGACAGGTTTAATATCCCTATGTCTAATCGTTATGAAATACTGCAGGGGTTGGAGGATGTTGACTGACTCAACACTGGTATTTCCCCTGTTAACTTCGGCCCAACTGTAGGAAATACTAGTATAAAGCCATTGTGTGTGAAAAAAGGAACAAATAAGACACAGACATAGGTTGGTGATATACATAACGATTTCAACAGGTCCTGATACCGCCCATGAAGTTTCTCATCCTTTGTGCTTACTGCGGACGCCTGGGGCATAGATTAACTCTGCCAGAGGTCGTGGCAGGAGCGCCCCGTACGTCGGAACGTCCCAGCTGAGGGCCTGAGATATGCATGGAGGTGCCTCGGCTGAGCTCTCTGGCCGCAGGCTTGTGGTGATCGCCAGCAGGTTAGAGAGGAAACTGCCTCTCCGCTCAGCGGCGTAACGTCGCAGTGCCGTGTTCCCTGCTCCCCTCGACCCCCATGATAGAGACACTGCTGGTCTCTCTTCCTCCCAAAGTAGGCCAGGGATCAACCAATATCCCCGAGCTTCATGACCCATATCCTATGGTAAGACAAATCTATCACTCACTGATGTGAGCATTCACTGAACTGGGCTTGCACACTGTCCACGCTGTAGTGGGTACACTGGGAGTTAAACCCATTTAAACTCATCTAGCGCTAGTGACTGGTCTGATTTGCCCCCAGTCTAGACCCATGTGCTAACTGGGCAGGGGCTGTGAACCACTGGCCGATCCAGAACTGGAGGACCGTACCTACACTGTATCTGCACAGACAGTAAGAGATTGACTTATTGCTGCACTGTTACCGACTTTTAGGGATATTTTTGGATCTAAACATGCCCACCACCAGAAAGCCTGGCAAAATGGCGTCGAGTTAGGGTCTGAAGACTCTTTTCGTCAACAACAACACCCCTAGCCGATGACTATCTCCTCTAAACTTTCACTGCACCAATCTTGATCCATTCCTTCTTTAAACCGGGGGCGCCACCTTGTGGTCTTATCCTGAACTTCGTCCCTCATTGTTGTTGTTTTTCTCTCATCTGACTAGTTTTGACAGCTCTCCTTCCCTACCCCCACAAGTTTTATATAATCTTAACACTGCCACTTCTATTTTGTGTTAATTGCCCATGACCTCTTATTAACAACTTTATAGTGATCTTATTGTGACATTTTTGATTGTTTATGTATTATGTCGGATGTTTTTCACTGCACTATTCTCCGTGGCCTCATACTGCTATCATAACAGCTCTTCACCTATTTACCTATCCACCTTTTATCTTTTTTTTCCCTTTTTTATCCCCTATGCTAACAATTGGACTGTCTATGGCAGGCCATACAAAAACTGTATGAAGAATTTAACGCACTACTAATCTCATACACATACTGCATGTCCTGTTAATTCTTCGATCTGCCCCTCATATGCTTTTTATGTTTTTTTTTTTTTTTTTTAATTTTAATGTTTCAAACTAGTGCCAGTTATTATATGTCATATATGTTTCTTACCCCTATAGTTATCTTCCACTGCCAATCTTCCTATGAGCTCCTTTTGTGTATCTGTGCTATGACTGTCTGATTCGCTGGACTGTTTTTAACAATGAATCCAACTTGAGATTATGTGCAGCTTGATGACCCAATACTTTTGGTCCTGAACCTAGCGATCCTCACCTTGCGTATCTTTGCGGGGATTGTATTAGGTTTTGTTGTTATTCCATTGTGGTTCACTCCATTCCCTCACTAATTTTGCGTTCGGTTTTTGCACTTTATTGCTGCCTGTGTTTTTACTCAACAATCACCGCTATTTATTCCCCATCACCTCTAATTCTTTTATCTATAACCTCCACTATCACTCGTACTCCGCTCTACATCTTATTACTCCCTTCATGCTTACTGAACTCTTCTGTCACTCTTTTCATCTTCATTTCCTTCCTATCTTTATTACTCACATTTATTGAACTAAATACTGTTTTGTATCCTATTCTTTAATTCTATTAAACTCTATCGCATTTTATCATTTTATTTTATCTTTATTGTTTTACACCTATTTTGCTCTCATTTTGTTATCATGTTGATTTGCTATTGTAATGTAATGCCTCCTAATTCTTTTATTGCTATCTGGAATGTTCATTGTATTATTTATTATTTCACGTCATTTATTATTTTACGTCATTATGTATAACTACTATTGCTATCCGATTTATTAATCTACTCTACCTATCATATTCTATCACATTTTTATCCTGTTTTATACTTATTCTGCTCTCAATTTGATATCATGTCAGATATGCTTCTTATTGTGACGCTTCCTAAGTCTTTTTATGGCTAACAGGAATGTTCATTGTGTTATATGTTATTTATTACTTTTGTTGTCATCATTTATATTATGATATTCCTTTGCTCAGTCCACCATCACTTATGATCATTGTAATCATGTCCCATGTAACTGCTCAGATTGCTCTCTATGTTTAATCCTCCTATCACCCTTGCCTTTGTTCCCTTACTTTATAACACTGCCCAGGACATTGTTCCATACCATAATACTTCGGAATACTAGTTCACTCTCATTACAGTGTGCTTCTCCCCCCCACCCCCATTTTTCCTCTCTCTCAACCATGCCCCCACTCACTCTTCCACCTCCATCCCCATCCTCCCTCATCTCCAAATTTGGCCCTAACTCTTGGTCCATCATCTACCCACCCCATCTCTCTAAACATGGTAAAAAAAAACTTAAACACAAACTTATCTGCCTCCACCCTGAAACTTTATTCGCTGACCACCATAACAGCCTTAACTCCTCTCTTGTCACCAATCTCATCTTCTTCACCAAACGCCCGTCTAAATGGAAAAGCATATTCCTAGGTCACTTCCTAATCTCCAACTCACGCAACATCCCCTACGGTTTTAAACTCTCCACCAAACCCTCTTCTTCCTTTCCCGGGGAAATAGACATATCCATCTTCAAATCGGGAACCATACTCATCCAAGCTTCTGAAAAACACCTTGACATCTTTGAACAACACTTCAACGCCTTACCACAGCCCCTCTTAAATTACTCGAATCTTGACTTCCAGTACCCCCCTCCCCTCGACTCACCGCCCCCCCTTCCTCCCATACCACTAATATCTTGTCTCTACGAAGAACCTCAACTTTTAATTTCTTCATCCGCCCCATTGCGCCTAACCCAATATCACCTCCTCTGGTTGCCCCCCCGTCCTCCAAAACTTCTAATGATCTACTTATTAGCAATGTATCCCCAACCACCACACTATCCCCTGACCCTGCGCTCTCACCTTATCTCACCCTAGAGCCATTACCCCCATCCAACCCTCTTCACCTTCACCTCTCCCATCTGACCCTACCCAACCCACAATGCCCACATCCCCCTTAATTTCTCTCTCCTCTCCTTCGCTCCCTACTGTTTCGACACCTCCTATTAGCACTCCATCCCAAACCATATCACTATCCCTGAACACGGTCTCCGCACACCTTCTACTGCGTGATTCATCACCCACCTTACCAACCACGCCCCTCTTCCCTCTTCTCCTCGACACTCCTCAACTCCTTCCACCCCTATCTACCCCCACTGCTCCCCTCCTCTCATCTCATCTTCCCACTTCGGTATACTCTGTTACACAATCATCTCCTTCCAACCTCCCCCCTATCATCCCCCCTCCCTACAACATCTCTGACATCCAAACAACAGTACTCCCCACATCACACCCATCCTCTACCCTCACCTCTCCCCCCATCACCTTTTCCCCTGTCACCCTGCTCCGCTACACACACCTCTCCCTTCAACCTCACCACCAACATCTCCCCTCCTCTTAACACTTCTTACATCCAAACAACTCAACCCCCCTACCCCACATCCCCCTCGTCTCCTACCCCCACATCTCCCCCCCCAAACACGGTCCCCCCGCACTCATCAACTCACACTCTAGCCTCCCCGTACATTGAACCTGCCCTTGGGTCCCTCATCGTAGAACTCTCCTCACTTAGAAGCGACATCACACTCCTCTCTAAAACTATCTCCTTACTCTACAATATCCTCCTCAACACACCTACTCAATGCCGGCCTAACTCTATCATCGGCAATAACACCCCTCACTCCTACAACCATTTAACCTACACACTACCCTCTCAACCCTCTCAAATCGTGTCTCCACTCAAATCCTCTCATCCACAACCTAGTACTCTACCTAATAACTCAGAAGCTAAAACTTCCCCTAATCTAACTATTTCTCCACCCCCATCCACTAATGCTCACACTCCCTCGATTTACCTATCTCCCCACCACCACCGTCATACTTCTTACCCCTCAGTCATAAATCCTCTATCCCGGTTCTCATAGGAAACAGAAGTCTCCCCCCTCCTCCTTCCTCACCCAGACCTCCTCAACAACTTAAAGCTCCCCTCCCAATCATCTGAGCCCACTTCCCAATGTTGCTTGATGAGGAATTGCCGATCCACGTCCTACCCGACACATATATCGTCTATTCCAATTCTTTTAGGAACAAGCAATCCACCCCCTCCTCCTTCCTCCCCCAGACCTCCCCAACTACTTATACAGATCCCCATCTGTCCCCCCTCTCCTCCACCAATCACCACCCCCCTTTGCTGCATGTTGATAAATTGTAGAACTGCCTCCTGTCACGCCACAGAGATTGCTGAAACTATTCTCAGTGAAGACATTGACATTGCTATCCTAACTGAAACATGGCTCACACCCCACTCCAACGCCATCCTTGACTTGCTTATCCCCCCTGGCTATGATATCATCAGAAAAGACCGAATCGAACAAACAGGCGGTGGACTCGCCTTAATTTTCAAAGCCGATCTTAACATCTCACTAGGCAATCCTCAAGACCCCTCATCCTTTGAATACCTCTGTGCCGATCTCATCACACCTGACTCCCCCACTACCCGGTTACACGTCATCTACCACCCCCCAGGTAACAACATTCCCTTTACGGAAGAATTGACTGATCTTATCATTCAATCGTCACTCTCCCATTCTAATAACCTCTTCCTTGGTGATTATAACATCCATTGGAACAACAATGCTGATCCTGCTGTCATCCAACTTAATAATACAATGGACATCACAAATATGTCCCAACTCTGCCTCCCTCCCACTCATAACAAAGGTGCCACCCTTGATGCCATTATAACGACCAATGATCTAGCCTCCCTCACAAATATTTTTCCGGTTGACTGGTCTGACCACTACCTCATCCTTTTCACCTTGATCAAAAATACCTCTCAACCAGCACCCACCAACATACTATCCAAAAAATCCTCACGCAACCTTCGACGTATTCCTCCCGGTGAACTCGAAATAACAATTAAGGATCACTTAGACTTACCACCTCTCTCTGACAGCACAAATGACCTAACCAACCATTATAACAACTCTATTCTTGAAGCCTTAGACAAAATTGCTCCTATCAAACTCAAACATCAAAAGAATATACCCCCTAAGACCTGGTTCAATTCTGAACTTAATAATGAAAGGCGGTCACTTAGACATTGTGAACGGGTCTGGAGATCTCACCCTACAGTGGAGAATCTGTCTATTCTTAGGACTGCTCGTGCCCAATACAAAAAACACATATTTAAAGATAAAGCCTCCTTTCTACGATCTCAGCTTGATCGAGCCAGAAACCGCCCTAGAGAACTTTTCAATATTGTAAAAAAACAAACATCCACTGGCCCTCCCAAAATTTTAGCCTCCACAGACAAATGCGAAGAAATAGCTAGCTTCTTCACGAACAAAATCAACATGATTGAACTATCCTTCTCTTCCCTCCTTCTCGCACCCCAACCCACCACTACCCTACACACTCTTCCATACACTCATAAGCTGACGTCGATCTCATCTTCCACTTCGCCTGATACCTCTGACTCCCTACCTGATCTACTCCTGCATAATACCCTTCATACAACAAACTCTCCCGCTAAAAACAACGCCTCCTGGAATGATTTTAGCCCAGTATCTGAATCTTTGATCACTAATATCATGGTCAAACTTAAACCTTCTGCACATTCCAAAGATCCTCTCCCCGCCACATTAGCCCAAGAATTCAAATCCACCATTGCCCCTATTTGGTCTAAAATTATCAACTCCTCTCTCTCCACAGGCTGTGTCCCTGCATCCCTCCAACTTGGCCAAATTACGCCCATTCCCAAAAATTCCACTGCGGACCCCAATGATCCAAACAACCTTCGTCCCATCTCTAACCTTCCTTTCCTCTCCAAACCCCATAGAAAAATGTGTCTTAATGCAACTAGAGAAACACATTATCTCATTCAACCTCCTTGATGTCTTCCAGTCCGGGTTCAGAAAGGGTTGCAGCACTGAAACTGCTATGCTAAATGTCATGGATGATATTCACTGTTCCCTTGACAAAGGTGAATCCTCTATACTTATCCTTCTTGACCTCTCAGCTGCATTTGATACCGTTCACCACCCTACCCTTCTCAACACCCTCAAAGATCGATTCGGCTTTGAAGGCACGGTACTCAAATGGTTCTCCTCATTCCTCCAAAACAGATCCCAACAAATCAAACTTAGCCATTTCCTCTCCAAACCTCAACCTGTTTCACTTGGAGTACCTCAAGGTTCCATCCTCTCCCCTACCCTATTCAATCTGTTCATGGAACCACTCACCCTCATCCTCAAACACGCTAATATCAGTTACCATCTCTATGCTGATGACACGCAACTATTCTACAAAATCAAATCTCACAAAGATATCCTTCACCTTAATGAGACACTGACTAAAATTCAAACCTGGTTCCATCTGAACCATCTCAAATTAAACCCAAAAAAAACTGAAATCATTATCTTCTCCCCCAAAAACAATCCTCTTCCCATCCAACTCTGGGTAAAGGACATCATTGCACTAAACTGCACTATCTCCACCTCTAATACTGTTAAGTCCCTTGGCATCAGTATTGACCAAAATCTGAATCTCATCCCCCACATCAAAAATGCCTCCAAAAGCGTTCTTCTAGCCCTTCTCCACCTCAAAAAACTCAAACCTTTCATTCCAGCAGAAGATTTCAAACTTGTTGTCCAGTCACTGGTCCTCTCCAGGATCGACTATGGCAACGCCACTTTGGCTGGCACTCTTAAAATCCATCTTGCCCCAATTAAATCTGTCCTCCACCTTGCAGCTAGACTCATCTCCGACTGCAGAAAATTTGATCACATCTCCCCCATCCTCAAAAATCTCAAGTGGCTTCCAATAGAAGGAAGATCCACATACAAAATTGCCTGCATCACTCACAAAGCTCTTCACCAAAACTCCCCTGCCTACCTTGCAATTAAACTTCAGAAAGCAGGTTGTTCCAGATCCCTGAGAAGCACTAACTCACTTATCCTGATCCCACCCAGACTTAAACATCAGAAGACCCAATCCTGTGCGTTCTCTGGTAACGCTCCCACAATCTGGAACTCCCTCCCAAAGGATATCCGATGCAACCCTTCCTACCATCTCTTCAAAAAAGAACTTAAAATACTGCTTCTCAACAAATACTGGGGTATCTAATGTCACGGACACTTTACATGCCCAATATATCGTATTACTTGTAGTATGACACCATCCCTGATAACCCCTCCCTCTCATACTATGCTCTCCCCTCTCTCCTCCACTATACCCTTGCCCTCTCTATCTCTCCCTCGCTTCACTTCCATCTCTCTCCTCCCCTCTTTATTTGTGTACTTTTCAATTTATATGTCCATATTCCTCTGACGCACTTGACTTGTTTGACCTCACTGTTCAATGTTTGTTTTTACCTTCCTTGTAAAGCGCTCTGATACTCTCGGGTCCAGCAGCGCTATATAAAACCTTTGAAATAAATAAATAAATAAATAAATAAATAAATGAAGAGGGGATACTAATGGAGATAATCGAAGATGTAAACCCTGTGATTAATTTGGAGCCCCATGGCCTCACGGGCACGTTGGATAGTGAGACTATTAGAGGTACCTGGTCATTCTTGTACTGGAATATTGCAAGCTTAAAGTCAAAATTGGGAAATGAGAACTGGGTCAATTTAGTGAATATGTATTATATTGTGAGCTTGCAAGAAACCTGGTCCACTGTGCCATATCATGTGTGTGGATTTAAAACTTTCTTTTCTCCAGCTATTGGTTCTGTACACGGGAGGGCCAAAGGCGGTTTATGCACATACGTGTCCAATTTGTTTCATTGTATGAAAAATTAGATTTTTTTTAACAACATGTATTATCATATAATCAGGATAATTATAGATAAAGTGTTCGCATTGATTTTGGTAAACTTTTCCAATAACGTCCCTGCAGGGGCGGTGGAAGATATTTTTAAAACCTTAGGAAATAATATAAAATCGACGTTGGGTGGGAGATTTAAAGATGTTTGTGTTATTTGGGGCGGGGATTTTAACTGTTCTATATGCCAAAGTGGAGAGAGAGGAACCTGTGGCATAATGCTGGACAATGATGTTAGCTTAAGTCATTTTGAGCACACTAAGGGGTCCATTAGGATGTCGGGTGGTGGTGGCGGGGCAGAAAAACAGCTTTTTCCACCCGGGAACAGCGGTACTCACGTCCGCCACATTAGGATAAACAAACATAGGTCAATTCCCGTCCACCGCGGAGCAACGCGCACCGCCATCAAAGTGCGCCCAGGCACACCAACAAGCACTGCAACAACACAAGGCACACCCTCTGCACCACACAACACAACACACAACCAGGGACACCGTCACTGCAGAAGTGGTTGACAAGGAACACACAACACCAGTGCCACACACACTGAAGGCTCACAATCCCTCCCATTACATACACAAACAAACACACACCCTGGGTGTAGCCACAAACACAACACACACACAGGGATGCCCCAACAGATGCCTGCACAAGAACAACATACAAACACTACAGGAACACATACTGAACTCCACAGAAATAGACATGCCCTGTCAGCCACACTGTGGAAAAGCAATGGGAGCACAGACATAACAGGAGTACAAAACCGCATCAACAACACACACACCATAACACTAATCACACAAGAAGTGCATCTGGACAAACACACACTGCCAGACCAAACCTACCACAGATGCACATGAAACCCCAATCAACAAACACCACAAGACATCAGGGGATGCACATCAGGCAATGCCAAGGCCACATACACACAGCACTGCATGCATAACAAGCCGTGTGTGCATAACAAGCACAACAGCCACACACACACATGATTGACACAACCGCAACACACACAAAAACAAAACTGCACTGCACAAATACAACAGCACACCCAGGAACTCAAGCAATACTACGGCCAACATCCACACATCCAACACAACAACTACACAAGGACCATTCTGGGATACAAGAGCCCAGCCACCTCCACCAGAGCACTGGCCAGCACACACTGCTGATGTGCACATAACCACTACAGAATTACCAATAGCACAGGGACAGCACACATAAACCATTGGGGCAATGCCCAGAGTGGAATAACACACATGGCCCAACAACTGCACCACAAAGCACAAGCCCACAAAAGAAGTGATGTGGAGGCACACACACACATGGAAACCAAGGGGACAGCTCACATCAAAGTGAAACAGCATGCATGTCATTAGCAAACATGTAAGTGGTGTACCACACACAAATAGAGGGAGGGAACACCCACAATGGCCAGGCACAAGTGGCACACATAGGGGATGGACCAAAACCACACACACCATACCATACAGGAGTGGAAAAACCACTATGTGCCTGCAATGCATGACAATCACAATGCCAGTGTGGAGCAGCAGGCCCACAGTTTACACAAAAACACACAAAACACATTGAGGATCAGCCAAACCCAACACTGATGTGCAACTCACACACTTTGCACACTTCAAACTTACAAACACAACAAGGAGGAGTCACACACAACACCATGGATACACCAACACACAGCACAGTGCACTACAAACAGCTCACACAAGTGCATACAATCCTCTACACTGGTCAAGACAAAACAAACAACAGGAATACAACTCCTGGGTGACACATGTGTGTCCCCCACAACACAGGGGCACACATACATCGACTACAAACTGACACCCTTCACACTGCACACCTCTGCTATACCCAAGACCACGCATCTCATGTAGGCCATGGTACCAGGACCAAGGGCCAACACAAGATGACCATACATATACAAGGCTGGGCACCCAGAAAGGAAACCACACACATACTTCATGACATATCCCAGCCAGCTCCTAAACATTTGCACAGCATCACACCCTGTGCTGGCAGTGTCCCTCAACCAGACATACGAACAGTGTAGGCAACAGTAGCAAATCACTATCAAGATGGCTGCATGGCAGCTAAAATAGCCATCACACATGACAACATTTTCCGGGTCAGAATGGACTGAAGACCCTGTCACCCCTGTCCAAAAATATGATGCCTGCAAAGAGCCTTGCAATGTTGAAGTTATACATGGAGCATGGTGCACAGGCAATCAAATGCGAACAGAAACAGAACTTTAATCAGCAAGTACACTGACAAAAGACACAACAAAAGTAACTGTATTTATTCACAGATTGCACAGATGTAGCTGTACACCAATTGTAGACAACAGCAAAGCTCAAAATGATGTACAAATACTAGATACCATGCACAGGTGAAACACAAACAGGAAGGCCAGTGTCCATAGCACAGGAGAGAGGCCAACACAGCAGAGCAACAGGGCCAGTGTCCATGGCAGGGAGAGTACAGCACAGCAGAGTAACAGGGCCAGTGTCCATGGCAGGGGAGAGTACAGCACAGCAGACCAACAGGGCCAGTGTACATGGCAGGTGAGAGTACAGCACAGCAGAGCAACAGGGCCAGTGTACATGGCAGGTGAGAGTACAGCACAGCAGAGCAACAGGGCCAGTGTCCATGGCAGGTGAGAGTACAGCACAGCAGAGCAACAGGGCCAGTGTCTATGGCAGATGAGAGTACAGCACAGCACAGCACAGAAGAGCAACAGGGCCAGTGTCCATGGCAGGGGAGAGGCCAACACAGCAGAGCAACAGGGCCAGTGTGTTGTAATTCATCACATGTGATATACAGCATCAAATGTCCTTGTGGCAAACTGTATATTGGTAAAACTGAGCGAAAGATAAAAGTGAGAATTACCGAACACAAAAGTCGAATAAGAAACAAAACTTTAACCTCAAGCTTGGTATCTCACTGGACAGAAATGAAACATACAATCCCCCAACTAAGATTCCAAGTTCTGGAACAGATTCAACAGAAACCTGATCGAAACAACGAAAATTTGTTATCACGGAGAGAGATTTGGTGGATTGATTTTTTACAGACCCAAACTCCGAAAGGACTCAATGATAAAATTGATATGTTATGTTTTCTATAAATGATAAGACATGAACCAACTCATATCTGGTATTAATAGAAGACTTTTTCCACAGAGAGCAAAATTTCATATGGAATAGCATAGGATTGAGGTCCACAGCGACACTGTAGAAACCAAACAAAGGGTTCTTATGTAGGGATCAAATAATATTTCATGTGGGTCGATGCAGCTTCATGTAACAGCAATAACCTCTACGCACACAATGGGAATCGCCTATATAATCATCCACATATGCATAACGTTTTTTCATTCGTTTTCACATTGCCTTTTATTTCTGTCTATTTAGCATCGGTTGTTTGTTAACAGAACCCAGTAAAATGCCATTCAAGATTTCTTCTATGTCTACAATCTACTTTCCATTAAGCCTTCAGATTCTATTATAATACCCAGCGTATTTCGCAATTTTTAGTACGTTCAATAATCCACTATAGGGATTTATCACAATTACCCCAGTATCTCTTTATCCTCATTAAAATCAAAATAATTTTTTATTCGAACATTTGATATTAGAGCAGATCACATCCGTAGTCTGTTGTCTATGTTTTACCATCGAGTTGTAGAGATTCGGGAATCTCGTTTTACGTTTCAAACTTCGTTTTCCACTTAAATTTGATCGGACTACTTCCGCAGTCCGTTGTCCATTTCCACACTATCCAGCACGGAGAGACTCAGGAGGAACGCCGCTTAAAACTTCAGCTTCGAACTTCGAATTAGCAACAAGCAGTTTCTCTTATCAGGTATTTATGTCGCGCCACTGACATAACACAGTACGTAGCCCCCCGCAATGGTAGTTTAACTATTCTACATTTTCAATCGCATTTGTTATTCAGAACTTTCAAGCTTAACGACAAGGGCACCCCCAGAAGACGTTTACTCTGCATTTGGAGCCGCCGCGTCCGCGACTTCTCCATCCAGCTCACGCTAGGTAACCACTTAATTCTGGCTACTGACTATTATGGCCACATTTGAAATTATTTATTTTATAACATGCTTTGCTTGTCTTTGCTCCCAATTATAGAATCCATTAGCTTAACGCTAAATAAAGCCGACAGTACAACATCGTCAGTCGGAATAAAAAAGGTATACCAAAATTATTATCGCATTCTCTTTAAATGCAGTGAGGACCAGCGGTACACTTATACATATTCTTATGCCTTCTTTAGAGTACAGGAGGATCGTTACGAATCACGAGGGACCGCCTTTTAATTTCTCAGTACAAACGCCCACAGAGAATCAGGTAACACACAATCCAGTCCTCATTGACTGCATTATTCCCCATTTACGGGTTAGCAATTGTTTCATCCGTGACTGCTTATTTTACAGCTATCGCTTCAACCATAAATTAGAGGCCATCTAACCAGATTGGATTTAAACCCATGGTATGACAATCAGTTATTTTGTTCACTTGGCATTCATGCATTTAAAAGGAACGTTTAATAATCACAGTTTTATTACCACTTCCTTAGGCGTTATCTGGAACATTCATTGATCCTCCGTCATTGAACTCTCTCTAAATACCATATGATAGTGTGAACTCATGGTGAGTTTGTATATATTTTTTATAGCTGTTTTCAAATTCTGGGTCACCTTAGTCACCATGCCAGAGTCATTTACCATTGTTACATACTGTCTAACCTCAGATAGGCTATTCAACCCTCCATTCGTTCTTATTAGGAATCACATAACAGTTTATGTTTTCCCCAAATCTTTGGTATACATATACTTTTCACAGTTGGCGACACAGATAACTTAGGTAACTATCAGGGATATGATTGTTTATATGTGCATATAATACCACATGAAAAAGAGGTTATTGTTACAGATTCTGTGTATGTAGCAAATGACATTAATTGATGAATGTTGTAGAAAGCAAATTTATTTTTGTATCCAATGAATTTATGAATCACGCAATGTGCCGAAAGCCTGAGGCTAAACATGTTTATCATATTGTTTTACAGTGCCCCTGATGAAGGGATTTTTCATCCCGAAATGCATTGGGACAGGAAACTTTTCCTTTTTAAACAATGAAGTTAAATTCACATAATTCAACCAATTGAACAAGTTGTTCACCAGAGAAGCAACAAAGATTGTGTTTGTAACAAGAAAAACGTACATCACGTATTTTTGAGAAAAAGTTACACTAATAAACTTGTTGAAAATTTCAAAAGTATATGGATCTTAATTCAGATTACAATAAGCAGATGGATTTCTGCTAAAGGTAGTGCGGAAAGGGTCTATTGACGACTGTCATTAGTACATTTCTTGAAGTTATACATGGAGCATGGTGCACAGGCAATCAAATGCGAACAGAAACAGAACTTTAATCAGCAAGTACACTGACAAAAGACACAACAAAAGTAACTGTATTTATTCACAGATTGCACAGATGTAGCTGCACAACAATTGTAGACAACAGCAAAGCTCAAAATGATGTACAAATACTAGATACCATGCACAGGTGAAACACAAACAGGAAGGCCAGTGTCCATAGCACAGGAGAGAGGCCAACACAGCAGAGCAACAGGGCCAGTGTCCATGGCAGGGAGAGTACAGCACAGCAGAGTAACAGGGCCAGTGTCCATGGCAGGGGAGAGTACAGCACAGCAGACCAACAGGGCCAGTGTACATGGCAGGTGAGAGTACAGCACAGCAGAGCAACAGGGCCAGTGTACATGGCAGGTGAGAGTACAGCACAGCAGAGCAACAGGGCCAGTGTCCATGGCAGGTGAGAGTACAGCACAGCTGAGCAACAGGGCCAGTGTCTATGGCAGGTGAAGAGTACAGCACAGCACAGCACAGAAGAGCAACAGGGCCAGTGTCCATGGCAGGGGAGAGGCCAACACAGCAGAGCAACAGGGCCAGTGTCCATGGCAGGGGAGAGTACAGCACAGCAGAGCGACAGGGCCAGTGTCCATGGCAGGTGAGAGTACAGCACAGCAGAGCAACAGGGCCTGTGTCCATGGCAGGTGAGAGTACAGCACAGCAGAGCAACAGGGACTGCAACACACCCATGTTCCAAACAATGTACAGGACTAGCACACCTGTATGATGCACAGGCATATGAGGGTGATGTCAACTCACTCCTTGCTGTCATGCGGACTTGTACCTGGCTGTGTGTCGGGACAGCAGGCCCACTTGACTGTGGTGACAGAGCCCCAGGTGCTGTGGGGCTAACAGTGGCTTGGCAAGCTGGAGGGCTGTGTGGATCAGGTGGCATAGTGGCACGTGGAGGTGGAGTCATGCAGACCTCTGACACAGTGTGGGTGGGTGAGGTTGGCGGGGTGCCCTTCCACTTTTTGGGAATATGAAATGGCTTCCCTGTCTTGGGGTTGATGGGAAGTGGTGATGACACAACAGGCACCCCCCCAACTGTCCCACATCAGGTGCAGACACTGGCACTACCTGTGGAGATGTGCTGGTATCCACGGAACGCTTGGTCTGGCTACTTCTCTGGACCACCTTCCCCTCTTTGCCAGGTGTAACCCCTACAGTGCCCTCCTTTGCCTTCTTGCCAGGGGTGGTCTCTACACTGCCCTCCTTTGCCTTCTTGCCAGGTGTACCCCCTACAGTGCCCTCCTTTGCCTTTTTGCCAGGGGTGGTCTCTACACTGCCCTCCTTTGCCTTCTTGCCAGGTGTACCCCCTACAGTGCCCTCCTTTGCCTTCTTGCCAAGGATGGTCTCTACACTGCCCTCCTCCACCCGCATCAATGAACGTGGAATTGGGGTAGATGTTTTTGGTGGATGTGTCCCTGTGCTGTTCCTAGGTGTACCCCTGATATGCAAGACCTCTTCAGTGGCCACAGACACTGCATGTGTAGGTTTGTGTGATGTACTACGGACAGGAGAGTCTTGTGCTGGTGATGCCTCTGCAGCATGTGAGGCTGATGTCTGCCTCATTGCTCTTCTGGCCTTGCCCTTCCCTGAATGGCTCTTGTCTGTGCATTCTGGGATGGCCATGCTCTTCAGTGGGTATGGTGTCTGTGGGCGGGGGTGTTTTGGGTTGTGTCTGTTGTGTGCTCCTGGTGCTGTACCTTTTCGCTGACGCAGGCGAACCGTGCACACTGTCATCTGATGTGGCCACTGACTGGGGGTGGACAAAGGCACCTGAGCTTCAATGGGATTATGTGCCTGTTGAAGGGCTGACGTGACTGTGGATGACAACGCCTGGACTGTCCGGTGTAGCCCACCCACGTCTGAGTGTATGCCCTCCATGTATGCAACCACCTGGCCCAATTTCTTTCATGGTCACTGAAGGCATTGAGCAGGGCGGTCTGGCCCACACAAAGCTGGCGCAGGAGCTCAACACACTCTGCACTAAGGGCAGCAGGGGGGACAGGTGCAGGGGCAGCGGTACCAGGTGTGAATGTGACTCGTCCCCTCTTAGTGACACGGATACGGGCAGCACCAGAGGAAGTGGATGGGAGGCTGGGCACTGGCACTGGGTGGTAGATGATGATGCAGACTCCCCATCCCCTGTGCCTGCCAACATGGATGCATCCCCGCTGGCATCTGATGATGTGGTACGCTGTGTCTCTGGCACAGATTCCTCCTGCATACTTCTGTCCCCCTCAGATGCGCTGGTGGGCTCTGTGTCACTGGCCTCCGCTGCAGCTGTAGTGCAACTCTCTCCACCACTGGTTTCTGGCTCATGCTCCTCCGTGGTCTCTTGCAAATCTGCATGAGAGAGTGATACAGGGTTGTGTAAGTGTCATCATCTGGTCACACGTATTACAAGCAATGCAGTATAGGAGATGCCCAAATCTACATGGTAACCGCCACAACCTGCAATCACTGTGCAGCAACACACTACATAGACCACAACAGTGCCTGTAACGCACAAATTATGCCATGAATTAACCATGTTCATGCAACACAGCACTACTCCCTGCCCGTAGATGGAGTGCCCCACCCCCCAACTCTCCCTGCCCTAGGGACATGATGTGGATACAACACTTATTACCAATGTCAGACCTTTAGGGAACAGGAGGGGACAACACACACATCTATTAGGTCATTACAGACCACAATGCCAAGTAGGCCATAGCAAGCACCATGTGGTAACCTGGGGCACGTTGTTGTCTGATGTGTGGGCCTCAACGATCATGGTGCATGCAAAGTAGGCATACCTGAAGTCACACTCAGAAAGTTGACACTGCAGTTCACCCCATTATGGATTCCCCACACTATCCCAATGAAGAATGACCATGTGGAGCCTAACCCATCTGGCAATGCGAAAGTACATCAGGGATTATCAGCTCAGTAAGGCCATGGTGGGCCAATGCCTGATAGAACGACACATCACAGCAGCCACTCACATTACACAGCAGATCACAGCACCGCACGCACATCACATGGGTCTCCGGTGCAGGCACTGTACACATGCATCCACTCCCAGGAAATGTCACCCTCCCCAGATACTCACCATCCCTACCTTGCTGCCGATGCTCCCTCAGATGTGCATCCAGGTCTGGATGAGTCACTGCCAAGATGCGGCCCATCAGTGGAGTCATGCTGCGCCATGCCAAACGCCCAGTGAGTGGTAGCATCCCCAAGGTCATCTCTGCCACTTGCTTTGCCAGCCGGATGATGTCGTCCCACCTCTTGTGACAGTGGGTGCATCGTCTGTTTGAAACCCCCAGGGCTCGCACCTTTTCTGCAATGGCCCTCCACAAGGCCTTACGCTGGTGTACCTTGAGCTGCAGGTATGAGAGAAAAGAAGGGTAAATGTCCAGTTACACAATGTCAGATACCAACCTCTATCAGAACAGTAGCAAGACAGACTCATGACTAATTGTAACCTCCCTCCCTCCAAAACTGGGGGACCCCTCACAAGGGCACTATGCATGGCCCAGACATTTGTGATTGCATACACACTGGTGGTGCGTATAAGGACACTAGACCACCACCAGGGAGACCCATTGTGTCTGGTTTGGGTTCTGTTTTAGAACCACTATCAACATTTGTGGACTCCTTTCTTCGACCATTGGTATCACAAATGCCTACCTTTGTTCAGGATACCAAACATCTACTCACTGAAATACAAGACCTTAATTTTGATCCAATCACAGAGTGGCTCGTATCATTTGATGTCGAGGCATTATATACATGCATTCCACAGGAAGAGACTTTAACCACCATCAAATCCATGCTTGAAGCCCTGGTATGGGACAGCATAACACCTATAGACTTTGTCATGTTCTGTGCTAGGAAAGTCTTGAAGGAGAACTTTTTTAAGTTCGAGGATCAATTGTACCTCCAAATCTCTGGAACATGTATGGGCAGTGTTTGTGCCCCGAGCCTGGCCAATCTGTATGTCCATAAACTTGAACAGGAGACCATACTCGCCCAGAGTAATCCATTCGTTGGCAATCTATGTATCTGGAAAAGATACATAGATGATATCTTTGAAATTTGGAGAGGCGATGAAGATTCGCTAAAATCATTCCACATTTGGCTCAACCAGCAGGACGACTTTCTTCGGTTTACCATGGAATGGTCAAGAGAGAACCTATCTATCTTGGATGTACTAATCTCACCTAAAAACGGAGGACTTACTACAGAACTATATAAAAAACCGACTTCATGTAACTCTCTGTTACCTTTTTACAGTTACCATCCACGAGCTCTTCGGGAAAACCTGCCCTTTGGCCAGTTTTTACGTATTAGGAGGAACTGTATGGAACTGGAGAAATATGAACAACACGCCAAAAATCTGACTCGAGATCTCAAAGAGAAGAACTATCCCACACAGTTAATCCGCATGTCCAAAAAAAGAGTGGCTAATAATAACAGAGAAGCTCTATTAGAAAAAAGACCCACTAAGATCATCAATCAGAGAATCACGTTTGTCAATACCTTCTCTGGCTTTTCCAACTCAGTTAAAAAGAGTATTAACAAACACTGGGGAGTCTTGAATTTAGCAAACAACATCTTAGAGAGACCTCTATTTGCCTACAAACGGAGTGCTAACTTAAGGGATAAGTTAGTCCACACACGACCACATGGCCAACAAAACGATAGCGTCCAGACAACACTGTGGAATATGCCGCAAGTGATAGGCCATTTCCCGTGCGGTATATGCACGGTGTGTCCACAAACCGAAAAAACTGTGGAGATTGATATAGGTACACCTCGGCCTTGGAAAATCAACAAACACACTAACTGTAATAGCGAACGGCTCATATACTTGATATGGTGTCCATGTCCACTTCGTTATGTGGGCATGACCACCAGAAAAATAAAGACACGCATTCAAGAACATAAAAGCACTATCAGATGTGGCAAACGCTCTACTAAACTCACTAATCATTTTTTAGACAAAGGACACTCTGACACAGATTTGCGTTGGGTGGTATTAGATAAACCATGGATCCCACCTCAACTGAGTGACCCCACTAAATTTCTGTTCAGAAAGGAACAACAATGGGTATATAAACTCGGGACAGACACCCAGGGCCTCAATGACGACATTCCTTGGTTGTCTATTTAATATGATACCCACGGGGATGCCCTGGTCCTGGTCTCTAATTATGTGACACAATCACACCCCCGGGTGACCTATGTAATAAGATACTTATGGTTTATCCCAATGATGGCCTTTGTCTCAGTTTACAGACCTTTCGGGCTAATGAGGAGAATAGGATGATCAAGAAGTTGCCCCATATTGATATCACAAGACTTTCTGCTGATTAAGCTATTCATGAATTGTGATCACATGACCATGCTTTGTAGTGACTCATAAATACCCCCCCTTTTTTTAACTTTTTTTTCACTGATTAGGTTACTCCCCCAAAAAATTTTGGTGACCAAACAAACATGCCCTGAGTGACTAATAGGCTATTCACTCTTGTTGAGGGCATGTATATAGATGGAATTATTGATCGTAATTTTGATCGAAATCATCTTACTATATGATAGTGCACACCTCACTCCTAGATTTTGATTAGATGGCGTTGAGAGGTTTGTACCACATCACGATGCATTATGATCATATACATCGAATTATTATGAAGAAGACACGGCGCTCCATGACGCATGCGCGGTGTCTTGCGAAAAAACGGCACTGAATTGACGGCGCATGCGCATTGAATCAGAATGCTTTCTGCCTGATCCGCGCATGCGCGAGTAAATAGCGGATGACTCCGCGCTTGCTCTAAACTACGCTGACCAATACAGGCAAACCATGGCCCGCTAAGACGTGTGAGGACCTCGCTCCTCCGGCTGCAAACAATTTAGAATTACAATATTTAAGAGAGCTTTAGCCTACCAGTCGGTACCTCCCGGGACTTGCTCTCGAAGGTGACGAGGTACCGACGGATAGGTAAGGCTACTACAAGACTGGGTTGTTATTTATACTCTGTGTGTAAGCAGAAGCACTATTATTAGTGCTTAGATATTATTGGATTAAATTATAGGTCTAGCCTAGTGAATAACCTTTGCTGAAAATACTTTTGAAAATACTTTTTAACTGCTTAAAGGATATTTTTAATTTATTTTCATAACATTTGGAACCAGTGAGGCGGTGCCCCTGTCACCAGTTTGGGTGGGAGTCTCAGGCTCCTATTAAATGGGTGTGCTGTATCATGGGTGCTTTATATCAAGCACTCATTTGTATTTTAGTGTATTAATGTATTATACTAAGTGTATTAATGTATTAATACAGATAAGTGTACTGTTTCTAGACACTTACATATACCATTTTCCCCGCAGAGCGGGGCCTCCCTCCAGAGCAGTCCGCCAGGTAGAGGTGAGGCAGGAATATCCTACTGATGAGGGTAAGTCCTTGATACTGAAAATAGTTGGTAAACAGTATGACACTTGTGATTTATTGACAAGTGTTGTCTAAGTGATCATGAAGCACAGTATTTCTCTAGTGTGTCTCTTCGTCTCTCTATCATGTGGTTTTTTGTTTGCAGATACCTGGGTATGACCTGACTGAAAAGACAAGCAGGAATACCGGTTCTGTATAAATTTCCTTTTTTATATGAAATTTTCTTCACATTGAACATTGCAGCAGCATTATCACGTATATAATCTGGTCCTGAAGAAAGCCATTGATACACGGATAGTGATCTGGAGGCTGAAACATGTTGACCACTAAGTGACAGTGGTTTTAAATCCATACCACTGTGCTGTTTTCTTTCTTTTAATCCTGTCAGGCACAACACACTAATAAAGCATTGATCTGTGATTGGACCTAGGCAGTTTTAATAACCATCACTTACCTTTTTTATCACAGCGCTGCACACCTCACTACACCCCACAGCTCACAATTGGGATTACCATCCTAGCCTCCATTGTTGAAAACATCTCTGAGCTCCTTCCTTAAATTCTTCAGAAGTAGCAGCTCCCAATATTGACTAGGTTTTCAACATTGGTAAGGAGGACCCCAATGATGAAGCATGTCACCTTCGGGTGAGTGAGGGATCTTATCCTTAAGGGATGCCTTGCCCTTCCCTTTTTCCTTTAAACTCATTTGTGGTAGTTTGAGAGACACACTTTACTCTGCTTTTTTGACACATTTCACAGACTATAGGTACACACTGTGTTGATGTATTCGTATTAGGGATAATACCTATGGTCTATAAACGTCCCTTCTCGACCCCCAATCTACGGTAGTGTAACGGTGCGTATATGCTCCATGATATTCCCACAAATGCATGATGCCACAACACAATATGCATCGACAGAAGTGTGCAGGTCTGCAGTAATCCAGGGCATAGATGGTGCATATCTACTATTCAGTGTGAAGGAACTGGAGCAAGGAGCATGTAAGTTTGGTGATGTATAATGGTTTTGGTGGGCAGGCACTGAATCTACTCTCTGGGTCACACTGACTCAGACTACAGGTGCACACAGAAATATTCACACATGCAAATACTGTCCTGGCACCTACATGGCTATCAACCGTTGGCTCTCTATGTCTTGCAACGTAACACACAACACACACACATACAAGTCCAGGCATATAAAAGAGTGACATTGTGACACACACTCCCTTGCCCTGGAGACAGCTTGTCTGTCAGTGTTTCACACAACACCACGCCACCAGTCATATACTGCAGTTGCGCAACTACACGTCTGACACCCCCCGCCCTGCAGCTACCTTCATGGTGACTTACCACTACATTGGGACCACCAAACAGCCTTGGGTACTGTGCCAGCACCTCGTCCACAAGGACCTCCAGCTCCTCACTTGTGAATGGACTGGCACGGATCCTCTCTGTCCTTGCCATCCTTGTGGACATGTAACACCTGTGGTGGTAGTGAGGGGTGAGGGGTCCCAGGCAGCAGGCTCTTCAGGCAGCAGCAGGAGAGGGTCCCAGGCAGCAGAAGGAGAGGGTCCCAGGCAGCAGGCTCTTCAGGCAGCAGCAGGAGAGGGTCCCAGGCAGCAGGCTCTTCAGGCAGCAGCAGGAGAGGGTCCAAGGCAGCAGCAGGAGAGGGTCCCAGGCAGCAGCAGGAGAGGGTCCCAGGCAGCAGGCTCTTCAGGTATCAGGAGGAGAGGGTCCCAGGCAGCAGCAGGAGAGGGTCCCAGGCAGAAGGCTCTTCAGGCAGCAGCAGGAGAGGGTCCCAGGCAGCAGGCTCTGTGAGCACTGGAAATGTGAGGCTCACTCCCACAGATTTATAGCCCCAAGGGGTCGTTTGGAAGCTGCAAGGCAGCAACAATTGGTTGTCCAGGTCTGCCTCTTTCAAAAGTATCCAATGACCACCTTCCGCGACTTTCAAATCTGCATCATGCCACCGCGATCATCGCTCCCTTTGGCTGTAGGCAATGCTCCATGGCGGTGATGCACCGCGGGTGCCGGGGTGCGCTACCGCAATGGTGCATCGTTCAAAAGTATCCAATGACCGCCTCCACGGTGGCAGAGCACACCTTCCGCGACTTTCAAATCTGCATCATGCCACCGCGATCATCGCTCGCATTGGCTGTAGGCAATGCTCCATGGCGGTGATGCACCGCGAGTGCCCGGGGTGCGCTACCGCGATGGTGCATGATTCAAAAGTATCCAACGACCACCTCCGCGGTGGCGGAGCATGCCGACCGCCATGTACACAAGCCCATATGCCAATGGCTACCGCACTTGTGAAGGGGGTGGTGCTGGCATCATACCGCCGGGGACAGGCGGTAGGTACCGCGATGCATGCGGCAGAGCATGCCCGCCGCTATGTACACATGCCCATATGCCAATGGCTACCGCACTTGTGAAGGGGGTGGTGCTGGTGTCACAACACCGGGGACAGGCGGTAGGTACCGCGATGCATGCGGCAGAGCATGCCCGCCGCTATGTACACATGCCCATATGCCAATGGCTACCGCACTTGTGAAGGGGGTGGTGCTGGCGTCACACCGCCGGGGACAGGCAGTAGGTACCGCTATTTTCATGAACATTAATGGCTATGTCAATCCTGAAGAGTGTATCAGTACACAGCAGCAACATGGTGAAGGGCACATCTTCGCACACACAATGCCATACTTCCATGTCATCCACAGGTGGACGCACGTTCAGTGTGACACACTTTGGTCTGTGGTCCCTGCCATGTTAGTTATGCATTTGATGGCTGATGATGCTTGACACTCTTGAGCTGGTGTTAATGATGTAGTACAAATCAATTTGTTGTGGGTCAGTGATGACCTTGACAAGGCTTGTGTCACTGCATTGTATCGTATCAGACTGGTGCATTCACAACAGCTCATGCACACAACTGAAGGTTTTCCTGATACTGTGATCATTGTGTTGATGGATGTGTGCAGAGTTTACATGATGCTTTGAGGTGTGACAGGTACAGCAGATGGGTATTATACAGACATGGTAATTTCAAAGACATTGGCGGATGTTGCAGCACCTTGCCTACACATGTGAATTGTGTTCTCCAGTATGTGTGCATTCACATTCCCCGATGTGTTTGTGGCACTTGTGTATTGTCAGTGGAGAGGTGTGCCCTCTGTGCGGATCAAAAGGCCACCCATGTAACCTGGTGTGCCATGCATCTCTCAGGCAGTCTTTGTTTTCCCATGACCTCATTGATGGTATGTGCTGTGGCCATCTCATGATGGTTGTCACTGACATTTTCAATTTTACATCTCAACTAGGAGGAGGCCAAATCTCCTACGTCACCTGACAGTGCTGGAGGACATGGAGAATGAGGCAATAATATGGAAATTCCGCCTGGATAGACCAACACTGAAGATCCTGTGTGATCTATTGGAGCCCCACCTGCAGCCTCGCCGTCACTATCCAACGGCATTCACACCCACATACAAGGTGATGGCAGCACTCTACTTTTTTGCGACAGGTTCCTTCTAGGAGACCGTGGCTAGCGCTGGAGGGATGTCGCAGCCCATGTTCAGCATGGTGCTGAGGGATGTTCTTGCAGCCATGATGCTGTATCGGAATCGCTACATCCATTTCCCTAGGGGAGGAGAATTGGCTGCCGTGAAGGGGGACTTCTATCCCCTTGGGCACATCCCACATGTTGTTGGTGCCATCGATTGCACCCATGTAGGTCTGGTGGCACCACAGGCGACGGAGCACATTTATAGGAACCGCAAACATTATCATTCCATCAATGTGCAGGTGGTGTGCCTTGCGGACATGACCATGTCTCATGTGTGTGCGAAATATCCGGGCTCGGCGCATGATTCATACATCATGAGGAACAGCATGGTGCCACGGATGATGGAGAATCTGCATCCCCAGCGTGCTTGGATTGTGGGTGAGTATGCTTACTGATATATTGTGCTATGTGTTACCTGATGCACTTTGGCTGTGCAACATTGCAATGGGTGTTTGTCATTCACAGGTAACTCAGCATATCCCAGTAGGCCATGGCTGTTGAGCCCCCTCAGGAATCCCAGGACCCCGGCTGATATCCGCTACAATGAGGCCCATGGCAGGACCCGACAGGTAATCGAACGGACTTTTGGCCTGCTGAAGTCAAGATTCCGCTGCCTTGACAGGACCGGAGGTGCACTGGCATACTCGCCTGGGAAGGTGTAGAAAGATCGTTGTGGCATGCTGTATGCTGCACAATCTGGCCATCCACAAGGGGGTCCCCCTGCTCCTGGACGATGGTGAGGAACCAAGGCCACCACCTGCTCAAGGACCTGAGTCCAGTTATGAGGACAGGGGAGAGGAGGAAGGAGTAGACCTGTGCCAGCAGCTCATCGACCGCTACTTCACTTGAAGGTGGGTGTCGAGGTACAACGTGTACATTGTCTGGTGTGGTTGCTGTTGTTGTGAAGGGCTATGCGCGGGTGTAACCGACAGGCACACGTTCAGTCACCTGTGTGTGGTAAATGTGACATTGACGTTCCATATGGGGACGTATGCTGGACCCTATTTGTTCACACCTGCAGCCCATTGTCTAGTATGCCTGTTGTGTCTTGTGTATGTTTTGTGTAGTGTTCTGCCTGTGATGCCACAATGAGACCAGTGACTGTTGTTCTGTTGTGTCTCCCTATGAGCTACAGAAAAATACTGCCCTACATATTGTACATCATTTGGACACATCATGGACATTGTCAACACTGTAAATATTGCACTAAAAATGATAATGCACAAAATCAGGTGCGTCAGGTATTTTATTTTGGAAGTGGACATGTGAATTGTGCGGGAATATTTACATGAAGGTGGGGAATGAGCAGTGAGTTGACAGTCATGGTCGATGAGATGCAAGAGTAGACACCACATGGATGTGGTGACCCAGTCCAACAGACAGGTGCCATTGCCAAGGCAATGTGGGGAAAGACAGTCCAAACAGTGAATGCAGTGGGGAAGAGGGTTGTCTTCACGGCTGGCTCCGTGACTGGCGTGTGGCAGGTGCTTTGCCTCCAGAGGCTCCCAGGCTCTTCTTTGGATGCCCCCTAGATCTTTTTGGCGGTGGGGGGCCTACTGAATGGCCAGCGGCGTCAGAGGACTTGCCCCTCTCTGTTGGCGCAGGGGAGGATGGTGCACTGTCATCCTGCGGCACAACAGGAGTGGACGGAGGTGGTGGTTGGGACACAGGCCTGTCCCTCTGCAACGCCCTTTGCTGGCCCATGAGGTCCACCATCTGTCCAAGGCGGTTATTGATGGACCTCATCAGCAGGATGAGCTCCCTTAATAGTTCATCGGACCGGCCACTTTGTCCCTGGACCTCTTGGTAAGCCTGCACAACTCTGGTGAAGTGGTCCAGGGATGGTGTCCACTCCTCCCGAGGTCTAGTGGTGACCCTGGCCCTCCCACCTGCTCTGCTGCCACGGACCTCTTGCCTCGCCACTGTGGGTCCACGCACTCTCTCCCTGCCCTCCACAGTCGTTGCTGTGGGCTGGTCATCCCCTGGGACAGGGAGGGTGCTGCAGGTGGTACTAGTGGTACTAGTGGTAGTGGCGGTGGCGGTGATGGTGGCTGCGGTGAAGGCAGAGGCCGTGACAGCAGGGGTCTGCTGCGCTGTTGTTGCAGCAGACGTGGTGGTGGGGAGGATGGGGGCCTGGAACCTCTAGGTCTGTGGCACACCAGATAGTCCATGTGCCGGGAGTGGAGACTGGCTCTGCTGGTCATTGGGGTGGTCCTCAGCAGTGAGTTCTTCATCACCTGTGGAGTAGATGGGGAATGGTCAGTGTTGGGCACTGTGCAAGTATTGTGTCATCTGCGTATCATCGACTTCTTGTACACTACACAATTATGAAGTCACCAGTAGTACAATTCATGGCAACACTGTGTGTAATATCATAGTGCAGAGAAACAATATTTACTCATACATGTTGAATGTCAATGCAATGCATGCAATTGTTGTTGCGTTTAGGGATGCAGGTCTACTACACACACACACACACATCAGGAAGAGTTAACCGCATGCGTGCGGGCGGAATTCCGCCCGTACGCTGAGTTTTAAAAAAACGCATGTTACGTGACGAGCTGGGCTCGTCATGAGCGTGCGAGGAGGCTACCTCATGACGAGCCCAGCTCGTCATCAGCGTCGAAGGGGTTAAGATAGCTACCTACCTGTTAGGTGAGGGTGAAGAGTGCAATGGCTGACACATGCTCCTGGGTGGGGGAGGCCTCCATGCTGCTGAGGTGTGGGACAGGGGGGGCTCTGGGAGTGGTAGTGCAGGCCTCCCACCCCCAAACAGTCCTCCAATAAAAGATGGCTACCTACCTGTTAGGTGAGGGTGGACAGTGCAATGGCTGACACATGCTCCTGGGTGGGGGTGGCCTCCATGCTGCTGGAGTGTGGGCCAGGGGGCATGCTGGGAGTAGTGATACAGGCCTCCCACCCCCAAACAGTGCTCCAATACAAGATGGCTACCTACCTCTAAGTCTGTTTGGTGAACAGTGCAATGGCTGACACATGCTCCTGGGTGGGGGTGCCTCCATGCTGCTGGGGTGTAGGACAGGGGGGGTGCTGGGAGTGGTAGTGCAGGCCTCCCACCCCCAAACAGTCGTCCAATACAAGATGGCTACCTACCTGTTAGGTGAGGGTGGACAGTGCAATGGCTGACACATGCTCCTGGGTGGGGGAGGCCTCCATGCTGCTGGCGTGTGGGCCAGGGGGAATGCTGGGAGTAGTGATACAGGCCTCCCACCCCCAAACATTGCTCTAATACAAGATGGCTACCTACCTGTAAGTCTGTAAGTCTGTTTGTTGAACTGTGTAATGGCTGACACTTGCTCCTGGGTGGGGGAGGCCTGTATCCTGCTCAGCTATAGGCCAGGGGGCATGGTGGGAGTGGTAGTGCAGGCCTCCCTCCCTCCCCCAAACAGGCCTCCTATGCAAGATGGCTAGCTACCTGTTGGGTGAGGGTGGACAGTGTAATGGTGTTTAGGTATTGCAAGGAAGTACTTCTCAGTGTGTTGTTTGGCATTTGTTTGTACTTACCAGCCTCCGCTCCCCCGGCTACTCCTGTGAGACTCTCAGGAAGCAGTATGGCAAGCACCTTCTCCTCCCATGGTGTGAATTTTTTCGGTGGGATGGGAGGGCCACTGCCAGTCACTTTCGCCAGCGTCCAGTTCTTGCTCCTCCTCTCCTTGACAACCCTCTTGAGATCATGCCACCGCTTCATGATCTCCTTCTTGGATCTTGGGGTGGTCCCTACTGCATTCACCCTTTGGTCTATCCTTTCCCACATTTGTGTCCTCGTGGGTAATGGTGTCTGTTGGACCAGGCTACCAAACAGTTGTGGCTTTACTCTAACAATCTCATTGACCATGACTGTCAACTCACTCTCGGTGAATTTGGGCATTTTTTGTGCTGTCATGGTGTGTGGTGGTTGAGGTATTTGTGGGTGCAGGGGTGTGGGTGGAGGGGTGTGGTGTAGAGGTGTGAGGTGTGTTGTGTGCTGGGGGATTGTTTGTGCTGGTGTAATGGTGGTGGTGCTGGTAGTGGTGGATGTGTGTGTGTGCTGTGCTCTTTTGCCTCTCCTGTTAGATGTGGTGTATGGCCTTCTCTTCTGGAGTGTAGCAAAGGATTGTGGTTAGTGAAGGGGGTGGCTTTATACTCAGCTGTGTGGGTGTGTCCAAGTGGAATTTGGGTGTCAGGTGTGTTGTGGGAGTTGTCCTGTGCTGTTTTATTTTTATTTGCATTTATTTGTTTAATTTGTATGTGTGTTATGTATTTGGGGGCATGGCTAATTTATTTGTGCAATGTTTGGCATCACTGCAGTGTTTTGGCATCGTCCGCCATGTTTTTCATGTCCCGTCCTTTTCATGTCCCGTCCGCTGCGGTGGCTATGCTGCAGATCTTCCGCTATTTCTCCCATTCACTCCTATGTACGTCCGCGGCGGTCGGTACCAGGGGTTCTGACCGCGACACCCTCGGAGATATCCTAATTTCCCGTGCGGTGTGTCCGCTGTCCTTGCGGCGGGTTGTTGCTTTTCCGCAGCTTTTCCGACTGCTGCGGTCTGTTTTTGACCATCACCGCCCGTGTCGGACGGCTTTGCTTGGCCCGCTACCGCCGCGGTCGGTCTTTAGTGGCGGTTGATCCTAATGTGGCCGCCGGTGTATCCGCGGTGCAGGGGGGCGGTTGGCTTCCGCCTCCATGGTGGTCGGGTGGTATCCTAATGACCCCCTAAGTGTGGGGACCTTTTAAATGAGATCATCTTTGGCTGTGATATGGGATTTGTGAATAGAATGGTTAGACCCGAGATCCCCTTTGATCCCACTTTTAATGGCAGAGGGGTAAACTCAACAATCGACTTTATATTGATGACGGCTAGATATGGGGGAAAGACATCCTGGATAACCCATTGAGCGAGCACTTCTCCCTTAGCCTAGAAATTTTAGGCAGACCTAAAGATCCCCACAGAAACGCCATCATAAAACCGTGTGGGGATAACATTGCCATGGTTAGGAAAAATGGGTATGCTCTAAAGTGGACCACTGTGGTTCCTGAAGATTTCCTCCATAATCTGATTAAGAAATGTGAGCCTCAATTCCACACCTGTACGGACGGGAACATCGATGATTCAGATTTTATAAAAAAAATATGTAGATATCTCTTCTCAAATAAAGAACAGCCTATGGATTGAATCGAAAAATCCTAAAAAAACTGTAATAAGTTGGTTTGACTCGGCTTGTACTAAGGCTTATTCTAAGCTAAAACACGCTTTAAAAGCTCCCGACAAGGATCGCACTTTAATCAAAGCCTTGAGAAATGATTATAAGAAGACTTTGAAAAAGAGAAAGAATACTTTAAAAAAGGAAGCGTGGGACACATTGTGCGAGGCATCTTTAAACAGAGACACTGCAGCTTTTTGGCAAGCAGTAAATGCCCCTCTTTTAAATGATAATGTTTCAGCAAGGATAGAAGTAGCTATTACTGAGAGGGAATGGGTGAAGCATTATTCAGAATTATATTCTGTGACGAGCACTGAGGAAGATTCCTTAATGGAAAAAATAATGGAGGATCCCCATTACACACTGATTACTCTGGATCCAGGTATATCCTTAATGGAGGTAACCGCAAGTATAAATGCTAGCCTGGCAGGGAAAGCCCCCGGACCCGATGGGGTCCCGGTGGATTTTTTATAAAATAACATCGGTTTGTGGGGCCCGATTCTCACCCAGCTTTTTAATGTTACATCTTGTATAGGTCTTCTATCTTCTTGGTGTGAGTCTATAATAGTGCCGATGTTTAAGAAAGGGGATAGAGCAAGTTGTCATTGCTATCGCCCAATATCGCTCCTGGACTCCACTATTAACATTTTTGGCCGTGTGATTTTAAACAGACTTCAGTCCTGGGCCGAAGAAAATATAATAATTGGTGATCTTCAATACGGTTTTAGGAAAGGGTTGAGTACTATCGATCAATGTCTGAATTTGCATGTCATTATTGAAAAATATACTAAAGCTAAGGATGGCTGCATGTTTTTAACCTTTGTTGAACTGACGTCAGCATTTGATTGCGTTACCCATTGCAAACTATGGCTGATCCTAGAGAACTTAGGAGTAGAGAAATCTATAGTTCACTTTCTCAGGGAACTCTATTCGGGGGCATCAGCCAGAGTCAGGTATGGGAAGAATGATGAATGTACAGAGACATTTGGTATTGCTAGGGGAGTACGACAAGGTTGTGTCCTTGCCCCCTTTCTCTTTACACTTTATATTAATGATGTGGAGAGGCTATTATTACAGGAGGGCAGGGACATGCCGATGGTGGGCAAAAGACCAATCCCAGCGTTGTTATATGCTGATGACGCTGTCCTAATGGCCAGGACACCGATGGCCATGCAAAGCATAGTCACTTCCTTTACTGACTTTATGACCAGTTTGGATTTAAGGATAAATTGCTCTAAAATCTTTAGCATGACTTGTGGCCATGGGGCAGCTAGAAAGAGAAAGATATTTTTTGTCTCCTCTAGCCCAGCTTATTTTACCTTAACCTTTCCTTACCTAGGTGTTTTATTCGACCACACTGGTCTATGGAACAATGCAATCAAGACAAGAAGGCTACTGTTCTGCAAATCATTAATGGCCCTAAAAAGGTTTAGCAAAAGAATGGGTAGAAAACCCATTGGGGAGATGCTTACAGTGTATAGAGCGACCTGTGTAGCACATGTCACATATGGCGCTGAGCCTTGGGGCTACGCTAATGTGAGATCATTACAGGTGGTGGAAAACTCCTTCATGAAATATCTTTTAGCTGTTCCAGAAAGTGTATCTACATACGTTTGCCAAACTGAACTTGGGGAACCATATTTAGAAGACACTATAAAGGTTGCGCCGGTTCTGTTATGGCAAAGGCCTAGACCACCGAAGAATGTAAACTAAACCGCTCCATCTTGTACGATGTGATGAGGCTAGACAATGGTGGCAGGGTTGGATGGCTAAGCTATGTGAGGAAGTTTCTCACCGATTTAGGTCTGGAAAATTATTATGATGAACCTTCATCCATGTGTGATATTTCCAGAAAAGCACTGAAGAAAAAGTGTATGAGTTATCTGGAAAAGCGTAGATCCACTACCGAGATGTTGAAACAAATGGTGGTAGCACACCAGTTGATAACAAGTACCCCCAAAAATGCAGCCAGTACCCCCAAAAATGCAGCCATATGTTAAATTGCAAATGAGTGATTACGAGAGGTTTTTACTAACATGTTTTAGATTAAATATTTTATTCAGGTCAACGATAAGGAATCAGCACCCATCCAAAAGTGTTTTCTTGTACAATTTCAAAGGTCCATAATATGTGCCAAAGTATATAGTCTTGTAAAAATAAATCCGGATTTCAGTGAAATTTGCTTTTTCCAAAGTTCTTTATTGTGAAAATACAAGTCAGGAAAAATCCAAGATCACAAATGGATTCTCTTCTTAGCCGACGCGTTTCGTCTCATACATTGAGACTTCTTCAGGGCTCAAGTATTTGGTGATAGTCAACATCCAATACCCCTTGATAGTTTTTCTTAAATGCGGCAAGATAGACTAAGTTCTTTATATCGTGATGAGAAAATCGCAAGGCAGCATCTCGTGTGATGCGTTACTTTGAGCTGGCTACCATGCCTTTCTCTGTATAAGAAGACCAAGTACGAAAAACAGCAATACATGCCTAAACAGACTAAAGACAGGGATAACTGAACCTGTATGAGTTACAATTTTGCGATTTTCTCATCACGATATAAAGAACTTAGTCTATCTTGCCGCATTTAAGAAAAACTATCAAGGGGTATTGGATGTTGACTATCACCAAATACTTGAGCCCTGAAGAAGTCTCAATGTATGAGACGAAACGCGTCGGCTAAGAAGAGAATCCATTTGTGATCTTGGATTTTTCCTGACTTGTATTTTCACAATAAATAACTTTGGAAAAAGCAAATTTCACTGACATCCGGATTTATTTTTACAAGACTATATACTTTGGCACATATTATAGACCTTTGAAATTGTACAAGAAAACACTTTTGGATGGGTGCTGATTCCTTATCGTTGATTGCAATTTTTGGGCTTTGCCCTTGAAGGAACAGAAAGGGTTGTGTTCCTTGGATTCTGAAGCACCATCCCCATTACTTTCAAGCCACAGGTGAAAGCAGGTGCATTAATTCTTTGCCTCAACCCTTATTTCTGTGCAGAATTTTATTCAGGTCGCTTAGCTTCCCTAATATGAACGATTGGACAAAAGTTTTATCTAAATGCCCATACGACGAAACTTCTGAACAATCAGATATTCACATCCTCTTCTTTTGTAAATTTTATTCGACCCCAAGACAAAGATGGATTGTTCCGATACTGAAGTTCATGGAAATAAATCGCTGTCGTCCCGCTTTTTTAGCTGTTCAATGTTTAGATAATATTTTAACTGTTGCATCTATTTCAGCGTTTTTTAAAAATGTTTTAGATTGCGGAAATCTATGATATCCTGATTGGTGAGGAAAGTATGTAAATTGCGATTTTACTCTACTTTTATGGCCGTTTTGTTTTAATAACCGGTTTTCAACCCACTGTGGTTTTATTTCTGTTTACACTGCAACCTACGAGCCACTCACTTGAGCAACACGATCTAAGCACTACATGGACCAGCAGGCAGTGCCTGCTGCCACGCCCACAGAGGCAAGCGTCACTTGATCACAGGTGTTTATCATTGACTCTGGAATTGCTTACAAATATTAGCCCGTGACCAAGTGCTCAGGAAGCACGATACGCGTCGGGCGTTTTATCATGGAGGACATCGTTCTGGCTGGCAGGCTGCTGCTCTCACCCTGAAAAAATTGCTGAAATCTAACCTGTGGCTGTGCAGCTTTATTCTAATGGGCAGACTTTTGTGATGGAATATATATATATATATATATATATACATATATATTGTAAACAATGGCCTTGCAGCTTGGGAGATCACTCGACGGCGCTCATGTGTGATGCAGCCTCCCTCCTTACTTCACATCATTTTTCGTTTTTGCCCAACGCGTTTCAAGGTAGAAACCTCTTCTTCTGGGGCCTGGGGCTGTGAATGAAAAAACATCTGAGTCTTGCATACCATTTCCGGTTTTATTTCATTCTTGCACCTCCCTCCAATGATGTATGGCACAGTTCAAGGCATTATGGTGCATGATGGGACATTTAGTTCTCAGTGCGAGAGTCAGATAGTAATTCCATGTTTTTTTCACCTTTTTAGTTCATATTGTTACCTTAGTAGGTTGTTTTTCATTCAGGCAGGCTTAATTAGCATATTCAGCGCCGTGCTCAGCAGGTTTAAAGGGTTTAATCCTGAAGCCTCACTTAGCTGGCTTTCCTTGTCTCTGCCAGCTAACGATGGTGCATCTCCCCACGGTCAGGCACCGTGAAAAATATTGTAAACAATGGCCTTGCAGCTTGGGAGATCACTCGACGGCGCTCATGTGTGATGCAGCCCCCCTCCTTACTTCACATCATTTTTCGTTTTTGCCCAACGCGTTTCAAGGTAGAAACCTCTTCTTCTGGGGCCTGGGGCTGTGAATGAAAAAACATCTGAGTCTCGCATACCATTTCTGGTTTTATTTCATTCTTGCACCTCCCTCCAATGATGTATGGCACAGTTCAAGGCATTATGGTGCATGATGGGACATTTAGTTCTCAGTGCGAGAGTCAGATAGTATTTCCATGTTTTTTCACCTTTTTAGTTCATATTGTTACCTTAGTAGGTTGTTTTTCATTCAGGCAGGCTTAATTAGCATATTCAGCGCCGTGCTCAGCAGGTTTAAAGGGTTTAATCCTGAAGCCTCACTTAGCTGGCTTTCCTTGTAATTCCATGTTTTTACAATAACAATATGAACTAATGTGTCTTTATTGGCAACACATCTTGCAAACAGGTAGCAGCATAGAATATATCAAATGTGCTTTAGTACTACTTCCATTATCATGCATGATGTGCTTTACCAAAGAATATAAATACACATGTTAAATGTAAAAGTAGGAGTATAAAGTAGACTTGCTTCCTTCAAATCTTTAAATATTTTATAGAAATGCGGACATGCACCTGGTCTCAGTTGATACTGTTTCCTTCTACTCCCTCTTGGCCTCAGACCGGGCCAAATAAGGCATGAAAGAGCTGAAAATGGATCATAAATTAATATCTGTTCCCAACAGGGGCTCCCAAAATATGGTTGGCCCTGGGCCCCCAAAATCCTTGAGATGTCCCTGTCTGAACTACAGGACCAACTTGTTGGCAGATGAGTAATCACACCTCACCTTCCCAAAGCTCTTCTCCGCCGTATAGTTTGGACAGGGAGATAGAACTAGGGGAAAAGGGGAATGAGAAGCGAGAGAGAAAGAGGGAGAGAGAAAGAGAGAGAGTTCTGGAGAACTTTTGTACATATTGTTATATTTTCCTAACTATAGTAAAACAACAAATATTACTTATTTGTGTTGAATCAAAACAATCATAAAAATAAAATAACACTAAATCATAAAAATAAAAAGGCACTCTTTTAGTACATGTAAAAAACAATAGAGGAGTAACCCCTCGTGGGTAGAGAGAAATATCTCTCTAACAATGAGCCTAAATGCTCTGGTCAGCACATTTTGCCCCAACCTGTTACTGGATAATGCATATCCTTATAGAAGACCCCTCACTCACCAACCTAGTTGGTGACATGCTTCATCATCGGGGTCCCACCCCATAGGCCGAGTGCCTATAGGGTGTGCTGCGACACCTGATTACAGTGGAGCTGGTTTAGTTTTTTATGTGTTCAAGACTATCAAAAACTGTGTTTAAAAAGGGCCAACACTACTCACTTCAAGTATTTTATTCTTGAGTGCTTGAACCCTCGTTAAAATTAAAGTGTGGCACCTTTGCCTAATTAGGTAGGCTTTGGTGTCAAAAGTAGTATTTAAAATATATAAAAATAGCCAAAGTGTGCTATGTGAATGTGAATATACAAAACTATTGTTTAAGAAGGTCTACATGTTTCAACCCATACATGGATTCAAGGGTTTTCGTCAGGACCGTGGTGATTTGAACTGGGTGGTCCGCCCACGCTAAGGAGCGTCCTGCCCTGGTTCAAGAAAGAGACCATAAATAGTGGTCTCGTGAAAAAAAGGTGCGTTTTTCTTTTTTGAAAAAACGCTTTGAAGCGGAACTATCGCTTCATGGGCACCAGCATTACCAAGATGACAAGATTCCGTCTCTTGTCGCTTCTGATCGTCAGACCGAAAAAACCTACTTGGTTCTTGCTCGGCGTGCCCCGTAGAGTACTCTACGGGGCACGCCGAGCAAGAACCAAGTAGGTTTTTTCGGTCTGACGATCAGAAGCGACAAGAGACGGAATCTTGTCATCTTGGTAACGCTGGTGCCCATGAAGCGATAGTTCCGCTTCAAAGCGTTTTTTCAAAAAAGAAAAACGCACCTTTTTTTCACGAGACCACTATTTATGGTCTCTTTCTTGAACTAGGGCAGGACGCTCCTTAGCGTGGGCGGACCACCCAGTTCAAATCACCACGGTCCTGACGAAAACCCTTGAATCCATGTATGGGTTGAAACATGTAGACCTTCTTAAACAATAGTTTTGTATATTCACATTCACATAGCACACTTTGGCTATTTTTATATATTTTAAATACTACTTTTGACACCAAAGCCTACCTAATTAGGCAAAGGTGCCACACTTTAATTTTAACGAGGGTTCAAGCACTCAAGAATAAAATACTTGAAGTGAGTAGTGTTGGCCCTTTTTAAACACAGTTTTTGATAGTCTTGAACACATAAAAAACTAAACCAGCTCCACTGTAATCAGGTGTCGCAGCACACCCTATAGGCACTCGGCCTATGGGGTGGGACCCCGATGATGAAGCATGTCACCAACTAGGTTGGTGAGTGAGGGGTCTTCTATAAGGATATGCATTATCCAGTAACAGGTTGGGGCAAAATGTGCTGACCAGAGCATTTAGGCTCATTGTTAGAGAGATATTTCTCTCTACCCACGAGGGGTTACTCCTCTATTGTTTTTTACATATTAGTTGGGGGACCAGGAATTCCCACCTCACATAGTGCCTGTAATTATTTTTCCCTCTCTCTCTCTTTTGTTATGAAAACTCTTTTAGTACATACCTAGTGACACCCGCCGCTTACCATAGCGCCTCACTCTATATAGCATACTCATGTTATATTCAAGAGAAACAAAATAGACACATATTGTCTTACAATTTCTACTCTACTGATAGAAGTGTGTTATACATAAACATTCTATAGCACATGAAGACGAAAATATCTAGCTGGGAATATAATTATGTTACTTCACAGAAATCGAATTGAGTCCCAGCACACAGAAGAATGCAGACATCCCCTAGGAATAATCTTTGTTGATTCCCACAACCAAAAAGACTACCCGGAAGATGTCTTATAAAATGTAGCCGCACCAAAGTTGCAAATAACATGAACTGGAACCCAAGCGTCACAATGAAACCTTTCCAAATCTCTATGGAGTGTGAAAATAGCAATACAATCATTAATAGGATAGTTAAGTACTCTTTTTACCACTATGGATAGCAATTAGAGTGAGACAAAATTCAAGAGCTCTGGACACGGAACCAAGAGGACGGAGGCTGACTGCAAGCTGCAGCTCGGTGAGTGGGGAAGCACAGGTTCCGGTTACCACACTTGGTATATCCTAGGAAGAGTCTGCAACAACTAGACTGCTGCTTTAATACGCACTTGTATCCTCTTTCAATGACGCAGTTACACAGTGTGAATTACATCACATGCTATTTCCGTACTTTCTAAACCCCAGCCACAGGAGCCACTGCTGGCCAAACTTTCCGTCAATCAAGAAATTGATTAATTGATTGATTTCTTACTTGTTTTTTGATTAGGTCTCGCCTATCCCATTCCGCAGGGAATGGATAGGAAGAGACTATTGGGGCTAAACTAAGAGCTAAACTAAGCTCTCAAAAAATGCGGATTTCCAGAAGTGCATGCGCTTCTATCCGCCTGCCTCGCATCACCACATGAAAGCCACATACACTTCAAAGGCTATGCTCCCCGCCTGCACTTCGCACTCTCCGACTTCCCCTCCCACCTCCCATGGCCGCTCTTCCCATTCACGCGCTCGTTACCATTTGTTCCCGACCCGCATTTCTCCTCCCCCCCTAATCACAGCAATGCCAAGAGCGTGTTTGTATTTTAAGATTCCATGTGCGGTCAGCTCATCTTAGTAGAATCTTGGTGCTGTAGGAATTCAGTGGTAAGAACTTCAGCCAGAAGCATCTTATCGCTGCTCATAGGCTCTTAGGCTCTTCCTCTGCTAAACCACTGTCAGTGGTGTGAGATCTCAGGTAGTGTCATCTTTTCCCAGCAGTGCCTTCAGAATGTCAGCAGGCATAATTATAAATAAAACAACAAAAATAAAAAAACAACAAAAACGCCAATTAAAATATATTCCCACTCACGTCCAAATGAAATCTTGGCCTCTGTTTTCTTAACCTATAAAATACTTCCGTTTCGAAAGGTTTCCTGCAGCACTTGTATATGAACAAATAGCGTTGCATTGAAAATACCCTCTTCCTCAAAAGACGGGACTGGCTGCCCTCGCTGGATCTTTATTCCCCAGACTGACCCTCCCTCCGTATATGGACTTCAAGTGAACAGCACTGTGGGGACCACAAAGTGTCTTGTAAAATATGTTTATGATGTCCAAGAAGAGCTTTCTTTAAGCTGCCTGTTTTGCACATCACTTGCAGCAGCACGGTTATGGATCTTGATAATAACCGAGGTGCAATCCTCAAAAATCGATCGGCCAATGTGGACGAGTACTGCGAATTGGCTCTAAAATGTTGCCACACAGATTTTCACTTTTCTGGGATTACGACCAACACGTTTTTTAGTCCTTGTTAATTTGTAGCACGCTGATGAAGCACATTAGAAGACAAGGCGACTTTCAGTGTCCCGAGGCATTAAACTGGCTATAACAGCTTTGCCGTTCTGCGATTACAACGCCCCTTTAATCAAAACTTCTGACCTGTGCGACTCCCGCCTCTGCAGTAAATATACGATTCTCCAGGAGTTTCCGAAGTCACTGCGAGGGCTTAAGGGAACAGAGAGCAACACCCCCCAGGACACTACCCTTTGATGCACAACGTTCACTAGTCAGGCCTATTGTCCGAGAATGGCTTAACTTATTCATGTCTGTATGATTTCAGAGCCTCAAAGTGATTCAACGCAGGCACTTAAGCGCTATGTAAAGCCCCGAAACAATAAATTAGCCGTGTTCATCTTTACTGCCTATCCCTCTAGCTGTAGCCCCTACAAAACCAGTACCGCTCTGCTATGTACACTACGGATGTGAATAAACAAACAAATGTCCCTGGAGCGGGCGCCGTGCACAGTGCTATAGTTAAAACAAATAGTACATAGCTGCCAAGGTTTCAGATTGCTATGCGTAATTAGCGAGGCAGGCCACACCTGTGCTTTTTCATCAGAATTCTGGAACTTGTAGCATTGGTTTTATGCTGGGTTAAATATGACTCTGAGAACCAGATTGTAAGAAAAAACGCCCGGACTGCCCTAAATAGGCTCGCGTGGACCTAGGAAACTTGGCAGCTGACGGGTACCTTCAGTGCAGGTTAATCTGTGGTCTGCAGAACAGTTAATATTGTTATTTCAAAGTTGTACTGTGTAATCCAATACATAAAAATAAATAAATGACCCGTGCATCGTAAAGCACATTTTTTGTTTCCAGTAGCTGAGATGCCTGCCACACGAGCACTTACTTCTTTGATTTAGGTTTAGGCGAGCTCAGCTGGCGCAACGACTTGGGACTCCCCATGCATGACTCTAGCCTAGTTTTGTATCGTTACCACACATCGTGAAACCTTTCACTTTGTGCATTAATCATGTGGCCCACAAAAGCAGCAGCTAACTACATTCTATAGAAAAAAAATTGCTTTTCTTACTGCTACTGTACATCGTGAGTACTTTCACCTTGTGCACTAAGCTTGCGACCCACTTTAATCAAGCCCCGACCATTAATTAACAAAGACACATTCCGGCAGTCGCTCCTCCTTAACACTCGGTAGTGCATACGCTTTTCACAGTATTGGTGACTGCGCACTCACACATTGCTCACTCACAGTAATGTAGCCCACACATACTGCACCCTCACACACACTGCCCCCTCACACATTGCGCACTCACTACTTTAGGCCACACACACTGCACCCTCACACCCCGCACTCTCACACACCTCGCACCCTCATTACACTGTGCCCTCACACACTGCCCCCTCACACACTGACCCCTCACACACTGCGCACTCACACATTGAGTACTCACATTGCTCACTCACACTACTTTAGGGCACACACACTGCACAATCACACCCCTCACACACTGCCCCCTCACACATTGCTCACTCACACTACTTTAGGGCACACACACTGCACAATCACACCCGCACCCTCACACACTCATTGCACTGCCCCCTCTCACACTGCCCCCTCACACTCTGCACCCTCACACACTGCACCCTCACACATTAGCCCCCACTCGTCGCCACCACAACATCACTCAGCGCCACCACAGCATCAATCTGTGCAACCATTCAACAACAACTGGTATAAATATGTTCTCTCAATGTTTCAAGCTTTATTTCAAATGTCACAAAAAAATGTTAATATTTCACTTCTGTTCTTGGATTTTCGGCACAATAAAATACACTGAACATAATCTTCACAACAGTTATTCACAAAAGTTTAAGCTATTGCCATTATAAATTACAATAAGTATTAATTATAAAAAAAACATGGATATTTGTAATATCAATACATCTAACTCACGTAAATACAACACATTGTATTACAAATGCTATAGCCGTCACATTTGCGAAAGTTTTAACTATTGGCATTGTAAATGACAAAGCTATTAATTTCGCTATTTTCAAAACCAACACATAATATACAAATGCAATTACAATACAATACAATAAATAAAAAAATTGTAATTTACAATACCAATAGCTCAAACTTTCCTAATGCGAGACCTATTGCATTGTAAATGCTTGTTTTCATGGCGAGCTCGGAGGATCCATTCTCACTATAGGTACAGTCACATGTTTATAGTTTGTTCTCCCATTGCTACTCCTGACCAATCCTTCAATTTCTGGAGGAAACCCTAAATATAGAGTATAATTCACTTCACCATAGGAATACTATTTTGGAGGAGATTCAGCCAGTGGATAGTAATAATTGATGGCAATGCCTAAAGAGATAGGGCTAGATGTACGACTTGTAACATTTTTAATATAAATGAACAGGGGCAAATGGTTTTTAATGTTTGTCACTTAAACATTGTTTCTTAAATTGTGAAATACCCCTGACTAAGGGCCATATTTAGGCCCGAAATGCATTGGGTTACCAGGATTAACTAATGAGGACTGCTTATGCACACTACCAGCTACTGATCAAGGCCTGTTGGCATTTTCACAGCGTTTAAGGTTATAGTGACCAGTGTAAAATGTCTCTTATGTGATGACGGATGAACTTTGGAAATCGTGAATAAAACTTTTGATGAACTGAATAAACTTTGAGCAAACCTAGATTAATTTGCGACATTATTGGTATATATTATTGCATTGCGGAGATGAGGTGAGATGTCGCCCCATTTTCTACTTGTTCACAATACACCTGCCTTAGGGCAGACCATGATACCGGGCTAGCACGCATACAAACTTAAAAAAACATGAAAGTTGATTAAAGGAAGTAACTGGTGTGCCCTCCGCAGGCGCGCAACACCCATTGGGCTCACCGGGCTTCAGCCCCCCCCCCCCCGTCGTATTCTCCAGCCCGGGCTAATTTGATGCGCACTGAAAGGATAAAAGAAGGCTGCGCATCGGAGCAGCGAATGTGATTTTTATGATGCTTTCTGAGGCCCAGCAGCCCGAGCCAGCCAGCCTCTGAACAGTTTCAGTTAACCTCTTGTTTTCCTTTACTTGCCCCGAGGTGATATCATTGCCTGAAGGCAGGGATTTCACCTAAGCACTTGATGTGTTCAGCATGGGGTGGGGGTGGGAGTGGGAAGATGCACACAGCAGGGGGAAAGGGCTGGCCAGTGCAGGTGACGCTTTTCCTTTGTATAGGAATTCCTGCTGGCGTCAAACCCCAGGGTTTGCTGTCTGTGCACTTGCATGGATGTGTATTCCATACAAGTGCGCAGACAGCAAACCCTGGGCTATGACGCCAGCAGGAATTAATTTACAAAGTAAAAGCATCACCTGCACTGCCATCCCTTTGCCCCTGCTGTCTGTGCACTTGTATGGAATTCACATCCAAGGCCCTGCTCACCAGTTAAATGGTGAACAGGGCCATGGATCTTTCTCTCAGTGGCGTCACTAGGGGGGTGCGGGGGTGCGGACCGCACCGGGTGACACCAACACCTGGGGTGACACCAATCTGCACTGCAGCCTCGCTGCCTCGCCTCTGCTCTCACCTTTACTGTCGCTCCCTGTGCAAGCTTGTTCCTCATGCTGTTCACACTCGCCAGCGTCTCGCAGGAGATCTGCAATGCTTGACTGCCATTTTCTTTGCTCACAAGGCAACTCTATAGCAGCCTAGCTCATCTGAGGGTGCATGGTTTGCAAGACAGAGAGAGAGGGAGCTAGAGGGAATAAGAGAGAGGGAGCTAGAGGGAGCAAGACAGAGAGAGAGGGAGCTAGAGGGAGTAAGACAGAGAGAGGGAACTAGAGAGAGCAAGACAGAGAGAGGGAGCTAGAGGGAGTAGGACAGAGAGAGGGAGCTAGAGAGAGTAAGACAGAGAGAGAGTGAGCTAGAGGGCGCTAGACAGAGAGAGGGAGCTAGAGGGAGTAAGAGAGAGAGAGGGAGCTAGAGGGAGCAAGACAGAGTGGGAGGGAGCTAGAGGGAGTAAGACAGAGAGAGAGAGAGCTAGAGGGTGCAAGACAGAGAGAGAGGGGGCTCGAGGGAGTAAGAGAGAGAGAGGGAGCTAGAGGGAGTAAGAGAGGGGGCTAGAGGGAGTAAGACAGAGAGAGAGGGAGTAAGAGAGAGAGAGGGAGCTAGAGGGAGCAAGACAGAGAGAGAGAGGGAGCTAGAGGGAGTGAAACAGAGAGAGGGAGCTAGAGGGAGCAAGATAGAGAGAGAGGGAGCTAGAGGGAGTAAGAGAGAGAGGGGGAGCTAGAGGGAGTAAGAGAGAGAGCGGGAGCTAGAGGGAGTAAGAGAGAGAGAGCGGGAGCTAGAGGGAGTAAGACAGAGAGAGGGAGCTAGAGGGAGTAAGACAGAGACAGAGGGAGCTAGAAGGAGTAAGAGAGGGAGCTAGAGGGAGTAAGACAGAGAGAGGGACCTAGAGGGAGTAAGACAGAGAGAGAGGGAGCTAGAGGGAGTAAGATAGAGAGAGAGGGAACCAGAGGGAGCTAGAGGGAGTAAGACAGAGAGAGGGAGCTAGAGGGAGCTAGACAGAGAGAGGGAGCTAGAGGGAGTAAGACAGTACCTAGCGCCGTACATTTCCGACAGAGGTGGTCCATGCGGTATGTCGTGAGGGGGGTGACACCATGAGTTACCCGCACCGGGTGACACCAACCCCAGTGACGCCACTGCTTTCTCTTTTTGCATCCATGGGCACCAACGACACAGAAGAAGAGGAGGCCCTGGCAAGAAGAAAGCAGGAAACATTCGACACACACCTGTCTACACTGTGAGATCTTCGGGAGGGGCTGGATGCCAGGACGCAGTGCTTCTGATCAGCCCAACTCAACTGAATAGTATCAGAAGAGCAGGTAGCCATTTTTTATGTAAGTTTCAGTAACTTTAATGAATTCTTCAGCACAGCATTACCTACTGCCTGCATATCTAGGTTACTCTAAGGGAATGTTGTTTTTGACTTACATACATGGAAACGTCAGAGGAGAGTCCCCTCCGAATATGCACATGTAGTGTAAGTTTGTAGTGTTCATTTTTTGGGGTGCTATGTGGGTAACTTTAGGGTTCAGGGTGGGTGTGGGTTTTAGGGTGCCAGCGAGTAATTTTAGGGTTCAGGGTGGGTTACGGATTGGGGTGCCAGGGGGTCATTTTAGGGTTCTGAGTGGGTATGGGTTTTAGGGTGCCAGGGGTAATTTTAGGGTTCAGGGTAGTAATGGGATTTGGTGTGCCAGGGGGTAATTTTAGGGTTCAGGACAGGTATGGGCTTTGGAGGCCAGAAGGGCAATTTAGGGGTTCAGGGTGGGTGTGGGTTTTGGGGTGCCAGGGGTAATTTTAGGCTTCAGGGAGGGTATGGGTTTCGGGGAGCCAGGGGTAGTTTTAGGGTTCAGGGTGGGTATGGGTTTTGTGGTGCCAGGGGTACTATTAGGGTTTAGCGTGGGTATGGGTTTTGGGGTGCTAGGGGTAATTTTAGGGTTCAGGGTGGGTATGGGTTTTGGGGTCCAGGGTGTAATTTTAGGGTTCAGGGGGTAATTTTCGGGGTCATAGTGGTAATGGGCTTTGGGGTGCCAGGTGTAATTTTAGGGTTCAGGGAGGGCATGGGTTTTGGGGTCCCAGGGGTAATTTTAGGATTCAGGGTGGGTATGGGATTTGAGGTGCCAGGGGGAAATTTTAGGGTTTAGGGTGGTAATGGGTTTTGGGGTGCCATGGTGTTAATTTTAGGGTTCAGTACGGGTATGGGTTTTAGGGTGTGATTGGGTATTTTAGGTTTCAGGGTGGGTGTGGGTTTTCGGGTGTCAGGGGGGCAATTTAGGGTTCAGGGTGGGTATGGGTTTTGTGGTGCCAGGGCTACTATTAGGGTTCAGCGTGGGTATGGGTTTTGGGGTGCCAGGTGTAATTTTAGGGTTCAGGGTGGGTATGGGTTTTGGGGGCAAGAGTGTCATTTTAGGGTTCAGGAGGTAATTTTGGGGGTCAGAGTGGTAATGGGTTTTGGGGTGCAATGGGGTTAATATTAGGGTTCAGGGCGGGTATGGGTTTAGGGTGGGTGTGGTTTTCGGGTGTCAGGGGGGCAATTTTAGGGTTCAGGGTGGGTATGGGTTTTGGGGTCCCAGGGGGTAATTTTAGGGTTCAGCGTGGGTATGGGTTTTGGTGTGCCAGGGGTAATTTTAGGGTGGTTAAGGGTTTTGGGGTGCTATGTGGTTAATTTTTGGGTTCAGGGTGGGTATGGGTTTTAGGATGTGAGATGGGAATTTTAGGGTTTCAGGGTGGGTGTGGGTTTTCGGGTGTCAGGGGGGCAATTTTAGGGTTCAGGGTGGGTATGGGTTTTGGGGTGCCGGGAGGTAATTTTAAGGTTTAGGGTGGTAATGGGTTTTGGGGTGCCATGGGGTTCATTTTAGGATTCAGTGCGGGTATGGGGTTTAGGGTGTGAGGGGGAGCATTTTAGGTTTCAGGGTGGGTGTGGTTTTTGGGGTGCAAGGGGGTAATTTTGTGGTTCAGGGTGGTAATGGATTTGAGGGGGCAAGGGTGTAATTTTAGGGATCAGTACGGGTATGGGTTTTGGGGTGCCAGAGGTAATTTTAGGGTTCAGGGTGGGTATGGTTTTGGGGGGCAAGGGTGTAATTTTAGGGATCAGCGCAGGTACGGGAGTTGGGGTTCTAGGGGGATGATTTCAGGGTTCAGGGTGGTAATGGGTTTTGGGGTGCGAGGCGGTAGTTTTAGGGTTCGGTGGTTATGGGTTTTGGGGTGCCAGGGGTGTAATTTGGAGGTTCCGGTGGTAATGGATTTTGGGGGGCAAGGGGTAATATGCGGGTTAAGCGTGAGTATGGGTTTTGGGGTGCCAGGGGTAATTTTAGCGTTCAGGGTGGGTATGGGTTTTGGGGTACCTGGGGTAATTTTAGGGTTCGGGGCGGGTATGGGTTTTGGTGTGCCAGGGGGTAACTTTGGGGTTCAGGGTGGGTATGGGTTTTGGGGTACCAGGGGTAATTTTAGGGTTCAGGGTGGGTATGGGTTTTGGACTTGCAATGATAAACATTTCACGAGCACATTGTCCTCCTATAGAAGCAGTTGTTGACGAACTGGCGAAAAAGGGTCGTCGCCTTGAAATGGCATTGTGAAAATTGGTTATATTGTGTTCCTAAAGTGCTTTGTAATAAAATATATTAAATTGGCCTTTTAATTCAGTACATTCTGTTCCTTTTTCATAAGACAATAGGACATAAATGCATCAAATTAACAAAAATGTGTGCTCTAATTGTCCAGTTTCAAATGCAGAATTCATCACGTTTTCTCCGCTTGACCTGAGCATTAATCGATCCCGATTATCTGCCATTTTAGCCCCACCCCATTGATTAACATTAGCCACGCCCCTTCATTTGCCATGTTAGCCCCCCCCGAAATTAAGACCTAGTTGCGCCCCTGGCCCTCCGTCACCCCCTTTTTTGATTGATTCATTGTCTACCTCCTCGACGAGTTAGGCACCCACCGATTAAAGACGGGAATGGAATTCCACGACAATGTCGCCCGAGATATTTTGTTAAAAGAACTTTGCCTCAGAAGTCAATTTCTTGAATTACTCTTTTTGAAATTGCCTGTAATAGATTTTATTGTTTGCACTGTGGCGTTTATGTTATTCTAACTAAAATATTTGCAAGCGCGCTTTCATTGATTATACAACACTGTGAAGTTTAACTTTTAATACAGAGCATGTCACCTGAGTACCACCAGTATTAACGTTATAATTATCAACCATGTGGGCGGGGAAGTTTAGGTTGAAGCCCAGAAAAGATCGTATGACTAGTGTGATTAATTTGATTTGGGAAGTAGTGAATTTAGGCACCTAATGTTGTTACGCCTAGTGCACTATGGGAGTTTGAGTATTGCGCTTTTAGCCAGGACCAAGTGTGTAAGAAGCCACATGGAGGGATTGTATTGGTTCGCAGAATGGTTGGTTAAATATCTAGGATCATCACAGGGAGTGATGGGTGTTGACATCCGGATGAATTACACTTCACAGTGATAACGTGGGTAGTAGCATGGTAATAGTTAATACTGAAAGTGATGGGAAACATAGAGTTAAGAGATGAGGGTGAACCTAGAAATAGAGGCGTCACCTTAGGGCGGGGATACAACTTCAGGTGTTTTAAATACAGATTGCAGATAGAACTTAGTATGCGAACCGCTTGTGAAGTGATTGGAAGTTTACTTGGAAGGTAACTATTTGGGTGGATTAGCTGTTGCTCTTGTATTAATTAGAACAGAGAATGCTCATATGTATACTTATGATAACTAATATTTCGGCATTTAAAGGCGTAATACAAGTGGGAGATATGAGGGCGAATGAGGGACGTGCATTCAGGGCATCAACTTAGTGGTGGCGTTTTTTGCCACAATTAGCGGGAAAATCTTAATGGCGGCACGAGTTATGTGGCAAAGACTTGTAACATTTTTAATATAAATGAACAGGGGCAAATGGTTTTAAATGTTTGTCACTTAAATATTGTTTCTTAAATTATAGAATACCCCTGACGAAGGGCCATATTTAGGCCCGAAATGCATTGGGTTACCAGGATGAACTAATGAGGACTGCTTACACACACTACCAGCTACTGATCAAGGCCTGTTGGCATTTTCACAGCGTTTAAGGTTATAGTGACCAGTGTAAGATGTCTCTTATGTGACTACGGATGAACTTTGGAAATCGTGAATAAAACTTTTGATGAACTGAATAAACTTTGAGAAACCTGGATTAACTTGCCACATTATTGGTATATATTATCGCAGTGCGTCTGGAGATGGGGTGAGATGTCACCCCATTTTCTACTTGTTCTTCACAATACACGCGGCTTAGGGCTGACCACGATACCGGGCTAGCACGCAAACAAACTTAAAAAAACATAAAAGTTGATGAAAGTGAGGGTAGAAAGGGTGGTCATTTGAGCATGTTGAAACAGTAAAAATGTAAAGATGTTTATATTGTTTTGTGATGCTGATTAATCTTTAATGTAATTTGTGCAAAATTTGGGATTAAATCCAATGGAAAAAGTTGTTGTTGTGACATTGTTTTTCTCAATGCACTGTAAATTGAGTTTGAATGTAGGAGCAGCACTGGTGTTTTCTTTGTTATTTGGTTGGGAGAAAAGGTAGAAGTTTTTGTATCATCCTGATAACATAGAAGGATGTGGAGATGACTGTGTTGGCATGGTGTATGAATGACAGCTTGTCGCCACACATGACACCCACATTTCTGACCTTTGTGATGGGGGACGGAGGTGAGCCTAACTTAGCTGGACACCAAGTAGGAGACCAGCAGGGGGAGAGGTTGCAAAAATCATCCCCTCTGTCTTGTCTGAGTTTAATTTGAGGCAGTTGTTTGCAATCCATGCACTGATGGCTAGCATTCCCTCTTGAAAATTAGCAGCAACTGCCCCTCCATCATTGTGCACCACTAGCACCAGTTGTGTGTCATTGGCGTACAACTTCAGGCCCATGTTGTATGTTTTGATGACCCTCGCCAGGTCCGTCACGTATATATTAAACAAGGTCAGACTCAGCGATGATCCTTGTGGCATACCACATGGGAGAGCAAATGAAGGGGAGTTGAAGTCGCCAAGCGTCACTAGTTGAGTCTGATTGGATAGAAAAGAGGCCAGGAGGTCCTTGCCTTTGTGTGTGATGCCAATGGCTGCGACACGGTCGAAGGGGGCTGCTTGGTCGACCGTGTCGAATGCCGCTGAGAGATCTAGCAGCACCAGTACAGCGACACCCCCCCCTCATCAAGTATCTTCCTGATTTCATTGGATGCCTTAATGAGGGCTGTTTCAGTGCCATGGCCCTTTCTGAAGCCAAATTGGGTGTCGTCTAGTAAGGTGTTTTCATTAATAAAATGTGGTAGCTGTGTCTTCATGACCTTTTCAAAGATTTTTGCTGGGAATGGGAGACAAGCAATTGCTCTGTGGTTTTTTGTTTCTGTGGGAATGAGGTTGTTCTTCTTTAGTAAGGGCTTGATGACAGCTTTTTTTCCAGATGAAAGGGTAGGTGCCTGTCCTAAACATCGAGTTGCCGATGTTTGCCAGGTTGGAGCCTATGATGTTAGGAATCAATTTCAGAGTGAATGGTGGGCACGGGTCATTGGGGTATCCGGATTTGATCGTGGGAATTAGGTGAATGATTTGTTCTGGAGAAACCTGGGTAAATTCCTCTAGGTTAGGAGTAGATTGATCATCGATTAAGTTGACTCTGTGGGTGATAGGAAAGTGATTAAATTCGCTAGGAGAATCCATAGTGTTGTCAGTCTTAGTGTGGGCTGAAAAGTTGGCATGAATTTGACAGATTTTTCTCGGAAATAGCTGGCCAGCGAGTTAAAAAGCATTTGGGTGGCAATTATAGGGGGGTTGGTCATTTGTCCTGATAACTTGGTAACTACATGGAACATCTGTTTAGCGGAGTCTTGCGCTGATTAAATTTGTTTGAGGTAGTAATAACTTTTCTCAGTGATTAGGAGGAGCCAGGAGGCCCATAGGAATGAATGGGAAGTCATTCTCAATTTGCGATTCACAATTTGAGAATCGCAAATTGAGAATAATTTCAAGGTTGCAAGGGTGTCATAAGGCCACCCTGAAGCACCCCTGAAATGAGCATGTATGCGCATATGGCGCACATACATGCCCTAAGGGCATGTATGTGCGCCACATGGCACTTTGAAAAATGCCAAAAGTGAATTTTTCAGAGAAATCACAAATTACCACCAACTTGACGTTGGTGGTAATTTGCGATTTCTTAAGGAGAAATCGCACAACTTGGGTGCTTGTTACATAGCATTTAAGGAATCGCAATATCCGATTCCTTAAAAGCTTACGCAAAATTGAAAATCGCAAAATTAGCCATTCCTTACTAATGCAATGTGAAAATGTCTCATACATCGCGTTATGCGATTTTTTTACTCGCAAACGCTGTTTTTTGCGAATCGCAGCATTTGCGAATAAAAAATCATTTCATACTTATGTCCCCAAGACATTTTTGTTTTTAATTTTGAATTTTTTCAACACCGCAACATTATCTGTGGGCTGGAGGGCCAGCTTGCTAGTATGAAGTATATACACTGGTGCTGGCGCTACCTGCACTTCAAACTTTCAAATGGTAGCTGCACCACTAAAGGGTCTTCTAACCCTTTAATGGTTTGGCATGCTTTAAAAGCCTTTGTCAGTGGTCAGATCCCCAGCTATATTTTCCGAAAGGGTGAGGCTGGATGGGCTGCAGAGATTAAGTTATGGGAGAAGCTCCTCCAGCTGGACATGGAATTCTCACTCCTACTTAGGTCCCAAAATTGCCTCAATAATTACTTGGATATATTCAGACAATTGACCATGCTACAGTTGCAATTGAAGAGAATGATCTAAGACAGGGCTTGCTCTAAGTATTGGGCCAAATGGCTGTTGTATTTTGAGAATAGTGAGGAGATGGAAAATCTACTGGCTTTTCCACTAAACAATAAGAATAACAAAAACTTGATAATGAGCGTAAGAGATGTCACGGGTAAAAATCATCCCAGGCTGTTCTGCAGTATGAAAAGTCTTTAATCAATTTGAATCTGACTTCTATAATGATGACTGCTGGGCAACTCAGGGTATGATTGATAGCTATCTTCAGGTTGTAAGCCTCAATCAATTTATAGCGTTACAGAGGGCGGGACTGGATACTCCAATTAATATGTTGGGGATTGAAAAGGCCAGTGCACACTTAGCTATGGATAAAGCGGCCAGTCCCAACTCTATCCCAACAGAATTTTAAGAGCAGTTTCAAAATATTATCATCCCAATTTTCTTCATACTTGTTAATTTCCTGGCATTTTAAGAGTCGAAACCGCATCCTGTGTGGAAACCTATATTGCAGTATTTGTTAAAAAGAATAAAGATACTATGAGTTGTGGCTCATATCACACAATGTCACTAATAATCTCTGATTCTAAAATGTACGCATTGGTATTATCTAACCGACTGGCTGTGTCATAGAATCATTAATCAACTCCATGAGCATATATTTATTCCTTTACGGGATACCACCTCCTATATATACCTAGCCATATCCGCACTCAGTGTGGCACGATAGCTGAAAAGTCCTGTTAGGATGAACCTGTTGGATGCTGAAAAAGTGCTCGACAAGGTCTCCTGGCGATATTTGTGGGAGGTTATTTTTGAGATGGGGTTCGGCTCAGGATTCATTACATGAATTCATACACTGTACTCTTCTCTAACCACCAGGATCATCTGTATGGATCATTGTCTGCAGAAAGTCAAATCAGTCGGGGTACGAGGCAGGGATGTCCCCTATCCTTGCTTTTATTTTCTCTCTATTTGGATCCATACATTCAGGTACTTAAATTTTCTGCTTCCATTCCACCCTTAAATCAGTCAATCAGTGATTTTATAAAGCATGACTACTCACCCGTTAGGGTCTCAAGGCACTGAGGGGGGGAGTCAAGGCACTGAGGGGGGAGTGGATCTGTGGTTCAGTCAAAGTGCCAGGTCTTGTGGTCCTTCCTGAATTGCGGCAGCGATGGTGATTGCCTGAGGTGCAGAGAGGCAGGGAGTTCCAGGTCTTTGCAGCAGTTTCTTAAATTATAGAATACCCCTGACGAAGGGCCATATTTAGGCCCGAAATGCATTGGGTTACCAGGATGAACTAATGAGGACTGCTTACACACACTACCAGCTACTGATCAAGGCCTGTTGGCATTTTCACAGCGTTTAAGGTTATAGTGACCAGTGTAAGATGTCTCTTATGTGACTACGGATGAACTTTGGAAATCGTGAATAAAACTTTTGATGAACTGAATAAACTTTGAGAAACCTGGATTAACTTGCCACATTATTGGTATATATTATCGCAGTGCGTCTGGAGATGGGGTGAGATGTCACCCCATTTTCTACTTGTTCTTCACAATACACGCGGCTTAGGGCTGACCACGATACCGGGCTAGCACGCAAACAAACTTAAAAAAACATAAAAGTTGATGAAAGTGAGGGTAGAAAGGGTAGTCATTTGAGCATGTTGAAACAGTAAAAATGTAAAGATGTTTATATTGTTTGTGATGCTGATTAATCTTTAATGTAATTTGTGCAAAATTTGGGATTAAATCCAATGGAAAAAGTTGTTGTTGCGACATTGTTTTTCTCAATGCACTGTAAATTGAGTTTGAATGTAGGAGCAGCACTGGTGTTTTCTTTGTTATTTGGTTGGGAGAAAAGGTAGAAGTTTTTGTATCATCCTGATAACATAGAAGGATGTGAAGATGACTGTGTTGGCATGGTGTATGAATGACAGCTTGTCGCCACACATGACACCCACATTTCTGACCTTTGTGATGGGGGACGGAGGTGAGCCTAACTTAGCTGGACACCAAGTAGGAGACCAGCAGGGGGAGAGGTTGCCAAAAATCATCCCCTCTGTCTTGTCTGAGTTTAATTTGAGGCAGTTGTTTGCAATCCATGCACTGATGGCTAGCATTCCCTCTTGAAAATTAGCAGCAACTGCCCCTCCATCATTGTGCACCACTAGCACCAGTTGTGTGTCATTGGCGTACAACTTCAGGCCCATGTTGTATGTTTTGATGACCCTCGCCAGGTCCGTCACGTATATATTAAACAAGGTCAGACTCAGCGATGATCCTTGTGGCATACCACATGGGAAAGCAAATGAAGGGGAGTTGAAGTCGCCAAGCGTCCCTAGTTGAGTCTGATTGGATAGAAAAGAGGCCAGGAGGTCCTTGCCTTTGTGTGTGATGCCAATGGCTGCGACACGGTCGAACGGGCTGCTTGGTCGACCGTGTCGAATGCCGCTGAGAGATCTAGCAGCACCAGTACAGCGACACCCCCCCATCAAGTATCTTCCTGATTTCATTGGATGCCTTAATGAGGGCTGTTTCAGTGCCATGGCCCTTTCTGAAGCCAAATTGGGTGTCGTCTAGTAAGGTGTTTTCATTAATAAAATGTGGTAGCTGTGTCTTCATGACCTTTTCAATGATTTTTGCTGGGAATGGGAGACAAGCAATTGCTCTCTGGTTTTTTGTTTCTGTGGGAATGAGGTTGTTCTTCTTTAGTAAGGGCTTGATGACAGCTTTTTTTCCAGATGAAAGGGTAGGTGCCTGTCCTAAACATCGAGTTGCCGATGTTTGCCAGGTTGGAGCCTATGATGTTAGGAATCAATTTCAGAGTGAATGGTGGGCACGGGTCATTGGGGTATCCGGATTTGATCGTGGGAATTAGGTGAATGATTTGTTCTGGAGAAACCTGGGTAAATTCCTCTAGGTTAGGAGTAGATTGATCATCGATTAAGTTGACTCTGTGGGTGATAGGAAAGTGATTAAATTCGCTAGGAGAATCCATAGTGTTGTCAGTCTTAGTGTGGGCTGAAAAGTTGGCATGAATTTGACAGATTTTTCTCGGAAATAGCTGGCCAGCGAGTTACAAAGCATTTGGGTGGCAATTATAGGGGGGTTGGTCATTTGTCCTGATAACTTGGTAACTACATGGAACATCTGTTTAGCGGAGTCTTGCGCTGATTAAATTTGTTTGAGGTAGTAATTACTTTTCTCAGTGATTAGGAGGAGCCAGGAGGCCCATAGGAATGAATGGGAAGTCATTCTCAATTTGCGATTCACAATTTGAGAATCGCAAATAGAGAATAAATTCAAGGTTGCAAGGGTGTCATAAGGCCACCCTGAAGCACCCCTGAAATGAGCATGTATGCGCATATGGCGCACATAATGCCCTAAGGGCATGTATGTGCGCCACATGGCACTTTGAAAAATGCCAAAAGTGAATTTTTCAGAGAAATCACAAATTACCACCAACTTGACGTTGGTGGTAATTTGGGATTTCTTAAGGAGAAATCGCACAACTTGGGTGCTTGTTACATAGCATTTAAGGAATCGCAATTTCCGATTCCTTAAAAGCTTACGCAAAATTGAAAATCGCAAAATTAGCCATTCCTTACTAATGCAATGTGAAAATGTCTCATACATCGCGTTATGCGATTTTTTTACTCGCAAACGCTGTTTTTTGTGAATCGCAGCATTTGCGAATAAAAAATCATTTCATACTTATGTCCCCAAGACATTTTTGTTTTTAATTTTGAATTTTTTCAACACCGCAACATTATCTGTGGGCTGGAGGGCCAGCTTGCTAGTATGAAGTATATACACTGGTGCTGGCGCTACCTGCACTTCAAACTTTCAAATGGTAGCTGCACCACTAAAGGGTCTTCTAACCCTTTAATGGTTTGGCATGCTTTAAAAGCCTTTGTCAGTGGTCAGATCCCCAGCTATATTTTCAGAAAGGGTGAGGCTGGACGGGCTGCAGAGGTGAAGTTATGGGAGAAGCTCCTCCAGCTGGACATGGAATTCTCACTCCTACTTAGGTCCCAAAATTGCCTCAATAATTACTTAGATATATTCAGACAATTGACCATGCTACAGTTGCAATTGAAGAGAATGATCTAAGACAGGGCTTGCTCTAAGTATTGGGCCAAATGGCTGTTGTATTTTGAGAATAGTGAGGAGATGGAAAATCTACTGGCTTTTCCACTAAACAATAAGAATAACAAAAACTTGATAATGAGCGTAAGAGATGTCACGGGTAAAAATCATCCCAGGCTGTTCTGCAGTATGAAAAGTCTTTAATCAATTTGAATCTGACTTCTATAATGATGACTGCTGGGCAACTCAGGGTATGATTGATAGCTATCTTCAGGTTGTAAGCCTCAATCAATTTATAGCGTTACAGAGGGCGGGACTGGATACTCCAATTAATATGTTGGGGATTGAAAAGGCCAGTGCACACTTAGCTATGGATAAAGCGGCCAGTCCCAACTCTATCCCAACAGAATTTTAAGAGCAGTTTCAAAATATTATCATCCCAATTTTCTTCATACTTGTTAATTTCCCGGCATTTTAAGAGTCGAAACCGCATCCTGTGGGGAAAACTATATTGCAGTATTTGTTAAAAAGAATAAAGATACTATGAGTTGTGGCTCATATCACACAATATCACTAATAATCTCTGATTCTAAAATGTACGCATTGGTATTATCTAACCGACTGGCTGTGTCATAGAATCATTAATCAACTCCATGAGCATATATTTATTCCTTTACGGGATACCACCTCCTATATATACCTAGCCATATCCGCACTCAGTGTGGCTCGATGGCTGAAAAGTCCTGTTAGGATGAACCTGTTGGATGCTGAAAAAGTGTTCGACAAGGTCTCCTGGCGATATTTATGGGAGGTTATTTTTGAGATGGGGTTCGGCTCAGGATTCATTACATGAATTCATACACTGTACTCTTCTCTAACCACCAGGATCATCTGTATGGATCATTGTCTGCAGAAAGTCAAATCAGTCGGGGTACGAGGCAGGGATGTCCCCTATCCTTGCTTTTATTTTCTCTCTATTTGGATCCATACATTCAGGTACTTAAATTTTCTGCTTCCATTCCACCCTTAAATCAGTCAATCAGTGATCTTATAAAGCATGACTACTCACCCGTTAGGGTCTCAAGGCACTGAGGGGGGGAGTCAAGGCACTGAGGGGGGGAGTGGATCTGTGGTTCAGTCAAAGTGCCAGGTCTTGTGGTCCTTCCTGAATTGCGGCAGCGATGGTGATTGCCTGAGGTGCAGAGAGGCAGGGAGTTCCAGGTCTTTGCAGCGAGGTAGAAGAAGGATCTTCCTTCAGCCGTGGTCCTGGGGATCAGTGTGATGGTGGCCAGGGCCTGTTGGGCGGAGCAAAGATGTCAGGTGAGAGTGTAGAAGGGGAGGCAGTGGTTGAGGTATGCAGGTCCGGTGTTGTGGAGGGCTGCATGAGGAGCTTGAAGGTGATTCTTTTGTTGACAGGTAGACAGTGTAGGTCTCCCAGGTGGCCCGTGATGTAGTTTCAGCATGGGATGTTCAGGATGCGTTTGGCGAAGGCGTACTGGGTGGTGCCGGCATAGAGTGCGTTGCCGTAGTCGGGTCTACTGCTGATGAGCTGAAGTTGCATAGTTGGGTGTTAAGCTTTTGGCATATGCAGATGACATTGCGCTCTTAACGTCATCTCCCGAGAAGGCTCTACCAGCTAGTGAGGATGCCGCTGTGGTATTTGGGCAAGTCACAAGATATAAATTGAATATGGACAAGACCGAAATTGTTGCCAATGTTATTCCAGAAATGAATGAAGCTCTATATGTTACATCGGCCAGATACCTGGGCGTCCATATCTTTTTATACATGGTAACTATTATCACGTTTAACCATGAAGCATCATATATGGACTGTCTCTTCATATTCAGGAAATGGGACAGACTACATCAAGTTTTAATTTGTAGAACTAGCGTTATTAAATTGGTTATCTTGCCGCAATACCTCTATCTGTTTAGGTCCATTACTTTGTACCTATCTAGGAGTTTGTTTAAAAAGGTCGAAAGTAGTTGGCAGAAATGTATATGTCAATTAAAAAAACAACTCAATGTGCTATTTACAACTTCCCGTTAATGAGGGTGGGCTTGCAATTCCATTTCTATGGAACTATTTTATTTCTGCATTCATCCGATGACTTTTGGTAGTGGGCTCAGGGCTGTGGGACTAGCTGGCTTATTCGCTGGGTACTATATCTTCCCCAGATGATTATACCCTGCAAAGGTCTGATTGATACAGCCTATTTTAAACATACACAGTTTAAAACTCTTTTGATTTATCTAATGGTTTGGCAAGATATTCTCTCTAATTGCCACATACCGCTGTTCTATCATTTACATCGCTCTGCAATAATCCTAGTCTACCACCTTTTTTAGGTTTCGCCTGGCGTATCACTGTGCAGCAGGGTTCGCGCAGGCGAAATCTTATGTTAGACAGTACCGGGCTTTGGCCCGCCTCTCTCTTCCATTGGCTAGCTCCATAAATGGAGGCTAGCCATTGGAAGAGAGATCTGTCAGTCATTGCCCGAGCAGATTCGTGGGCGTTCCGGCGATTTTTACTCATCCCGCCCCTTTTAGAACGTCATTGCGGCGGTGGGCGGTTGTTTTTTTTTTTTTCTGCCAAGCTTTTTTTTGTCATTCCTCCGAAGATGGCGGCCGGGCAGTAGCCTTCATGGCGTGGTCCGCTTGTTTTCAGAGGTAATCAATGCTACATCCCTTGCCTATTAGTAATCTATGAGAATCCACGTAACGCAAGCCAGAACTAAAAACCATTTGTTGTAAATGGGTTACACGTGTACATTTCCGCGTTGCGCTGTAGGTCTGCTGGGGGTTTTGCCTGACTCAGTGTTTGCTGCTCTGCCGGGAGCTGGGGGTGTAACTCGGAAGCGACCCTGCCACTCTAGCGGTGCTGGGACCGGCCTCCAGTCGTGCGGCAGATCCGCACTGGCAATCAGGATGCCGCATACCCCATCCATGGCATTGTGGCGGACAGTGCTCACAGCACCGCCTGCCCCGATGCCATGGATGCACCTTGCATTTGCATGCACAATGTGGCAGGCACCGCGCGGTGCCTGCCACGTTGTGCATGCAAATACAGGGGTTACCAAAGGTACCCCCCATGTGCACCCCCAACACCCTGGGGGCCCGCAACGGAACCCCACATGCAGACACCGCATGCCTTTCCATGGCAGCAACGCTGCCATAGAAAGGCACATCACCGCCTGAATCTTAATATGGATGGCGGTGTCTTGCAGACACCGCTACCATATCGAGCCCCTTTGCCGCCCGGTCGACTCGTCGACCGGCGGAAAACCGACAGACGGTCTTTCCGGACACCGGGGTCCCCCACACCATCATCATATGGTGGGGGGAATGGGATGCAGGCGGTGGTAAATGGCAAGCAGATCGCAACCGCTATGCGGGCGGTGGCGATCCGCCCGACATAGTAATAGACCCTTAAGTATTTAGGGACAATATTTTTAAATTAAATTAAAACATTTTGAATAACAATTTATTACATAAAATGTAAGTTAGTGTGCTTTAAAACTTTATTGTATTAATTATATATTTCAAATAAATATATAAACATATTTTATATTATTACTTTATGATAACATTTTAAATAGTTTTGTAAAAGTGTAATAAACTTTAATAAATGTTCCTATTCTTTACCAGAGGGTGATCTTTACTGTGGTAATTGGGACTTCCACCTAAGTATGTTTTGTTGGAAAAACTTGGAGCAGGAGAAATTAACATTTCGGGCCCAGGGAAGGTCTCTCCCAGCCAAATACTTGTTTTTTTACCTTTGCCCGATAGAAGATGTCTATCTTTGAACTCAGTCAGTTTTTTGGAATTCATATTCTTCCTGCAGGGCAAAGCTGTAGCCAAAGAGGGCTGCAAAAAGCTGAATGCTTTCTCCATGAGGTCCCACTGAATTGGATTTGGTGCTGTGGAGATTAAAGTAGTGGGATAAGAGGATCTTTGGCCCAACAGCAATGCACCTTCGTTGAGTCAGCTTGGCAAGCTGGTCCTGGTCTCACGCCAGTTCTTAGAGCATTTAGGGGCTTATTTACAGGCTCTTGCGCCACTTTTGCGTCACTTTTAACATGGGGAAAATGGTGCAAAAGTGGCGCAAGGGGCTTGTAAATTTGCCCCTTAGTTGGCAAAATGATTCTGAGTCCTAGGTGTCAGGATTTATTAGGAGAAGTAGACTTTAACATCAAGGCCCTGGGGACAGAACTTAGGGGTCAAGACTCACTGCAGCATGGGAGAGCACAAGGGTCCAGACGAGGTCCTGCTGGGAATGAAAGAAAAAGGCCTTTTGAAACTTATTTTGTCCCTGTAGCCCAAACAGGAAGTCAGCCTTATGACTCTTGGAGTCAATTTATTTGCCTAGGGTACAAGAGGAAGAACAGGTCCAATCTTCTTCTGTTCTTCCCCAGTTCCAGAAAGTGTTCAGAGGAGGGTATTGGGGATGCCACATTTATGCCCAGTGACAGCCTGTGTAGGGGAAACTCGTTGTCACTGCCTAACTAATGGGATAACATCTCAGGGGTAACCCTATCCACTTTTGCAGCACATCCTATGAGTTTTAATGCTCCTGTCGAACTAAATCCAACATGACAGAAGCTTACTTCCCCTAGTCATAGGCCCCCGTGCCCACCTAAAGGTATGGAAATGGAAATGGACAACGTCTCCTCTGAAGTTATAAACCACTTCTGGGGTACTGAGATTGGTGCCAGCCTGACTACAGTGACAATAGAGGGGCAGACCAAGGTGGGAGCTACAGCTGCATGTGACAGGGAAGGTCTCCTTGAAGTTAATTAAGGGAATGTGCAGAGCCCCTAGGCCTACTTGTCAAGGGGAGGACAACATCCCCACACACCTAAGGCCCTTTGTCTCTTCCCTGGAAACTGTTCACACCTCACCACAAAGGAGCCATCAGATGCCAGGTGACAGTTGGAAGGCATGGCCATACAGGCTTTAAGAAAGTTCTCTGAGCACTTAAAAGAGTTCCGACGTTGAGGTCGTGGTGTCAACAGCTCTTTATTCAAATATCCAATTTCACCCCTATGCTTGGACTTGCCACTTGACAACACATGTTTCGTCTTTTTTTGTAAATGTAACAGCAGACTTCATGAGGGCTATAATACAAACATGATAATATCATGAGGAGGGGCTCTAAGAATAGTTTAATCCCGCCACCAGGGTCATCAACCCAAGAGGCAACCGATGTGTGCTTGGTTCCAACCTGTTACGGGTGGCTGAGAGTATTCATTATAGATGGTGTGTAGTTGAGACCCATTGTGAAGATTAGTCAAAATTATAGGGAGACACCTGGAGTGCAAAAAGTGTGCAATAGTGTATAAAGCTGCATAATAATGGCTTGTGTTAATATTAATATGTGGAGCTGGTAATCCCTGTGCATGCAGAGAATGTGACTGGGGATGGTAGTTATAGTGGCCGTCACATTAGATGTAAAGGAAGTGAAGCTCACCTTGTTCTGTATATGTTCTGCTACATCCGCTTAGAGAAAGTAAGGAATCTATACAGTACATTTAGTCAAAAAATCATCAGAAAATGCATATTATGCTCTGTAAAGTTAAGGAAGATCATATTCGTCAGTCCAACTGTTTAAAAAATATCTAAGTATGGTCAAAGTCAAGGCAATATTGATTTGCTGCATTTTACATTTGTGATTCTGTATTTTAACAGCCAAATAGATCGTTTTTATCAATTTTACTGGGGGGCTTCTAATTAATGAATTTTAACTGGGAATTTACTGAGGCACACTGACACTTCTTCTCACGCATATATTCTCTTTCCCTGCCTCGCCCAGCCGTGTTGTTTGATCAGGTGCTGGTGGCGGCAGGCGCCATTTTAGGTGTGGCTGGGGGCTGCGCTCTAGTCGCGCCGGACTCCCACCCTCCTCACACCCTATATAATGTGTCACACGGCCAGACGGCGCAGCGGGCTGGCGCAGCGGGCGCGCCGAAGCCGCGCCAAAGCCAAGCCCGTCTGCGCCCATCCGCGACCGGACACGGCCTAGGGCCACACCCCCTGTCCCCGATGGCAGAATTACCTGGAGCAAGAGTGATTTAGTAAGTTTCTCCTCGTTCACATGTACCCCGGGCCTCCATAGCATAAGGGTGGGGGAGACCGAAGGATGTAAACACTGCCAATTTTGTTTTAGCACTATGCTCGCTAACTCCAGGGCTAGCGCCTCTCTGTTGTCCTGCGGCCTGATCAATGCCAGATCGCTTAGCTGCCATAGACATGATGTATATGACCTTCTTATTGATAAACATCTCGATCTGTTGTTTATCACGGAAACCTGGCTAGAGGCCAACTCTGATCCTGATGTGGTCCAGGCTCTACCAGATGACTATCAAATGGTGCGCCTGGACAGACCCTTAGGCAGAGGAGGAGGAATTGCGATTGCCTTTAAACAGCAATGGGCCTGCAAACTCGAACGAGTCAACCTAGCAGGTTGCGAGGCAGGTATCTTTAGCATAAACATTGATGGGAGCACGACGATCAAGGGTCTGCTAGTCTATCGCCCTCCAGGACCTATGTCCAGATTCAAAGGGAATCTTTTAGAATGTGTGACTGAATCAGCGATCAGGAGGGATAAGTTTCTATTGTTAGGAGACCTAAACACACATCTTGACGACCCAGCAGATAAAGGAGCGGTGGAGTTCCGGGATGAACTTCACACCCTACAGCTGGAACTAAAGGGGCTGCTTCCTACACATAATCGCGGGCATCTGCTTGATCCTATATTTGCAAACTGGGAGGATGTTTCAGTTGCTCCTCCAGTGCCCCTGCCTTGGACAGACCATTTTTTGGTCCCATTTGCCATCTTCCTGCCCAAATATAAAGCCAGCGCCCCCACCCCTCTCAATTATCCTCGGCGTAGGTGGGCAAGATTTTCCCTACAAAACTTTAATACGGCTCTCACGGCGGAAGGTCCTCCAGGAGGCAATGATGTGAATACAGCGAATAGGTTGCTTAACGACCGTATTACTGCTGCTTTGGACTGCACAGCCCCGCTGGGACGTCCAACCAAAGGGGCACAGACACAAAGAACGGCCCCCTGGTTTGGCGAGGTGCTGCGCTGTGCCAAAAGGGACTGTAAACGTGCAGAAAGGCAGTGGAGAGTGGCATACGACGACCGGATGAAAGAGGCCTATCTCGTTAAGAGACGTGCCTATCACAACAAGATACGGATAAGGCCACATACTATGCTGACAGAATCCACGAGGCAGAGAACTCGTCCAGGGAACTGTTCAGCATATATAAAACCCTGGCTACCCCTAAAACCTCTACCTTAGAGGATGACCACTCAGTAGCAGCATGTAATCGCATTGCGAACTACTTCGGAGATAAAGTCTCCAAGATTTACTCCGCTTTTCCCCTTATACCTCCTGCAGCAGAAATGTCAGCAGACTTATTGAGTGATGAAGCCGATCACAATCTACTACTTAATTTTACCACCCCTCCACCGGTGGATTTAGTTGGGATTTGCAGATCTGTTAAATCTGGCTCTCCTCGGGATCCCGCCTCTCCAAAGAGGCTGGGAGACAGTCTGGAAACATTAGAACCCTATATCAGACATCTGCTAGACATCTCCTTTTCATCCAGTTCCATACCAGAGGACTGGAAACAGGCTGTGGTGCTCCCCTTACGTAAGAAGCCCAACATTAGCGCCGAGAAGCTAGAGAATCTTCGTCCCATCTCCTTGCTGCCTTATTTTTCTAAGATCGCGGAGAAAGTGGCAAATAAGCAGCTAATGAAATTTGTGGAAGAAAGTAACCTCCTTCACCCTACGCAATTCGGGTTTCGGCCGCGTCACTCTACGGAGTCTGCCCTTCTTAGGGCTACCGAAACCCTCAGGCAAGGTGCTGATGAGGGACAAACCATGGCCTTAATCCTCCTGGACCTCAGCGCCGCGTTCGACACTGTAGCACATTCCATCTTGCTACAGTGTCTGAGCAAAGGCGGGGTGAGAGGGGCAGCATTGAAGTGGATTTATTCATTTCTTACAGGCCGGGGTTTCCAAGTGAGGCAGGGTGACCATTACTCTGAGCGCATCTCTCTGGATCAGGGGGTGCCGCAGGGCTCGTCCCTGAGCCCTACTCTTTTTTATCTTTATGTCGCCCCGATTGCTACCTTGGTAGAGAGCTACGGCCTCCAAATGGTATCATATGCCGACGACACGCAGTTGGTCATCTCCCTATCACGTACCCCCGGTCCCTCGGCGGACATCTTCAGAGCTTGCATGCAAGATCTCGCGGCCTGGATGTCCGCCAATTGCCTCAAACTCAACGGAGGCAAGACCGAGGTACTGGTAGTGGGGGGAGGCCAATCAGCGTGGACGTCGGCGTGGTGGCCACCGTGCTTGGGCCCACTACCTGCCCCTTGCCAGAAAGCAAAGAACCTGGGAATTTGGTTTGATTCTGACCTTGCCTTCGGTCCTCAGATCAATCAGGTGGTTGGATCATGTTTTGGGACCCTTAAAAGTCTCAGGAAGGTATTAAAATTCTTACCTACCAGAGCCCGCCAAACTCTGGTGCATGCACTAGTCACGTCAAAGATGGATTACGGCAATCTTCTCTACTTGGGAACCTTGGAAAAGAACCTGAGCCGTCTCCAGGTTCTCCAGAATGCCGCTGCTAGACTAGTGCTTAGACTACCTAGAAGAGCGGGCTCCGCAGCAGCCCTCCGGTCTCTGCACTGGCTCCCGATTCGCAGCAGGGTGGAATTCAAAGCCCTGTGCACGTGCCACCGGATCATCAACGGGAGAGCTCCGCTCCCTTTGAAAGGATTGCTGACACCCTATGAGCCATCTCGCTCTCTGAGATCTTCCGGTTCAGGACTCCTGTCAATTCCCAAGGTGTCCAGAGCCCGGATGGGTGGAAGATCTTTTAGGCTCCTTGCAGCATCCAGATGGAACAAGCTACCAATGGCACTGCGACTAGAACCCTCAGAAACACTCTTCAGAGCCAAGCTGAAGACTGCTCTATTTTCACAGTAATTTTCTGCATTTATCAGTCCGGTAGACATTAGCTCATTAGCGCGGGGACACGCCGCTGTGCGTCACCAAGCGCTCTACAAAACCCCCTAAATAGAAATATGTCTTACCTTATTATGCCCCAAAGTCTAGTTTGGTCGCATCATACTTGCTTGGCTGGAACCGACGACAGGAGGTAGTTAGGTTCCTTGTCCTAAACAATGTCGGACGGACTCCGGTCCGTCCGACATCATAATCAGGCTCTAAGTATCAGTCAACAAATCCCTGTGTAACCTTAAAGCCATAACCCCAGTATGGGAACGAGTTTAGGAATGCATGTGAGGTATTATCGATTCAAATATAGTATCACTGTAATTAACTGCGCAAGTCATAGGAAAAGGGCCAATGTCCCAAGTATTGGGAGCGCTATAAAAGTGACATTGCAAATTGTAATATGCGATCCATGTCTCCAATATTCAGAACGTCGTGTAGGTACGCCATGCTATAGGGACCCAATCTGAGTAGTGCTATACTGTCCAGTGCACCAGACAGTTTGACCATTGTTATATTTTGGCCGGCACATGTCAGAGACAATTGTTTGTATATGTCAAATATCCTGTAAACCTCCCTTGGAGATGTGGACAAGTGCCAGTCTCATCCACTCACCCGTATCAAGAAAGGTTATCTCTCAAAGTCGTCTATTCCTGTGCTTACCCACGAGGACAATGACCCCGTGAAGAATCAGGTCTTCTGGCACGCTGTATGAGCACAATTGTGGAGGTCCTATTTAACAGTGTGAGAGACTGAGGAAGGACTACCCTCAATACTGTAACCAAAACAGTTGGACATGTAACCGCAGTGACCATGTTGGAATGTGAAATACCGTAAAGTGTATTGATGTAAACGCGAACGGTTGAGTGATGGTGGGAAGGCTATGAATAGGGGACACAATAAACTATGAAATGGTCATACATAGCTATGGACGTATATCTAACACTGAACCGCGATGGTCATATGAAATTTAGTAATGAACATTATCCACAATTACATAAAAGAGCCAAAGATGGAAGAGGTATGAAGTGTTGGGCTCAGAGCCCTATCTGTTATGGAGGTGCCAGTCACAAAAAAGTCCTGAACCGTTGAAACAGTCAGTGACGATCAATATGCTGGTATTAAATAACTGTCCGTGGGTGTCATCCAATTTGTCGTGTTGGATTGGGTTATGACCCCTAGGTCATGGGCATCTTCCATGGTTGATGTGGTCGAAGTCGTCCATGTCCCCAATGTGCTGTGTGGTGACGTGCATTACACTGGAATGTCATATAGTAGGAAGAGATAAATTCGGTGTTGGCCATGAGGTGGATGGTAGATATAGAGGGTACGAGACTAAAAGTAGATAGAAAGCCTTAATACTAGTCAATTATACCAAACAGTGTATACTTATGTTTTGTCTCTATATATCTTGTGTTTGTTTAAAATACATCATATTTACAGATTCATATTATATTGAATCAATCACATTATCCTATTTAACAACATTTGCTAATCACCCAAAATCAAATTACGCAAATCTCAATAGTTTCATATTCATATCCTACTGGACCAATCACATTATCCTATGTGATAACATATGCCAATCACCCAAAGAAAATTAATGCAATTTTCAATCTGTATTGGAACCAATTTCTACCGCTCAAAGGCTTTAGGCAGGTTAACAAGTAACTTCCTTAAAGTACCTGTCTAAATATGTTGTATTAATCCGACTTTACCAATGAATTAGACTTGTAGTAAATATTTTTTAAAAGGTCCAAGAATAAGCTTTGTAGCTGGTTCATAGACAGAGAGACATTAATTACTTGTAATATTGTATCCAGGTGCATTCCTATGGAACAGCCAACCCTGCTACAGTGAAAATAGATTTTAGGGATTTTTCACTGTAAGGACATTAAACTTTTACATGTCCTACTTTGAAATACCATGTGCCCTGCCTTTATGGGCACTATGATCTACTGAGGGGTGACTTACTAATATTAAAATGGAAGGGTAATCCCTGTTAAGAGGAGTTATTTTTACAAGGCTAATTTGCAGTTTAAACCTGCACAGTGGTGCTGCTCTAGGAAGGCCTGCAGTCATATTTGCATGGTCACTACAGTCAGGGGCACAATGGATTCTGCTGCCCACTGCTGACATTTGTGATTCACATACCCTGGGTACACTTTGGGTACCATATAATCAGAACTTATAGGTAAGCTAAATATGCCAATTAGGGATATGCTAATCTCATTATGTTGAAATGGGGAGCACAACCACTTCACATCTGGTTAGCAGGGATACAGCTGTACATTCTCCTACAGCCAGCACCAAATAGTTAAGGCACAATTGTGAGGGTATGCCACACAAAAGATGGTCATTTCTAACAAGAAGTACATTTATACTCCTGGATTCTGTTCTAGGAGGTCCTATCAGAGAGTGGAGATATGCATGTCTATTTTTTGAAGTAACTTTACAATCGGAACAGTAAATAGCAAAAAAAGTGTAAAGCTATTTCTAGATTCAGGAGTAGATTTCCATATGAGTCAATTTACAATTGTACATTTACCTTTGTTTTTAAATTTTTACATTTTACAAAGCCATCTAGGCCTTGCCCAATGCTGTTACTGTTTGGGTTGCATTTAAAAAACAACTATAAATTCTGTTCACCTGTTTTAGAGAAGTGCACTCTTTTGCTCACATTATGCATGAAAACTTGCATCGACAATGCCATTTGTTTTGACTTTTTTATAGAGTCTAGAGAAAATGTTTTACCAAGTTTCACTAGCAGTCAATAGCTGCTTTCCAAATGCAGCAGGACTGCAACATTTCTAGCACAATCTGACTAAAAAAAGGGGAATGTGAGGGACAGCGCGTGAATGACAGATTGTATGTGTTAGAATGAGTGTGTGTGAGTGAATGAGTGTGCAAATGAGTGTATGTGATTGTGTGTGCGAGTACATGTGAGTATGTGAGAGAGTGAGAGAGGGTGTAAGTGTATGTGAGAGTGTGGAGAGAGTTTTTGAGATAGAGTGTGTGCTTTTGGGAGTGTGTGTGCAGAAGTGAGTGTGTGTGTATATGTATGTGGGTTTGTATGTTATGTTTGTGAGTGTGCTACTGGCCCTTGCATACGTGGGGTATGGCTTGGATTATGTGCGCACCCGTGGCAATGTACTGGTGTTGGTACAGCAGGGGAAATTCTCGGCTGCGAGAGGGCAGCTGTGACATGGAGCAATCCAAGCAAAAATGCTTGCTATTTCACACCAGGTGTAATGTTTGACATATAGAGCAACCATGGTATATGGAGACAGCCATTACAAAATTCCAGCACTAGCATATTTTGTGTAATTCATGGCAGAAGAGGACCAGCCATGGCATATGGCATACTGAAGGTAATTATTGACATATGGCAGAATCCCATGGCAAAATTCTGCTGCTGGCACGCTGGACGTAATTCGTGACATATGGGGTGAAACCATTGAAAATTTGAAGAAACAAAAGGGGGTACATTTCGGGGGAGAGTCAGAGTTATTTGGCGTGCCATGAAAATACTATAATATTTCTTATATATCCTTCTCAGGGGCACTATTTGACCCAATTGTTTTCACAATTTCCTTGGAGCAGAGTATCCTTGAACCGCCTTACAAGCAGTTTTGCTCACTCTAGGCGCTTCATGGAATTTAGTGCCAGAATAACACCCAGCCACTTTCAAAGATCACCAAGCACCACTGGTGAGCAGAGCAGCAGAGAACAAAGATGGTAATGTGTGAGGGTGCACTGTGCAGATGGGGGGCAGGAGCAGAGATTTGTCAATGATATTAACAGCACTTTCGATTCTTAATATTGGTAACATTGTTTACATTTCACATGGGATAACCCTGCCACAGTCTTGTTTTACCGCCAATCCTTCCTAATTTATATTCAAAGCTGTGCCATATGATCCAGACCCCACCAATAGTTTGTGAACCTAGATTCTATGCTCCTGGGAATAAACAAGTCGTCACCACCTAAACGTGTTACTGCTGATTTCCAACGGTTATAATTTCCATTTTAAGGCCCTAATGTCTACTGCTCTAATCCCGATTTTCTATATTATATTATTTAAAATTAGACCGCAATTATGTGGCACTGTTAAATTGAACCTGAGCCCCCCAAAAAATGAAAAATGTAACCCCTAGATGCTATCTTTCTAGTGATTGCAGGTAGCGTGGGTATCTGAAGAGTAAACATGTATTAGGGTCCTATGATGTCATCAAGGGATTCTGTCGACATAAAAAAGCATGCTTGTATATGCCGGATTACATTCGAACACACATTTAATGTATTTTTGCTTTTGTTTAAGGATTTCCATAATGGCTAAGAGTAAGGCACGGTGGTGATGTTGAAGTGCAGGGTTTGAAACTTTTGCTGTTTGAGTATCATTACTAACAAAAAATGTGATCTAAAACATGCATTCATACACACCTAAAATGTAGAGCTATAACATTCAAACGTATGCACTAAATATAAAAACCAGAGACTCGTTTCGGAAGATAATTCAATATAGCATTAAAATAACAATCACCGCAATCCTAATTCTTTATGTTGTTCGCTTTTTCTTTATTGTATTTCTCTGAAACTATCATTAACATTTGATTTCAGCAGTAGCCAAAGAATACCACAAGCAAAATAAAGTTGATTGACGCTAGTTGAGTGCCTTTCGACTTCCAGTAGGCGGCGCTGGAGGACGTTGAATGAAACCAAGAATCGCTAAATAATAACAATTCAGGAATCCAGGCAGGAATGATACCTCCGCCCCAATATTTCTCGCTGGGCAAATTATACGTATCTTTCACGGTGCGAGTCCGTTGATAGCATTTAAACTAACTGTAAATAAAGTGGCTACTGTACGCTCACAGTAATAGTAAAAAGTAAGAGAATAGAAGGCACTGTGAGAACTTCGCAAAGCCGACTTGTTTTACAGCTGAAAAAATCTAAAATTTGATGTGGCGGAGTAAAACGTGTTTTCCATAAATTAGAGCAAGCAATGGCAATGCCAGTAGGTCTTGTTTATAAATGAAAGTGCGTTTGCGTCATTCAATGATTTAGGCGCTCAGAAAGTCATCATACATACAACATGTCACTCATCTTTGTACTCCTGAATGCATTCATTCAGGCACTCACTGTTCCAATCACCCTCTGACACAACAGATCTGTCAGCTCACACGGTGCCAGTGCCACCCTCCGTGTGTCACACGATTTCGACTCCCTTCTCGCGGTCACTCAGTGAGGAGCCGAAATCCCATGGTGGCAGGGAAAACGAGCTAAACAAGCATTTGCAATGCAATAGGTCTCGCATTAGGAAAGTTTGAGCTATTGGTATTGTAAATGACACATTTTTTATTTATGTGCTTGTTTTGAAAATAGCGAAATTAATAGCTTTATCATTTACAATGCCAATAGTTTTATCTTTCGCAAATGTGACACCTATAACATTTGTAACACAATATGTGTTGTAGCACTGAGTGGTATTTGGAGTGTATGTTGCATTGAGCGTAGTGTAATTATGTGGCATGTAATTATGTGGTACTGAGTGGGATTTGAAGTGTATGTTGCATTGAGTGCTGTGTAATTATGTGGCGTGTAATTATGTGGCACTGAGTGGGATTTGGAGTATGTTGCATTGAGTTTAGTGTAATTATGTGGTGTGTAATTATGTGGCACTGAGTGGGATTTGGAGTATGTTGCATTGAGTTTAGTCTAATTATGTGGTGTGTAATTATGTGGCACTGAGTGGCATTTGAAGTGTATGTTGCATTGAGCGCAGTGTAATTATGTGGTGTGTAATTCTATGGCACTGAGTGGTATTTGTAGTGTATGTTGCATTGAGCGTAGTGTAATTATGTGGCGTGTAATTATGTGGCACTGAGTGGTATTTGGAGTGTATGTTGCATTGAGTGCAGTGTAATTATGTGGCGTGTAATTATGTGGCACTGAGTGGGATTTGGAGTGTATGTTGCATTGAATGCAGTGTAATTATGTGGCGTGCAATTATGTGGCACTAAGTGGTATTTGGAGTGTATGTTGCATTGAGTGCAGTGTAATTATGTGGATTGTAATTATGTGGCACTGAGTGGGATTTGGAGTGTATGCTGCATTGAGTGCTGTGTAATTATGTGGGGTGTAATTATGTGGCACTGAGTGGGATTTGGAGTCTATGTTGCATTGTGCGCAGTGTAATTATGTGGAGTGTAATTATGTGGTCCCCCCAAAACAGTATCCATAGCGATGTAATTCTCTTCCCAATGAATATTGCAGTGAAGTCATAAGCAATAAATTCGTTAATTTATACATATATGGGAAACTGTAACTTTAAAAAAGAGAGTGCATATATTTTACGCAATAGATATAAATAAACAACTGGTTTTAACATGACAGTTATCACCTATTCATTTAGAAGGATCAACCTACTGTGTGTTTACATAATCAAACTCAATATACAAGGCATATCAAGAAAAAAAAAATTGGGATAAACACAGAGGAGGTGGTAACAGAATGGGTGGTGGAGGGAGAGCCACAGAGAGCTAAAGAAGAGAGCGAGGTATAGAGGAGGGTACAGAGATATAGAAAAGAGCTGAGTGAGGAGGTAAACGAGTGTGGGTGAGGGGGGACCCAAGGATAGACGCAAATAAAGGCAAAAATTGAGGAGGGAATGGTACAAAATGTGGAGGAGTGAGAGGGGAAGGTCCAACGGGAGATGAAGGAAGTGGGGACGGTAAGTGGTCGGGAGGAGTGAGTTAAGAGACAATGGAAACATTATTGAAAGGGGAGGAATGGTAAAAACTGAGGAGAGAAAAAAAGTGAGAGGAGCAAAGAAACAGAGATAACAAAAGACAGGTGCATGTAAAGAAATCAGGAGGGAGCTAAATTGGTTAAGGGGGCAGATGGGAGGAAGAGAAAAGGGGAAGAATGAAAATAAAATGGGAGAGAAAAAATTCGGCTGAATCTACCCCTGAATGCGAGTGTCCAAAAGAGGAGGGAGCCGACGCCTAGACTTGAACCGGTTTCCCAGTTCCAAAGTCGGCAGCTTTTGCCGTTATGCCACATTCTGACTCAAGTAATAGGGCCTGAACACAAACACGAACATTATTGATCAAAATATTCTCTGAAAAGTTGAGTTCTGTTATTTACAGCTCTGCGCTATGTCCGGGTTTAAGAACACGGGAGCTGGAAGACAATTGCCTGTTTCAGACCGACGCCCGTAAGCATCTTCGTTCATGGAGGGGTCGCGAGCTGAGTGGCGGGAGACTAAAGTGCGAGGACGATGACGGCATCTAAAGAGAGGAGGAGCGCCATGTGGGTCGGCGAGGGAGGATGAATGAGCTAAAAATAAAATGCTGTGGGGTTTGAGCGGCACATGACCCGGCCCTGGCATTTCTCCACACACCTGCCCACAGAAGCATTCTGGCCTTTGTAATGTTATTTCTCTGTAATACTGACCAGTTCCTCGCTCGTCAAGTTGCCAGAGCGCAGGGTTCTCAAGCCCTGCCGCCATGTGGCTCTATCCATTTCGGCTCATGAGATGGGGTTGTTAGACCACTCTAACACTATAGTAATTTAAGGCAAACAGACCCTGGAAAATGAAGAATACGAGGCTATTAAAAGAAGCACTGGTAAAGAGAACAGGTCTTGTTTTTATGTGCTAACACATACAGCAGTAGCGCTTTCAAGTGAGGCACACAGCAGGGAGTCCGCAGGAGCGGACAAACGGGGCTGTAGCTGAAGTTTAATTGTAAGGTAGGAGCGGAGGGCTACCACTAAATATCATTAGGCGATAGGCGAGAGATAAATAATGAGGCCGAGCTAAGACGTGATTAACAAAGTCTCAAACTACTGGCGGAAGAAGGCTCGTGGAAGCAATCCGATGGAGGCAAGGGGCAAAAGTAAATAAAAATAAAAAATAGGAAAAGTTGAGTCAGTGCCCTGGCACAGCTCTGCGTCTCCGAGTGTTCATGTGTTTTTGCAGTTTTATATAGCATGAACTCGACGCGATGGTATAGGAGCGCTTTTTACACGAGCACAAGTTGCATTACACAAGAACACATTTTTGTTAGCAACGGAGATTAAGTGATTTGCCCAGAATCACAACAGGATGTTGAGCCGACGCCTAGACTCGAACCCTGTTTCCCAGTTCCAAAGTCGGCAGCTTTTGCCGTTATGCCACATTCTGACTCAAGTAATAGGGCCTGAAGACAAACACGAACATTATTGATCAAAATATTCTCTGAAAAGTTGAGTTCTGTTATTTACAGCTCTGCGCTATGTCCGGGTTTAAGAACACGGGAGCTGGAAGACAATTGCCTGTTTCAGACCGACGCCCGTAAACATCTTCGTTCATAGAGGGGGCGCGAGCTGAGTGGCGGGAGACTGAAGTGCGAGGAGGATGACGGCATCTAAAGAGAGGAGGAGCGCCATGCATGTGGGTCAGCCAGGGAGGATGAATGAGATAACAAGAATGTGGCGTAATGCCCAGAGCTGCAAGCGAAAAGCTAGAAAGCCAGGTACAAGTTAGAATGTCAGCTCACTATACTGTGACTGTGGGAGAATTAGTTAATGTTCCTGCGGCTTTAAGAAGGCAATGTGTTCTTGTACTATGCAACTAGCTCTCATGTAAAAGTGGTGCCGAAGGGTGTGAAGGATGGGGGTGGGCGGGGAGCGTAGGGGTGGCTCGGGCTCGGGGCCGAAGTAATGACAAAGGGTGTGAAGGATGGGGGTGGGCGGGGAGCGTAGGGACGGCTCAGAGGCCTGAGGCAGAGCGCACCATATGGAGAGGGAGGGGGGTGGCAGTGGGAGGGTGATTGATGGGCGGGGCAGTGCTGGGGAAGCCTTTGATGTGGCCTGGCGGCCGTGGAAGCCGGGCCTTTGAAGTGAAGCTAAGCTTCACTTCAAAGGTGTCGGAGGAATGCGGGCGGCTGTGCACGCGCTTTTAAGCTCAATGCGCATGCGCATTGAGCTTAAAAGTCACGGGCACTGCAAGGAATCGCCACGATTCCTTGCAAGTTAGATAAAGAGTCGATGAGCCCCTATAGTCTCGCTTGCTCGATGCGCATGCGCATCGACAGGCGAGACCTAAAACCACTGTAAACAGTGGATTTCCAGCTCGTATTCAGAGGCAGTGGACATGGGCAACGACCCTTTTTTAGGTCGAGACTGGCGTAGGCTGCGCACATGCGCAGTCTCGCCAGCGAGACTTTATGTCTCAGAGTAGCGAGGTTAATGCCCGCCCCTCTTCTCCATTGGCTGGCCTCCTAAACGGCGGCCAGCCATTGGAGAAGAAGTCTCTGTAACGTTCTGTTTTCCATGTAAGGATAAATCTCGAAATGTGGTATTAATCCTAGGCTATTGGCGCTTACGGGTGGAATTTACACAGTTGGATTTGGTTAAGACACTTGTATGGGACGGTGCTGAAAGGTATAGAGAACCACCAAACTCCACAAACCTTGAGCCTAAAGTCAAAATACAAATTATTACACTCCTCAGCACATGTCTGAATTGCTAAGATTACTTAGGGATTAGACACTTTATAAATATAACGGACTACACAGGCAGAACACCACCTGTATTTAGAATTAAAAGTAAGCACTCCGATTTCTTGAATAGTTTATTTCACTCAAATACAATATACCGCCGCACAATGTTGACTTAATTTTATTACAAAGTATTTCCACGTTTCAGAACGCTTGCGCTTACACTAGGAATTTTCCTAAACACTGAATATAGTATTACTAAACGACTGCGCTAGATTTGCACACTACAAGATGGTGGCCATCTCTGCAGACCCAATCCCAAGGGACTGCTCACCGCTGTGACCGCGCGTTTCATGTAGACACGCCCACACACGCTGGAATCAGGAAGAGGTCTTATACACATGCTGGGACCGGCACTCAGGAGTTGAAAACCGAACACGGTTGCAACGTGGAGTGGCGCGCTGGGCATAAGGATACACTTATGACAGGTGAGGCGATTACCAGGCTGACAGTATTTTGTTTGTTTTAGGGCGTGGATCGCCCGTCTACACGAATGGTTTACATGAATGGGTCCCCTCCATTAGGGCTGATATTGGTGCTCTTGGGTTACTTGGTAGTTTACCGTCCTGAATAGGGGAGAGACGAATGGTATTAGCTCTCCAAACAGGTCTGGCGATAACGGCAGCTACATGTGTGAGGATAATTCGAGCTATACTAAGACCTGGATGAGTTTACACTTGTGGGTAACAGACTCACTATAGCGGAGGATTTACAGATACTCTGAGGTGACTTTAGAGATTTTTTATAATGAATAGATTTAGCAGCACTGTTGTGTCACAACTGATCACATTGAAGTTGTCATTAGTCATTTGCAGATATAATGGTGGGTCCCTGAATAGGGTACTTAATGGAAACATTTACTGTTATATAGGGATAGGTATTTGGTTTGGAGAATGCTTATGGACAGTATTATGAGGTATAAGATTACTAACTCTTATACCACTATTGGGCTTTACAGATGCCCGCACTTAAGATTAAACAAGTAGATATTCGATCGATTCGAGTTGGCGCATCGCAAGAATTGGAACCCCAATGTGGGTTGGAATTATAACCACATTTCAAGTAGGTGGTAGTATATGGAATATGGAGTGTTTCTGTGAGTTCATTAGACTACTCATAGTGACTATAAATTCGTAACTAAAGTATGGTGTGCTTTTTTCTGTTTACAATCTACAGAAATTACGGATTTGAAGCATTAGGTATTCATCAGTTTGGGTTTGTCACAATATGTAATAGCATACTAAACCTGTCATGTTGGGCTACATGCACTATTTTAGATTGACATCAAAATTTATCTTAAAACTTCACTTGCAGCTCACAATATGCACCAGATGTAATCTGAGCAGAGAAACACATGCTGTATCGGCGTCAAAACTCACACAAAACCGTGCACTTTTGGTATTAAGGTTGCACTGTAGTATCAACGAATCACTAAATTTCGTGTTTACATTTCTCTCCATCATATTCGGGTTATAGTGGTCTTCCCTTTAAGAGGTATACAACTGTACGGAATAATTAGTTTTAAACTTAAACCTTCAAAATCAGTGCCTTGTACAGAAATATTAATTATCATATAAAAGAATGTGTAACATGTAATATGTGCAAATCAATGTGGCACATTAAATACATAGGCATTTTATATGTTTTACATTTATACAGCTTTGAGGAATTCGCGGGACAGACTCCCCCAAATGCGACGAAACACTTGTTGGCTGTTTTGACTACTAAAAAGACAAGAATGATGGAATAAAACAACGAATAACCGATAGGTTTTGTGAAAAAAATAATTTACCTGTTTGACCGTGACTATTTGACCTGTTTTCAACCGTAATAAGGAAACCTTTATGTAAATTTGACGTGTGCTGGGGAGTGTAATAATTTGTTTTCCATGTAAGCCCCGTCCTTTTCGGATTGAGGGGTGTGTTTTTTTCGTTTCTTTCTCTCCTCTTCTCCAGCCAATGGAGAAGAGGGGAGAAAGAAAAACACGCCCCCCCAGTCTGAAAAGGACGGGGCTTACAGACTCCTGCTGCCCGTCTCGCTGTTTGGAGGAACAACCGTCTGCCCGTCTCGCTGTTCGGACGAACAAAAATGAGGCCAAGCCCCTCACGGGGATTTTAAAGAAATGGGCACGGGCCCTCCCCAGGGCTCTCTCTACCCCCACGGGGGCCCTACAAGCTATGGGGCACGTTGGAGCGGCCCACTGCCATCCGGGGCCGCTCGGACGCGGTGCCTCACGTGGACACCACCCACACGATCTGCTCCCTCGAGGAGCAGAAGCAGTCAAGCGCCCATGTTCCCTGCCCAGCCCTGACTCACCTGGCTCTGGCGTAGGGGACTCCTCGCTTCCGGGGGCGGCAGCACTTCTCCTCCAGGCAAAGGCGGGGCTCTCCCTGGCACATGGGAGCCCTGTGGAACAGCTGCCTCGCTTCCCTGTCTCTTTCCGGTGGCGGTCTGCAGCACCTGTGGGGCTTCCCTCTCCTCACGGGTGCCCTGCGCTGCCATTGACTACATCGACCGCTGCCTCTCTTCACCCGGGCCCCCTCCAGGGACCCGGGGCTTTCTCTCCCCGGCCACAACCGCGGGGCTCCCCCTAGCGCATGGGAGCCCCGCGCCATAGCCCATGCCGGCCTCTTCCAGCTTAGGTGCAGGCCCCGCCTCCGTCCCGGCGGGCCTGCCTGACTTCCGGTTTTCACGGAGGGCTGCGGTGGCGATCCTTTTCTCGGGGGCAAAAGCGAGGGGTAGGCTCCCTCTAGCAAAAGTAAATATCGGGCTGGGCACCCTCACCGACCAACGATTAAAAACACGGGCATAACGCAGGTTGGGCACCTGCTAATAAAAATATCGCAATAAGCGGGGTGGGCACCCGTGATGTGCACACAAGGGCAGGAGCCCTTCCCTGTGGGAAAACAACAGCGCTCTGCCTATGAATACAAATAATTACAACAAGGGGTGGTGATGGACAGAGTCTCTGAATAAAGCAGAATACTCTCACCCAGTCAAGAGATCAGGGCTAGATCCAACACCGTTTTTTAGCTCATTGCACCATCCCAGTTTCAGAACCTGGCTGTATGCAAATTAGTCTGTCCCTGGCCCAGTGCATCATGGGAACAGGGCAGACCAGACTACAAAAGCCAATTCTTACACTGGGAAGGAAACAAGCTTCCGGGGACCGGTTTCTGGCATTACAGCCGTCTTCTGCCCGGCTTGCTTGAATCCTGATGGTGCAATGAGCAAGGGACTCACATCTGAGTATACCCTTCCACGCTTAAGGTGGACAAAAATATTTACAACAAGGGGTGGTGATGGACAGAGTCTCTGAATAAAGCAGAATACTCTCACCCAGTCAAGAGATCAGGGCTAGATCCAACACTGTTTTTTAGCTCATTGCACCATCCCAGTTTCAGAACCTGGCTGTATGCAAATTAGTCTGTCCCTGGCCCAGTGCATCATGGGAACAGGGCAGACCAGACTACAAAAGCCAATTCTTACACTGGGAAGGAAACAAGCTTCCGGGGACCGGTTTCTGGCATTACAGCCGTCTTCGGCCCGGCTTGCTTGAATCCTGATGGTGCAATGAGCAAGGGACTCACATCTGAGTATACCCTTCCACGCTTAAGGTGGACAAAAATATTTACAACAAGGGGTGGTGATGGACAGAGTCTCTGAATAAAGCAGAATACTCTCACCCAGTCAAGAGATCAGGGCTAGATCCAACACCGTTTTTTAGCTCATTGCACCATCCCAGTTTCAGAACCTGGCTGTATGCAAATTAGTCTGTCCCTGGCCCAGTGCATCATGGGAACAGGGCAGACCAGACTACAAAAGCTAATTCTTACACTGGGAAGGAAACAAGCTTCCGGGGATGGTGCAGTGAGCTAAAAAACGGTGATGGATCAAGCACTGATCTGTTGACTGGGTAGGAGTGTTCTGATTAACTCAGATATTCTGTCTATCACCACCCCCTTTTTGAAATATTTTGGCCACCACAAGTGTGGAAGGGTATGCTCAGACATGAGTCCCTTGCTCACTGCACCATCAGGATTCAAGCAAGCCGGGCCGAAGACGGCTGTAATGCCAGAAACCGGTCCCTGGAAGCTTGTTTCCTTTCCAGTGAAGAATTGGCTTTGTAGTTTGGTCTGCCCTGTTCCCATGATGCACTGGGCCAGGGACAGACTAATTTGCATTTAGCCAGGTTCTGAACTGGGATGGTGCAGTGAGCTAAAAAACGGTGATGGATCAAGCACTGATCTGTTGACTGGGTAGGAGTGTTCTGATTAACTCAGATATTCTGTCCATCACCACCCCCTTTTTGAAATATTTTGGCCACCACAAGTGTGGAAGGGTATGCTCAGACATGAGTCCCTTGCTCACTGCACCATCAGGATTCAAGCAAGCCGGGCCGAAGACAGCTGTAATGCCAGAAACCGGTCCCTGGAAGCTTGTTTCCTTTCCAGTGAAGAATTGGCTTTGTAGTTTGGTCTGCCCTGTTCCCATGATGCACTGGGCCATGGACAGACTAATTTGCATTTAGCCAGGTTCTGAACTGGGATGGTGCAGTGAGCTAAAAAACGGTGATGGATCAAGTACTGATCTGTTGACTGGGTAGGAGTGTTCTGATTAACTCAGATATTCTGTCCATCACCACCCCCTTTTTGAAATATTTTGGCCACCACAAGTGTGGAAGGGTATGCTCAGACATGAGTCCCTTGCTCACTGCACCATCAGGATTCAAGCAAGCCGGGCCGAAGACGGCTGTAATGCCAGAAACCGGTCCCTGGAAGCTTGTTTCCTTTCCAGTGAAGAATTGGCTTTGTAGTTTGGTCTGCCCTGTTCCCATGATGCACTGGGCCAGGGACAGACTAATTTGCATTTAGCCAGGTTCTGAACTGGGATGGTGCAGTGAGCTAAAAAACGGTGATGGATCAAGCACTGATCTGTTGACTGGGTAGGAGTGTTCTGATTAACTCAGATATTCTGTCCATCACCACCCCCTTTTTGAAATATTTTGGCCACCACAAGTGTGGAAGGGTATGCTCAGACATGAGTCCCTTGCTCACTGCACCATCAGGATTCAAGCAAGCCGGGCCGAAGACGGCTGTAATGCCAGAAACCGGTCCCTGGAAGCTTGTTTCCTTTCCAGTGAAGAATTGGCTTTGTAGTTTGGTCTGCCCTGTTCCCATGATGCACTGGGCCAGGGACAGACTAATTTGCATTTAGCCAGGTTCTGAACTGGGATGGTGCAGTGAGCTAAAAAACGGTGATGGATCAAGCACTGATCTGTTGACTGGGTAGGAGTGTTCTGATTAACTCAGATATTCTGTCCATCACCACCCCCTTTTTGAAATATGAATACAAATAAAGCGCTCACGAGGCGCTGGGGGCACAGCAACCATCATGCCCCCAAGGACGGACTCCCAGAAGGCCTATTGTAAGCACTGGCTGCTTGTAAGGTGAGAGAGAGGGAAAACAAGCTGCCACAGTCCTTTAGAGGAGTTCACTTGGTTTAGCTGTAAATATTCTGAAAATAATATATTTTAGAGCTGTTCAGAGTGGAGCAACTCAGTAATGGGGGAATTTGATTTAGGCAATGGCTCCCAAATGTCCTTAATCAGACAAAGACTTGAATCGCTGGTATGTAGCGTCAGTTTTCATACAGAGGATGAAATGCAGTGAGCTGACAGGAGGTTTTTTTTATATTCTACGTTTACACAGCGTGAAGTCTGCCTTTCACGCCTCATGCTGGCAAAGGCAGTGAGAGGCGATCAACCTGACCTGCACAGGTGTGAAAATGTGCTCGAAGCCTCTCTCACTGGGTTTCACACATTGGAGCACTGTCTCACTCTCAGCCAGTCTCATTGGCTTTGTTACCTCCAGACAATAAAGTAACACTCTTTCTGCAAACTCTTTTGGTCAAAAACCTTAAAAATCCAATAGGTAATAAGACCCCCGAGCACTCTCTAGTACAACAGTGAAAGCATGGTTTTATCAGATGGCAGTACCGAGCAGGTATAAGAGTAAAAACACAAACGTTCGTGTTTCAGCACGGTAAGTTATCAATAGACGCCACGTGCAAGGTCAGGGCTTTAAGTGAAATGAAAAAAGTGGGGGGCCTCTAGAAGGGGCACGGCCTATTTAAATAAGGGTGTGACTTAAACATGCAAACTAAATTCTGACTCCCATAATGTGCCACCTGATCAGCATTTGGGTTCCTCTCTGAGCTTTCTGTTATTGCAGCCAGTTATATAACAGAATAACTAGCATGCACCTAAAACCACCCAGGACTATTGGCTTTGTCAATGGTTGTTCACTGTTTAAGGTAAATAAGTAGCAAGAATGAATGTGTTGTAATTAGTGAATATTAAATACTTTTAGATTCTGAAATTATTCGACTGTAAATGACATATTTCTAAAGCATGTTGCCACAGGAATAGTTTTCAGAGTGTGTCAATCATTCCTATTACGTTCACTCCATTTTAGACATATACGCCCTTTTTCTCTCCACATCTCGTCAAACTGCACCCTCACTCACCCTCACCCCTCACCCTCACCCCCTCACAATCTCACCCTCACACCCCCTCACCCCCCCTCACCCTCACACACCCTCACAACCGTCTCACCCTCACACGCCCTCTCACCCTCACACACCCTCACCCACCCTCACATCCCCTCACCCTCGGTGCTCTGTGTGTGTCGCCGCTGTGTGTGTGTGTGTGTGGTGCTGTGTGTGTGTGGCGCTGTGTGTGTTTGTGGGGCGCTGTGTATGTGTGTGGGGCGCTGTGTGTGGGTGTGTAGCACTGTGTGTGTGTGTGTGGGGCACTGTATGTGTGTGTGGCACTCTGTGTGTGTGGCGCTCTGTGTGTGTGTGTGTGGCTCTGTGTATGTGTGTGTGTCTGTGTGTGTGTGTGTGTCTGTGTTTGTGTGTGGCTCTGTGTGGCTGTGTGTGTGGCTCTGTGTGTGTGTGTGTGGCTCTGTGTGTGTGTGGCTCTGTATGTGTGTGTGGGGCTCTGTGGGGGTGAAAATGCAATAGGTCTCGCATTTGCGAGAGATTAAGCTATTGGCATTGTAAATGACAATGCCATTTATTTATCTGTTTTCAAAACCAACACATAAATAACAATTTTGTCATTTACAATGCCAATAGCTCTAACTTTTGCAAAGGCGAGACCGTTGCATTGTAAATGCATGTTTTTTTAAGAAGTTGGGTGGTGAGGGGCAGAAAGCCTCTTAGATAGTTCTCCTTTTAACAGCCACAGGAGACACCCGTAGACCCAATGAGACCAGGATGATTCTAGTAAAATGCAACAATGTCTCAATGGGAATCAATGAGGGGATATGATTTAAAGAATAACTCAATTATACCGCATACATTAAATAATGACATTCCCAGGAACACAGTTAAGTACAATTATATTATGTGCAAAGAAGGATTGACTTTCACAAATCAAAATGCAGAACCAAACATGCTTTTAAGTTGTGTACTACGTGTACAGGTGAACACTTTGTGCCCGTGAAAACATATGAGCAAGACTTGCACAAGCTAAATTTGGACTGTGACATGATTTCACAAAACTTCTTCATAAATGTATTGATTCATGCATAATTTCATTTTGAATTCTGGTCAAATACCCTGCAGCATTCTTTACGTTGTTTTCACTTGTTTCACTTGTGCTGTTCAATATGTTTTCATGATCACAAAGTGCAGATCATGGACAATGCCTGTCACCCAGGCTCTGGTCTCATTTACCAAGAATTAAAGACTGAACATTATGCTTCATTGTCATAAATAGATACCTATGCAGTGGCTGAGTTGCACAGTGAGAAACTGGAAAATCTAGGATCAATCCCGGCATCCCTGCTTGACCACATCGTGTGATCCTAGGCAAATGCTTTATTTCACCAACCTCTATTTTGTTCATTATCACATATCAAAGCCATTTCAAATACGTGCAGTCAGGGTGTGTGCTGTACAACACCTCTTGTGTTTGATGTAATAGACTATAAATTTAGCTCCATGTTTAATAAGAATCTAGCCCACATACAGGGTACACATGAACCCAGACATACCTCTTTGTCACGTCCACTGGAAATATGCGATTTTGATGTAGCTGCATTTTCCGCATAATATATATATATATGTATAATATTGATTAGCTGCATAAGTCAACTGTTGCATTATCTGCAGCTCTTAACAAAAAAAATGTTTCGAACTCAAACGGATGAAAAACCTGATAATAAGTTACTAATAATGCAGCAACACTTGTGGCTGCACAGTAGAAAGCCCTTCGCAAAGGTTGGCTGGGCGTCAGACTTGTACTAATAAGATGAAGCCTTTGCCAATATAGTAATAATGATGAAATTGAGAAAATAATTAGGTAATACTATCACAAAATTTGCCACATAATTTGGCTTTTCTTGCTGCATAAGTTAGTAAGGCCTGTCACCTAATTTGGTCCTTTACTGCATTATAATTCCAGTGGCCCTCAGAGTTCACTAATACCATTATCATCAGGGTGGGGGCAGGAATTGCTCTCAGTTCATGGTAAAAAACTCTTACTTTTACTAAATACATCTCAATGCGGTGATATAATCTGACAAACTATGGTAAAACCGTTTTGTGGGTTAAAGAAATATGCATCTTTGAATTGTGTGACATTATCTCCCTTTTCTTTATCCCAGGTCAGTAATGCTCATTGGTAATGGAACATGTTTCCTTCTTTTTTTGGGAGCCCTGCAGGACACTCAAACAATAAGGAGCTGTAGAGGGAAAAAATGAACAGGTCGTCCTCCTCTCAATTTATATCAAACACACAAAGACCTGCTCATCCAGGACTCTCAATTCATACAAGTGGAGGTGGAGCTGTTTCATAATCCTTTCTTCACCTATCACTCCTCACTTTCTTAAGAGGTCTTTGTGTGTTTGATAGCCCTACAGGACACCCTGCTTTTCATTCATATAGGGCAGGGTTAATTTCACACCTAAGGGTACGTCAAGTACCCATCTAAACGTTATTTTCATGTAGATGCAGCAATTAGATGATCTGAAGGCCTTTCAGCCCAGGGCACGATGCCCCTCCCTGCCTCCTCTGGGCCGGCAGCGCTGCATCTCTGCTGCTCCCCAGGGCCTCTGACCACTCCAGTATTTTGAAAGGCTGTGATCTGGTGCAGGCCCCTTATTTGGACTGGGAACCAAAACCGGCCCTGGCAAAGTGTTCGGACGACCCCCCCCTACTGCCCCCCCAGGGGGGGTTGGGGGTACCGCCGAGCTCTTTGCACTGGGCCGGTTTTCGGCCGATTTTGCAGCTATGCTGCAAAAACGGCTCTGTAACAAAATCGGCCCCGCTAGGGACCCAAAACAGGCCCCCACCCGTGCGGCGCACCGGGGGATTGCCCGGTGCCCGCTACGGCCAGTCCGGCCCTGGGAGCGAGGCCCTGGGCAGCTGCCCACACTGCGCATGCCTAGCGCCATTCCTGCCGTTGTCGCTGTCTGTGAGCTGTAGTATTTACTTAAGAAAAATAAAACAGTTGAAGTAAAGAAGTGAAAGGGATATTATGCAATAATCCTGACACCGAAGCTCACTTATTTTCTGGTAGATGTGCACTGTGATCAGAAAAGTGTGGGAGAGCCAATAAATGATGTAGAACAAGCCATTACCCCCCGCGGTTTGCTGTCACGGATGGAAGCAGAGTGGCTGATCTGTCTCATCAAAGTCCTTCTCTTTGCCTGTATGGATATATATTTATGTATATTACTGTTAAATCTGTCAGGCCCTTCATACAGATTCTTGCAAGAATTGGTACAGGGCAAATCCTATACTCCCAGGCTTTGCTAAAGGGGGGTAACCAACAGAAATTATTTTCCTACAAAGGTAATCTGTGAAATTACATCTAACAAATACCCAACTGCAGACTTTAACAAAAACAATCCAACTTTATAGGTCCATTGGCTTTAACATATGTATTACACAGTAAATAAATCAGGCTTACTGCCTTTGTCGTAGCGTGTGGTACGGGGGTAAACCACGCTAAACTCTTCCCTACTTCGGTAATCCATGTAATAAAATATCTATCGATAGGCTTTATAACAGAGTTATAATATTCCACTCTCAAATGCCTTTTCACTTTAATACAGGCTTTTAACTATCTATATGCCAGGGGGTAAGAAAGTGGCTTGTTGATTATGGGGGTATCAGCCCCTCTTAAGCAACAACCACAAACCTTGTCAGGGTCAACCACAAAAAGTCACTAAATTAAACTATTGTTTAACCCTCTGGTAGCTTGGCACAATAGCAATCAAGCTTAACTGAGAGGCAATATGTAAAGTATTTATGCAACACTCAAACAGTAATAAAGTGAAAACACACCACAAGAAAAGTCCCACACTAATGTAGGAAAACAGAGTAAAATGTACTAAAATATTTGACACCAAAATGACAAAAATCCCATCAGTAGAAACTGAGATATGCAATTTCAAATGTTTAAGATACGTATAGTGCCTCTAAAGCACAAATCACCATTCTCAGATATCTGATTGTGTTGGACAGGGGGAAAGTTGCAAGTTCAGGCCAACCGTGATGGAGCGTGGGCTGGATACAGGGACCATTTTAGTCCTGCTGAAAATATTAGCTTTTTAAAGTCCGGCTGGAGGACTCCAGTTCTTGATGGAAGAGGCAGCGAGGAGCCAGGAGATTGTTGCGAATAGTTATCGCTGTAGCATGAAGATCCTGTAGGCGCCTTGGATGCTCATTGCTGGAGCCTCACGTTGGTAGTCACCACAGGCTGTTGATGCTGAAGCACGAAGCATAGATCTCGTGGTGCCGTTCATCGCTGGTGGTTCTTGTGAGAAGTTAGCCTGGCATATGATGTCCCCTAGTTCTAGTGGGCACCTTGCACCAGTCTAATCGACCCTTATTGATGGTGGTTGTAAAGTCAACATTATAGAAAGCTATCCTAGTGGTAGCATGGACCAGCAGTCATCAGGCTAAGACTTCAGAGAGCAAGTTGTTTTACCAATTATAATCCCTTGAGTACCAAATGAAAGGACACCACAGAAGGTATATATCAAATATATATGTATTTATTCTAAACACAACCCCTCTGCACTCTTTAGGAGGTTAGAGGTAAAAGTACAATACAAGTTACTCAATTACTATACGATAAATTGCACAGTATACGTTATGCCCTAGGGGTCTCACAAACCATATACTAAAATAGTGGTATAAGAACCACAAGCGAATTATAAAGAAGGCCTTGGGCCTGTGGAATTGCTGGGGCTACTCTAAACACCCAGAAGTTAGGAAGTAGGAGGCCCATGGGAGACGCGTGCAGTGTCTAAACACAGCTGCGGATTACTATTGACTTTCTATGGGAAACAAAGAAGTTACAAATATACAATTTAAGGACACTTCCGGATGGACTACGATGGAACCCTTTTAAACTAGGTTACTTCGAGAGTCAAGACCCATGGGAGCACCGGAGTACTCGTGTTACCGCACCCAGGGAAGCCGGGTGCATAAAAGTGTCTTTTCGTGTCGGGTTTTGTCGTCGTTTTCAATGGAAAGCTGCAAAGAAGTGCTGCAGGCGACCAGAGGAAAAGTGTCCGGGTGGATCCAAGGGTGGATGGAAGATCTGTAGAACCTGAAAGCAGAAGGGACAGAGTCTGGGTCACTTGCCACCAGATGTCGGGTGATTTCAGGTGAAAATGTGAAGTTTGTCTCTTCAGCCACGAAGACCAGGAAGTGTCGACGACAACCAGGGGCTGGATTCAAGCTGTCACACAAAGGATCTAGTTGACTGCGGTGTTGGTATCTGGACTGGACCCAACAATCCTTGGCAAACGCAACCCATGCCAGCTGTCAAGATTGGATTTGGTGCAGACCAGCAAGGTCTGAGGAACTTCTCCTTAGTAGAGAAGTTGGAGCAATCTGGAGCAACCAGGAAAGCAAGTTAGATTTAAAAGAAAGTCTTCAGGGGGCTCACTAGCCAACGGACTAGGAACCGCAATGATGCGTCAAGCTGAAATGCAAAAGTGGGGCCCATGGGTCACACGTGGAGTGGGGGCCTCTGAGCTTTGGTGTAACTGGTGCTCAGGTCTGGGGCTTCAAGCACCCCAATGCACAACCTCGTGAAGTGAGTGCAGCTTGCAAAATGCAGGATGTCCAGGAGTTCCGGTCCCACGTTTCTCATGTCCGCCACGGGTCTCAGCTTTACTGTGAGCGAAGGTCACGGTCAGTGATGTCTAGAAGTCTATGTTCTGTGTCGCAGATTCTTTGGTATCCGGCAGGAGCCTCGAAAATGCAGACCAGCAAAGTTGCTGTTGGTGCCTGTTTGAACAGAGTGGTCACTCCTTGACCAAAAGGGAGATGTCTTCCATCTTCCAGTCGAAATGGAATGTTGAAGGTCCAGGATTTATGTTTCAAAGTTTCCTCCAGGGTAATCTAAAGTCCTAGTGACTGGGTTCCTATACTTATACTACGTTTAGGGGCTGGACAACCCTTAAGGTCCCTCCTTGTTACACCCCTTTCCCTTTGTCCAGTTTCGCGCCAGAGCTAGGGCAGAGTGCCCCAGCAACCGGTTTGAACTGGGAAATGCATGGAGCACCTTGAGTGCCCCAGGCAGTGTCTGGAAAGCATTCACTGAATGCAGCCCTCCCTGCCCCAATACACAAAAGCCTGTCTGGGGAGGTGCTGGCACCTCTCTGGACAGGAAACCTATTGTCCAGGCCTCCCCTGCCGGAGTTTTGTCCAGCAACAGGAGGTCAGACTGTGGCAGCAGCATCCATTTTGTGATGCTGAGGCTCTGTTTAACTCTAACCGGGTAAACCAGTAACTACATACATTATCCTTCTAGAAGGGTGGAATGCTACCCCCCCACCCCCCGCCAGGACTGGCGGGGGTAGTATTCCATCCAAAGCGTTTGACACCTTACACGACATGTTTTGATAAAGCCAAAGCAAAGTTAGCATTAACCCCGAGGATTATAATGCACTTAAGAGTATATGGTATGGCTATATCATAGAACAGCTATAAGGAGATGGTTCCGAAAGCTGCAGAGGGGCTCAGCTCATGCTAGGGCACCCTCTCACATAAAACCAAACACTCTGCCTCCAGGATTGTTAAGGCCTGCCATAGGAGTGACTGATAAGTGTATATGTGTCTATATGTTTATATAGATATAAGTATACTATATCTAAGTAAGGGGTGATCACACCAACTTACCCAGGCTGTGTGAACAGACCTGTGGTGTCAGTTTGGAAGGTTAACCAGGTGTGGCACAATACATGCTGCAGCCCCTGGTAGGCCTAGGGTGCACCTATGCCCTGGGTACCTATGGTACACTATACAGGGGCTCACAAGGGTGAACCAGTAACCAATTTGGTATGTACCTAAAGTACATGGAGTCCATTTTATAGAGAAAGCAGACAGACTGGGGCCCTGAATAGCAGGGTCCCAGGCCAACTAAGTCGAAAACTAGCAAAACACCAGGAAAAAAGTGGGGGCAACCATATAGTCAGATATCCACCTTCCTACAGTTCCTGTAGCGCAAAGAGTCGGATCAATGGGAGCTTTGCATTTGTGGTCATTCCGGGTGGCAAGATGTCAGCGCAAACCGGTCCATTCATGCTGACGAAGAGCCAAAAATGTCAGGATTTCTCCTTCTTCTTCAGAGGAGTGGACTCTGATGCCAACCAAGGGCCCAGGACCTGGTGAGGCGCTTCTTGGGGATCAGGGACTTACTCTTGAAGAGGCCAGCCAGGCACAGGCAGGTCCAGGCAGGTCCAATTGCAGCAGGTCAGCTGGGCAGTTGCAGGGGGCTCTGGAGTTTGTTAATTCTCCGTAGCTCTGAACAGGAGTTCAGTCAGCTGATCCTTGGAATCACTTCAGGTAGCCTGGGATGAAGGGAGCAGGTCCAGTCTTCCATCTCAGACAGAAGTTCAGGCCTCAAGCAGCAGGGCAGTCCTTCTTCTGTAGTATCCTCAGGTCCAGGAGTGTACTGAAGTGTGGGTTTGGGGGGCCTACGTTTATACCTTGTATCAGCTTTGAAGTGCAAGAAACCTCTAGAGCTTTTGGAATTTCCTTTCTGTCTGCCTTGGTCCCAGGATGTCTGGGGCACAAAAGGCTATTATGAAGTTATTTGTGTGTGGGCTGAGGCAGCTTCTTTGAAGTGTAAGTGGGACTGTGCATAGCTTTGCCCCTCCCATTCTGTCAGGATGGCCTATCCTGCCAACACTCAGTCACATTATTGTGTGGCTGGAAGGAATACACAAAGGATAACTGCCAACTACACCTACTCATATGACTCAAGAACAGGATGCAGGCATCAAATGGTCAGGACAAGAAAATTCTGATTTTCTATAAGTGCCATTTTCAGAGTTATCACATAAAATCTGACTTTTAGCTCTATGAAATCTCCAAAATTCACTCTTTTCTTACACACTTTTAAATATTTTCTCTATGATTCACTTTTGTGTTGCCGTAGCATGTGATCTGCCCATCTGCATACATATTAATGACAATATGATTGCTACTCAACAATGCTCAGTGTAGTCCCAAGGTGCACAATGCCTTCTTCAAATACCTGTTGATAACCGGCTTTATCAAACTTCACATCATGCTTCTCACTTTCATGTTTGTTTGACAAATTCCTTCAATATTCAATTAATCAAGATGATCCATATTTCAAACTAAAGTTTTATTTTTCAATGCAAATTGCATCGGGAAAATGAAACATAAAAAATTGTACATTTCATTTAACACACGGATGATCTTGATGTTTTAATTATTTAAGGAATTTGACAGACAAACATATGAAAGGCAAAAGCATGATGTCAAGTTTAATACAGCCTATTGTCATTAGACATTTGAAGAATGCATTGTGCACCTTGGGAATACTCTAAGCATTATTGAGTAGCATTGATATTGTCATTAAAATCTGACTTTACCATTAGAGCAGGTTTTAAATTACAATTCCTTAGACACCAGACATGATAGTTCTACCTGCTCCCAAACAGACTTTTTCGCTTATTAAGTCTGTACGGTAACCCAATGTTATCTTATGGAAGAGGTCGGCCTTACATTAGTGAAAAATGAATTAGGGAGTTTTTCACTACCAGGACATGTAAAACTTAAAGGTACATATCCAACTTTTTAAATTCACTGCACCCTGCTCTATGGGCTGTTTATGGCCTACTTTAGGGGTGACTAATATGTATTAAAAAAGGAGTTTTAGGCCTGGCAAGGGGTTTATGTTGACAGGTTGAATTCGCAGTTTAAAACTGCACACAGGCTTCAATGGCAGGCCTGAAATGTGTTTAACCCCTTTACCGCGGCAGCAATTCCACCGCGGTGCGGGGTATTCCATTGAGTGGGCGGGACCACGTCGGACAACGGACGTGAGCAGCACTACCGAGGTAGTGCTCACAACGACTGTTGACCGAAGGGTGCAACGAATTGGTTAAGTGGCTACTTCAGTGGGTAGCACAATAAGTGCTGCAGGCCCACAAGCAGCATTCCATTTACAGGCCCTAGGTATATGGTGTAACACTTTATTAGGGGCTTACAAGTAAATTAAAATGTGCCAATCAGGCGTAGGCCACTTTTACCAAGGAAGGGGGGCACGCAATTTAGCACTGGTTAGCAGTGGTACAGTGCACAGAGTGTTAAAAGCCAACAAACATGAAATGGGTTAATTAAACAGGAGGGATGAAGGTATAATGTTTAGGGGTTACCCTGTAGAGAGGGCCAAGTCCAACACAGGCCTAATTGTAACTTTTCATAATAAACAATCTGGTCAACAACCTTTATTATTGGTTTATTACCATAATCAACTCAGGCCTACTTTGTTAAGCATAAGGCAAACATTGGGTATTCAGTAATAAAATTACAAACATGTACAAAATGATAGTTGTCAAAACAATGTAACATCCCTCCTAATCGAGCCAAGTAAGGATTACCATAGTGCAAATCTTCTATCCCCATGGTTTTTTATGGAAGGTCACTAACACCATAAACCCTTGCATACTACAATAGTTTGTGAGAGTTCATGTAACAAAATATCTGCCTACAGCTTTTAGCACAGTGAAATAATAATCCAGTCTTAAAAGCCTAACAAGAATCATCACAGTGAAAACCCCCACGGTTTGTGAGAGTGGGTCGCCAACATCAAAGCCCGTGCCTACTACAGTAATCTGTGAGATAACATGCAACAAAATACCTAGCTATAGCCTGTAACACAATGTGATAAGAACCCACTGCTAAAGGCCCACTGACTTTAATAATGATTTTCAGAATGCATAAGCTAGGCCTACTTCCTTTGTCATAAATTTTCATAATAAGTAAATCAGACTTATGGCATCAGACATCACTGGTCCAGTGCACTAATCAGGCCTATGGCTTGTACCCATATTTAACTCAGGCATACTGCTATGAGCATAAGCATTTCCACAAAGCAATCATCAGGCACACGATCGTATACTTACAAAGGTTTACAAAATTACAGATGGCTAAACAAAATACTATCTCTTCTAAGGGTGCCCAAAAAGGATTCCCACAGCTCAAATCAGTGTTTAACCAACTCCCAGACCCTTGTCTACCACATTAATCTGCGAGATTCCATATATAAAAATCCTTCTTTGCAGCGTAATATCAATCAACCCATAAATGGATTGATGTTAACGTATGCTGTTCACAATAAATACATCTGGCTCACTGCCTTTATCGTAATGTTTCATAATAAACATAACAGACCTATAGCCATGGTAATTGGCTTGCTAACCAATGTAACCCTGCTGTATTCAATAGAAACTTTGCTACATGTCAAAAATGCAATACATGCACTTTTCTTCAGAGGAAGTACACAACTTCAGCCATATCAAATCTTGTACTCAGGGAAACCAACATGTGGGTGGAGCCTAAACCACTCTCTTATTAGTACTCTAAAAGCTCTTTTTTTGTTTTGTTGATCACTTAAGGTGTGGAAACAGCTGCGCTGTCAAGCCAGGCCTACAAAAATGGCAGACTCTGATGCATTTGCATGATGCATTAAGACATCTGCATATAACTATGCATTACATGATTTTCGTCCTTCTAGGGCTGATACAACTGAGTTGGTAAATAACACCTAATATTTACCTACTCTGTGTATCGGTGTTGCCCTATAAGAGTGGTTAATCATTATTATAGATGGCTAATATTATTATTCCAGTAAGTTATGATTTTGTTAATGAAGAATACTAATGTGTGTGGGTAAGAAAAGTTTGTTTACAAGCCAGATTTCATTTTATTATACTTTTTAAGTGTCAATTAACTGTACAAATGGTAACCCAAACACCTAACCCACCATGGTTGGCCAACCCTGTGCCGGCCAAGTAGCATTGCCCAACCTGAACCCAACGCCTGCAGGTGCCCAAGTGCGCTCCTTTTTTTACAGGGCACCCAGTACCCCTGCGGAATCACACAGGGGCGGCTCTGAGTGCCACAGTGGATCTGTGGACCTGTAGCATTCCACATAAAACAATATTTTTTAATTTACTCCTCAGGAGGAGGGGTCCCTCAAGGACCTCTCCCACTACCAGGGGGTCAGAATAGCTCTACCCTACTCCTGTACCCTTTTTTAAAATGTGTTTTTTATAACACGGGGACTGAGTCCCTAACATGGTAGCCACAACTTTTTCTTCAGGTTGCAGCCAGCCAATCAGATGACATAGTTTTAGCTTGCAGAACCATATATTTCTGCTGTGGTACCTTGGTGTGAAATATACATGCATTTTGAAACATATATATAAGCAGTAATAGTTAGGACCCACTTTACATAGGAAAATAATTTTTTACTTTTTCCCAAAAAAGTGTCAAAGTAGGTTCTGTGTGTCATGGAAAGTATGGGTGGGATTTGTGCAGTGGGGCCCGAGTAATAGGGGCGCGAAATAAGGGTGCATTTCTATAATTAATTGCCATAGAAACATGTTGTTGAACATACAGCTCGAACCGCTGGATAGAATTACACCAAATGTGGCAGAAAGGTAGATGTCACAGACTCATGTATGCACTCACAAACTCACTCAGAAACTTATAGACCCATTCACATACCCACTCATACACTAATACATCCAGTCACATACCCACTCCGATACTCATGCACCCACTCACATACTGATTCAGGTACCCACTTACAGACTCTCTCGGAGAGTGACGCACCCATGTACAGACCCACTCAGAGACTCACGCACCTACTTAGAGACACACTCATAGACTCATGCTCACAGTCCCATACCCACTTAGAGACTCTTACACCCACTCACAGACCCACCTGGGCAGTCATGTACCCACTCACAGAGCCACTCAGATACTCATGCACCCACTTACAGACTCACTCCGAGAATCCTGCACCCATGTACAGACACTCTCAAAGACTCATACACTGACTTACAGAACCACTCACATACCCACTGAGACACTCACACCCACACTGACAGACCCACTGAGACACTCACATACTGACTGACGGACCTACTGAGACACTCATACAAGTACTCATATATCCACTCAGACACTCATACACCCACTCACACACCCACACAGTCACTCACAAATGGTCACAGATCAAGTCAGAGAGTTATGCATTCAGTCACTCATACACTCAGAGACTCACACACCCAGTTCATAGACTCACTCAGATATACACACAACCATTCACTCACCCACTCAAAAATGTACACATCCAGTCACAGATTCACTCAGACACTTGCCCTCCCAGTCACAGACCCACTCAGACACTCATGCATGTTCCCATTCACTCCCCCTCTCAGAGACTTATGCTCTCACTCACAGATCCATTGAGACACTCGTACATCTACTCACAGATTCACTCCTACACCCACCACAGACTCAATCACACACTCACATGCCCATACAGTCACTCACACACCCACTCACAGACCCATTCGGAGACTTATGCACCCAGTCACAATCAAAGGCTACTGGGACGTAATAGTTAGGAATTCATATTTAAAAAAACATTAGGAAATGGAATAGAAAAAATGTAGAAATTCACTGAAAAACCAAGTTAGGCTTATATTTCACTTGTACAAACCAGGAGAAATGTAGCAGTTATAGTGAGCTGAGCTAACTATAACTCACACCCATGTAATGCACTGCGTATGGCCTCACATATTACATCACTCATGACATGGTCAGTAACATGACATCACTGATGACATCATCCAGTATCTGAGTGTTTTAAAAAAAAGTTTATGAGTGTTAAATATATATACACCAAGGTGTATTGGTGAATCAGTGGGTGTATGAGTGCCTAGGGGTTAGCTGCCCACGAGCGGTTGGCTGTCTGGGGGGACATGACTACAGGGCCTGGCCGAAGATCATGCACGGCAGAAAGTTGGCTGTCCCGGGGGTGGTGATGTTGCCTGCAGGTCCTGCAGCCATTCCCTCACCAGGCACGGCCAAAGGCCCTGCACGGCGGGGTTTGGCTTTATGTATGGTAATAAGAAATTACTTTACGTTAAAAACACTAGAAATTCACTGAAAAAAAAGGGTAAAGAGACGGTATAGGCAGGTGAAAATTTCCGTGAAACGTACCGTTTTAAACTAAAATAAATCCCGAAACACCATCTATAGTTATCTCTAGTAACTATAACTTGTACACTAAGGTAACTATAAGACACGCCCTCACAATGCACAGCTAATTACCCCACATATTACATCACTCACAACAAGCTCAAAAACATCACAGCAACTTTTGAAATGGCAAAACTGTGCAAGGTGGGGGCCACCTCCATAATCCTGGAATTATATCATTCTTAAAGTGGCTTTCACTAAGACTCTCTAGTGGCTTGTCCATTTTAATCTTCAGAAGAAACCTAATGTACTTTTTGAGATCTGGCTTGAGACAGCTCCAACTGTCTGTCAGAGATAGTTTTGTATACAATACTCCGAAGAGCCAATCCTTGCTCCAAGATTGGATGGCTTTTATATCAATCTCTGTTGCCTTGCTCTTATTTGTGCTTTTTTTGGTTTTGCTGTCAGTAGATTTGTCATTTGGTCCTGCTAAGAAAGCAGCATTGCATCTAAGTAAACAGAGTCACATTTAAACAACTTCAGTTTGCTGCAGTTCAGTTCCATCCAATAGTCACTAGAAAAGCAGCGGCATAAATGTGGAAGCTACTACATCAATCTTGTCAGACATTGAAAACTGCAAGCATTGGCAATGTTGGTCTTGCATGTACGTAAAGGTAAGTGAAACCAACTGGCATTCAAAATCCTTGGTCACACTTGTCTCAGGTAAAATAAACCCTCTCCTTACCTGATCTGTAGAGAAATACCTCTCTGTCATTATCAGGACCACCAAAGCAACCTTCGGGGGGCGGGGGAGGATTTCCTACTAGGCTGCAAAATATAGGCCAGATTAGCTGCAGTAATTTTGCAGTTGTCTCTTGTACCCTGAGTGATCTTCTGAACCAGTATCATCGTACGGTTTTGGGGGGCTATTGGAAATACATTTTTGGGGGGCACCTGTAAGGAACAGATTTTCAATGTCATTAACCATTTCCTGGTAACAAAAGGCTGCATGATGCCAAACAATTCTTAATATATATGTTTAACTTTAACAGGGTCACACAAAAGCAGTTGAAATATGTCTTATACGGGACCCAAACAAATCCTTAAGATGACAGGGGAGAGAGAGGCAGAGTCAGAGGTAGAGAAATAGAATAAACAGAGGTCACTGTGAGAAATTTCACTTCCTCAGGGGGTCCTTGGAAAGTGGGGGTCCCCGGCAATGGCTCATTTTGCCCATGCCCTAAAATGCCTCTGTTTTCAATGAAGAGTGGAGAGTTTGTCCCAATTACCAGGACTGCTTTTGGTTTCTGCTTCAGCCCTGATCAGTTCCTGAGGTGGGCAGAACTCGCTGAATTTGACTCTGCAGAATTACTCTGAGTAACATAAAAACTCAGGGCCTCATTTATGAGGCTGTGCGTCACTTTTACGCCGCCGGTGCGTCACAAAAACCAGTCGCGTAAAAACTGCACCTTGTTGGGCCATATTTGCAAAGTGATGCATCTAGGTAGATGCGTCACTTTGTAAACCCCTGCGCCACATTATACCTGCGCCAGGTATAATGTATGCAAGGGGGGCGTTTTGACGCAAGAACGGGTCATGGAAATCACGCAGTGAAATCTATAATATTTCACTGCGCCATTTCTTGGCCGCTAATGCGTCAAAATCTTACACCTGCTTCATAACAGGCGTAAGACTGACGCAGGCACTAACAACATGGGACTTGCCCATGTGAAAGTACACATTGCTGGAGTTGCGTCACTTTTGTGACACACTCCAGCAATGCGTCACTTTTGCGCCTACAGATACGTCAGAAATACTGACGTATCTGTAACTCCTTGCGACATGATGCGTCATATTATAAATATGACGCATCAATCATGACGCAAGCAGTGCGCACTGAGAAGTGTTGCATCGCTGCTTTCACGCAGCGATGCGTCATTTCTCATAAATGAGGCCCTCAGTGAGATTCAGCGGAGTACCACCAAAGGGCAGAAATAGGCATGTTGCGCTGCTCGCGCTGTGATTTAGCACCAGTAACTTGTTCGGTGCTGAAAAATCTGTATGAATTTCACTACGCGGTGCACCAGAGAGCACAGCTACTTGAGATGATTTTGGTGGCGCTTGAGTAGATTTTTTTATTCGAGTGACAACCTTCTGACTACAAATAGTCGTTACCGCCAGCGAATGCCCATGTTAGGAAAATCTCGCCGGATGTCCTCCTAGCGCACTAGTGGATGCCAGGCCTCTCTCGCGCTTGCCAACCTACCTTTC